>NC_045438.1:102048253-102255362 GCF_002776525.5 Piliocolobus tephrosceles | reverse complement strand
GAGTAGCTGGGACTACAGGCACCCACCACCACACCCGGCTAATTTTTTGTATTTTTACTTGAGATCGGGTTTCACTGTGTTAGCCAAGATGGAACACAGCTTCTTAAACTGCCTCCTAAACATGAAGATGCATTCTCCTGAACATTTTCATGTAAGTATCTCAGTTTTGAGCAAGTGTTTCACTGTGCTTCATGGATCAGTGCTTATGGATCCCTTGTCTGCCTCATAACCTTCATCTTGTAATGTTATAACTCATCAGTGTACTGTTAGTGTGATGCTCAGACATGGATAGAATTATTCTAGCGTTTTGAGCAGTGATTCATGTAGGCAGTTTAAAATGAAGGCACTTGGATTTTGTGGAGCTGAGTCCTCATCCTGGCTCCCGGATAGCTCAAGGTATCCACGGCTATTTCAATGTCTTCACCTGTAAAAGGAGACAGTGAGGCTAGATAAGGCCTAGAATCACACATGTTTACAGCTAGAGTGAATCTGAGAATATATAGAGTTTATAATACTGTCAGGTGTCAAAATGTAAGCATTTACATTTATATGTGCTGTCTTTATTTTGGGGATTTAAACCAGGTGTTTCTATTTGTTAACTTTTAACTTTTGATTCTGGCATGTATTACAATGGTAACCTTTTATCAGCTCTGTAGACATGAATTCTAGGTCCTTGAATTTTGTAGACATGAATTCTAGGCCTTGAGTAACTAATATAAATATTGAATAAGACATGACGGGAACACAGCACTGTAACACACCAGTGGAGTTCTCTTTTTAGGGATGATGGCCTAATAGAAATGAAGGTAGAATGAGCATATTTATTTAACTACTTATTGTTTACCTCACTAAAATTTAACCAACATTTATCAAACACATCCTAAGAAACTTTATTAAATGTCTTACTGAATTAAATAAACCAAACTCATAACACATGATTTCTGTTGTCTGACATGCTATTGCCTATTGATAATTATCTTATTCTTAATGAAGCATTTAAAACATATTTGTTTAATAATTAAATCTAGAATTTTGTTGGGATCGATATGAAACTTACTCATCATTCATGTATATTTTTTAAATGAGCAAGCATTAGTGTGTCTAGGCCTTTCTTTCTTCAAGATTCTCAGAGATTCATCTCAGTGGCTAATTTCCATGAGCTCTTAGTTATCTGCCCTTAATCTGTCCTCTCCTATCTTAATGTCTATCTTGGTCTCAAGGGTGGGTAGCTAGAATTAGTGAATTAAAAGGCCTTCAATTTATTTTCAAAGTAGTTTGATGCCAACCGTAACCCAATACAATACTGAATCCCTTTGAAACATATGCTGGGTTTTAGAATATATTTGTTTATTCAATCATTCATTTATCTGATCATTTAGGACCCATTTTTTACCAGATACTATGTTCAACACTAGGGTAGCAGATATGAAAGAGACAAAACATTCTTTCAGAGAGCAGATATGAAGTGCTTGATGGTGTTTTGTATAGGACCTGTGGGAAGGAAGAGGAGTGAGTACATAATGCTTCCTAGGAGAAGGAGGGGAGTTTGAGTAAGATTCTTTAGTGAGTCCTGAAGCATGGGTAAGAGTTCTCCAGAACAAGGAAGAGGCAATTGAAACAGTTGTTTGTAAGGTATAGAGTAAGAACAATTTATGAGATGTTTAAGGAACCACATGGAGTGTCTTGTGTGATAAAAAGAAAACCAATGACTACCAGAGAAAAAAGCAAGAGGACTTTTAAATGCCTGAGTCACAGTTTCAGGCAAAACACCCAAGGGAGACAATTGCCAGGAGATAACATCAAGAGGGTGCCTCTGAGCATTTAGGTGGTGTCATGTTTAGCTCACTCTTCCCTTGTAGGGGGTCTCACCTGACCAAAACCTTGAGGTAATCCTCTTACTAGAAGACCCATCTGAAGCCACCAGACAAAAGATTAGAGGCTGACCTCCATTTGAAAGGTTCAGGCTGGCTTAGGTAAGAATTTAGTTAAGGTTTTTGCTCGGCATTTCCCAGGAATTTCTGAAACTTTCTATTTTTGTTATTCTTGCAATTTATGGAAACTGAACATTTCAATCCAGTGGAGAATAATAGATGTGGCCTCTATCTAGGTTTATTTTGCTAGTTAAGTTCCTAAAGCAACTTAATCCATATTATTTTATTTTGTCCTTTCATTTTAAGAAAGAAAAGAAAGAACATGAAATGTAGCCATTTCTTTGATGAATCAAACAAGATTTAATATTTGATCATCAAATATTAGTGGTAAGTTTCTTGCTTTACCTGCTAATAAATGGCCATGGTCATATTGACCAAAAAAAGAAAAAAAAATTTACTGATCTAAATTTCAATAATTTACTAGACAGAAACCCAGTCTTTTGCTGTGATTTTGCTCCTCAAATTGTCACAAGAATCCCTAAAAATTCTTCATGTGTTACCTCTGTGAACTGATCAGTATATGAGTCAACAGCAGGCCTTGCTATCATTCCCTCTTGATTCCTGAGAAGAGGAGTAAGAAATTTCAGGTATAATTTGAGCTGGCACCTGAAACTTTTGCTGTATCTCTAGTTAGGTTGAGGTATAGCTATTGCCAGATACACGTATACATATAGATACATACACATACAGAGAGAGAGAGACAGACAGACAGACACAGAGACAAAGATACAATGTTTTGCATTTTATCCAATAGCTAATTTTTTTGTAAGTTCATGGAACAGTTCAAAAAATTTATGATTCTTTGGACCAAAAAAAAAACCAAAATCACCTTAAATTGAAAAGTAGACATTTTGTAAGACTCATTCCTTGATATAACGAACAATAAAGTAACCAACACATGAAGAAAACAGTCCTCAATAACCCTGGAACCAAAGAGTTAATGAAAAGGAAAATTCACACAAATCAATGCACAAGAAAAATACTTTATATAAAACATATGGACCATATCAAAAGCTATAATAAAGGTGAAAATACATAGTGTAAAATTTGTTTATTATAAAGAAGAAAATACAAAAGTTAAGCAAATATGTTTTTATCTTATATAATAATAATAAATAGCCCCTAGACAAAATAGTAGAGGGGAATTAATAAATGTGGTCACTAAAATCAATGAAACAGAAAATTTCAAAAATTGTAGAAGGGACAAACAAATCAAATACCTGATTTAATAAATGACTAAGAAAATGAATACACAAAATTCAACTATTCAATTAAGGAAACAAAATAGGAATAAGACAAGCTAGAAAGAAGAAAAAAAATATGACCCCAGAGAGTAAATGGACTTAAAAGAATTCTGAGACTATCACTATATGTGTAATTTGAAAGAAACAAATTTGATCACCTAGAGAAAATGGATGATTTCCTCAAAAAATGTAAAAAATTGACCAAGAATAACTGGAAAATATGACTACACTAAATACTATGGAAGAAATTGGAGAGGTGATTCAAAATCTACCACTGGATAAAGCACCAGGACTAATTGGGATTTTCAGCAGGGTTTTATGTAGTCAGTGTTATTTTAAACTATTCTAGGCTAAAGGAAAGATCCACAGCTTCCAAGGAGTCAGCATAATGTTTATACTAAATCAATTTTTAAGATATATCTATTATTATAGATACAAATATTTTAAAATAGGTATTACCAAATAGAATTCAACAATACAAAAAGATCAAGTAGGATAAAAGAAAATGAAGTAGGATAATACTACGAAGTCAAGGTGGATTCATGTTAAGAAAGTATATGTATCAACATAATACATCAGCCAATTAAAACATAAAAGTTAAATGATTATATCAGTAGATGCTGAAGCTTTTGATAATATGCAATATTCATTCCTAATAAGATCTTCAAGTAAAATAGGAATTGATGAAATATTTTTACTAAAACCCAAGAGCAAATACTATTCTTAAAAAGGGCAAAACTCGATTAGAATTGAAATATGCAGAATTAAGACTTAAGGAGATAAAATTTCCATAACCATTACTTCACAAGAAAATTAAGTAACCCATGTAGTGCTAGAAAAAAGAGATAAACTACCTTTTTTTACTAGTGAATTGACTCTATAGGTAGAAAATCTAAGAGACTTTAGAAGAAAAAAATTTTTTTCAATTAAAAAGAGAGTTGAGTAATTGGTTAGATACCAGGGATATATTTAAAAAGGAGTAGATTTTGTTTATTTTAGCCTTAAACATCTAGGAATGTAATGGGGAATATTCCATTAATATAAATGGTAAAAGCAACAAGAATTTTGAAAAAATATGAATAAGAAAGAGACAAGATGTATACAAACAAAATCAAAGGGCGTAAAATAAAATCTAAATGAATGTATGTAGATACCATTTTCTTTAAAGTGGTAACTTTAAAAGTTCAGTAATTCAAAATTAATATGTAAATTTAATGCAATGCAAACAGGAATTCCACCATGCTTTAAATTTTGTCTTGAAGTTGGTAAAATTTCTTAAACTTTATGTGAGCAAATAAATAACTAAAAATAGTCAAAAATGTTTTGAGGAGAAATTTAGTAACGGTGAACTTGCTTTACCAGACACCATAACATTCTATAATGTCACAGTAAAAAAATAAATATTACATCATGTATAATAAAGATAGATGGACTAAACCTGAGAATCTAGAAACTGACCCTGAAGTTATGTGAAGTTAATTTAATAAATTTTGTATTTTTATTCAGTTATTCAGTTGAAAGGATGGATTATTCCATAGATGTATTGGCACTACTGACTCTATCCATATGAAAACTATTTTATACCCTATATAAAAATAAATGCTAGATAGATGAAGGATTTACATAAAGATCAAAACAAAGCAATAAATACTTTGCATTTGTGTAATCCAGGATTAAGGGTATATCTAACCAAGATTTGAAACCCAGGGACTGGAAAGTAAAAGATAGGCATATTAGACATATAAAAATTAAATGTTTCGGTGGTAAACAGCCATAATCAAAATCAATTAAGAATAATATTTCTGATCAAATATAATTAATAGGTTACCAGTTAACATTTGTACTTTCCAGAGAGTTTTTTAAAACTAAGAAAAGACAACTCAATTTTTGAAAATGGACAAAATACGTGAATGGGCAGCTCACTAAAGAGAGAAATTCTAATGCTAATAAACAGTATAAGGTTCAGATTCACTGGTAGTCAGTGATATGTAATCTAAAGCAATTATGAGATTCGGCTTTACCCCCATTAGCCTGCCACCTGTTGCTGGGTGTGATTCAAGGGCAAAGGCATTCCCATCCATTGCTGGTGATATGTGTAGAGCTACAGTCTCTTTTAGAAAGCAACTGGGTAATAGCTATTCAAAAATGAACAAAATGCATAATCTTTTTACCTAGAAATCACCTTCTTGAAAATCTGACTTATATAAATATATTACATGCATGTGATGGCCTTTAGTTTTTCAGGTGGTATAAAGCTTTAATACAACTCCTAACACAAATTCTGTTAAATTCAAACATTTGCTGAGTTCCCAGAACAGTGCTCATGTGGAGTTGGCACACGAATGTTATAAGATAGTATTACTTGTTAGATATACAAAAAACAAACCATACAGAGTTTTTGCCAATATGGAATATAATGTTTTGTATGGGAAGAAAACAAACTGAGTGGGTGTCATTAACAGGAAAACCCCTGAATACATTATGGAACATTTATATCATAGAGTATTATAGAACTACTGAATAAATTAGGATTCTGCTGCACAATCTAAATTGATATATAGAATGTGGTGTTGAGGGATAAAATAAAAATGCAGAAAAATGTATATAATATAACCAATTTTTAAAACAAAAGAAATTAAAATACTGATTGTGCATGTATGCATGTGTGCATCTAGTGTAACCTATGATTACATAAGTTTGGAGAAAAAATTTGGAAAAATACTTACAAACTTAAAAGTTAATAACAAAAGTCTGGCATCCAGAGAAGGGGTAAAAGAAATTAAAAAGTGAGAGAAGAGTATGATTTATTGTCTTACTTCAGAACTTACATTATATTATACATATTCTTTATATTTTAAAAACATTTTACATTCATAAATTTTGTATTTGTTTTATATTTATAAACTTAAATTTATAAATTTTATATTCATAGTATATAGGTGTAAATATATATCACATTACATACATAGATACATGCATTGCATATGTTCCTGTGCCCGTGTCAAGTCTTGCAAAGAAAACATTTTAAAATCTATCCTAAAATGTATGTTTTATGTATTTACGGATTTATATAAAATTACATATATATTTTAGGTAATTTTTTAATTTCAGGAAAAGCACAAGAGAAATGCATTAAAGATAGGAAAAGCAGCAAAGTAGCTGCTATAATAATACACAAATGAAATGACATGAGGATCGTGACAAACAATGCCAGGATGTCATAATGGCATCATTGTTGCCATCTTGACAATGACAATGTGAGGATAATGGTGGAAGCAGCAGCAATTTAAGAACATAAATGAAGATATAGAAAGAAAAGAAAGGGGGAGGGAAGAATTCTTCTATTCTGATGCGTTGGTCTATTTGTCTACACTTTTTTTTTTTTTTCAGACAGAGTTTCATTCTGTCACCCAGCTGGAGTGCAGTGATGCAATCTTAGCTCACTGCTACCTCTGCCTTCCAGGCCAAGCGATTCTCCTGCCTCAGCCTTCCGAGTAGCTGGGATTACAGGCACCCTCCTCTGCCATGCCTGGCTAATTTTCTTTTTATTATTATTACTATACTTTAAGTTCTAGGGTACATGTGCATAACATGCAGGTTTGTTACATATGTATACATGTGCCATATTGGTGTGCTGCATCCATTAACTCATCATTTACATTAGGTATATATCTTAATGCTATCCCTACACCCTTCCCCCACCCCACGACAGGCCCCGGTGTGTGATGTTCCCCATCCTGTGTCCAAGTGTTCTCATTGTTCAATTCCCACCTATGAGTGAGAACATGGGGTGTTTGGTTTTCTGTCCTTGTGATAGTTTGCTCAGAATGATGGTTTCCAGCTTCATCCATGTCCCTACAAAGGACATGAAGTCATCCTTTTTTATGGCTGCATAGTATTCCATGGTGTATATGTGCCACATTTTCTTAATCCAGTCTATCATTGATGGACATTTGGGTTGGTTCCAAGTCTTTGCCATTGTGAATATAGTGCCACAATAAACATAACGTGCTCATGTGTCTTTATGGAAGCATGATTTATAATCCTTTGGGTATATACCCAGTAATGGGATGGCTAGGTCAAATGGTATTTCTAGTTCTAGATCCTTGAGGAATCACCACACTGTCTTCCACAATGGTTGGACTAATTTACACTCCCACCAACAGTGTAAAAGTGTTCCTATTTCTCCACATCCTCTCCAGCATCTGTTGTTTCCTGACTTTTTAATGATTGCCATTCTAACTGGTGTGAGATGGTATCTCATTGTGGTTTTGATTTGTGTTTCTCTGATGGCCAGTGATGATGAGCATTTTTTTCATGTGTCTGTTGGCTGCATAAATGTCTTCTTTTGAGAAGTGTCTGTTCATATCCTTTGCCCACTTTTTGATGGGGTTGTTTGATTTTTTCTTGTAAATTTGTTTGCATTCTTTGTAGATTCTGGATATTAACCCTTTGTCAGATGGGTAGATTGCAAAAATTTTCTCCCATTCTTAGGTTGCCTGTTCACTCTGATGATAGTTTCTTTTGCTGTGCAGAAGCTCTTTAGTTTAATTAGATCCCATTTGTCAATTTTGGCTTTTGTTGCCATTGCTTTTGGTGTATTAGACATGAAGTCCTTGCCCATGCCTATGTCCTGAATAGTATTGCCTAGGTTTTCTTCTAGGACTTTTATGGTTTTAGGTCTGACATTTAAGTCTTTAATCCATCTTGAATTAATTTTCGTATAAGCAGTAAGGAAAGGATCCAGTTTCAGCTTTCTACATACGGCTAGCCAGTTTTCCCAGCACCATTTATTAAATAGGGAATCCTATCCCATTTCTTGTTTTTGTCAGGTTTGTCAAAGATCAGATGGTTGTAGATGTGTGGTATTATTTCCGAGGCCTCTGTTCTGTTCCATTGGTCTATATCTCTGTTTTGGTACTAGTACCATGCTATTTTGGTTACTGTAGCCTTGTAGTATAGTTTGAAGTCAGGTAGCATGATGCCTCTCACTTTGTTTTTTTGGCTTAGGATTGTCTTGGCAAGTGGGCTCTTTTTTGGTTCCATATGAACTTTAAAGTAGTTTTTTCCAATTCTGTGAAGAAAGTCATTGGTCGCTTGATGGGGATGGCATTGACTCTATAAATTACCTTGTCTCCCAGCTAGTTTTCGTATTTCTAGTAGAGACAGGGTTTCACTATGTTGGCCAGGCTGGCCTTGAACTCCTGACCTCGTGATCCACCCACCTCAGCCTCCCAAAGTGCTGGGATTACAGGCGTTAGCCACCATGCCTGCCCTACACTTTTAACGATACAATATTACCAAAATATTATAGCTGATGTTTATAGTAAGTATTTAGTAGGGAAAATTCCTCACCAGGCTCTTTAAGATTATCTTAGGTGTCCTAGAACCTTGGCATTTTTGTATCAAATTTAAAATCAACATGCCAATTTCCACACTTACATGCACATAACTTGCTGAGATTTTGAATGAATTTTCTTTCAATCTATAGATGTTTGGGAGGAATTTACCTTGTAATAGTATAGGGTCATCCAATCCATAATATATCTATTTATTTAGGTTTTCTTTGTTGCCTGTAAGTAATGTATTTTAATTTTCACTGTAGAATTCTTACATAATTTTTGTTAGATTTATTACTAGGTATTTGATGTTTTGATGCTATTTTGCATACTTTTAAATTTTAACTTCCAATTGCTTCTAGTATATTAAAATACATTGATTATTATTTATTGACCTGTGTCCAGCCACCTTGCTTTATTAACTAATTAATTCTAATAGTTCACAGACTACTATGCCATTTGTGAATAAAGTTCTACTTCTCCTTTACAAATCTTATTTCTTGGATTTTTTTTTCTTGCCATATTTTACTGACTAGGACCTCCACTACAATATTGAAAAGAAGTGGTTATAGTGTACATTCTTGTACTTTTTCTAAGTTCAAGGGGAAATAATTCAATATTTCATCATTAAGTACACTGTAGGCTTTTGCAGAGATCCTTTCTCAGAATAAGAATATTGAGAATACAATTTGCTGAATTTTCTTTGAATACTATTCAAATATTGAACTTTAAAAATGCTTTTTCAACATCTGATGAGATGGTAATACAATTTTCTTTCTATTCTGTTAAGGTGGTAAATTATAATGATTGATTTTCAAATGCTAAACTACCCTTGGATTCCTACAATAAAATTCATTTGTTAAGAATGCATAATTTTTTTGTATATAAGTGGATTCAATTTGGTACTATCATGATTAGGATTTTTGCATCTATGTTTATAAAAATTTAAGAATTTTTTTCTTGTAATTTTCTTCTCAAACTTTGGTATCAGAGTTACGCTAGGATCATAAAATGAGTTGAATACTGAAGAACCCCTTTTCCTGTTTCCTGAAGGAGTATGTGTAATATCTACATTAATTTTTCCTGAAGTGTTTTTAAGAATTCACCAAAAAGCCACAGGATCTGAAGGTTTCTTTGTTAAAGAGTTTACATTATGGGTTTAATTATTTTGTTTGATTGCTTTGTTTCTGTTTCTCCTGAAAATTTGAAATTTTTGCTCCAGTGGTTGTATTTATAATGAGAACTACATAAAATATAATGAAGTTTCTATTTTTGCAGTCAGTATCTATTGATTTCCTTCCCTAGAATGGCTGAATTAGCTTATTTCCACTTCTTCCATCCTTGCCACTCTCTGATGTCAATGAATGATACATTTTTAGTTTTACCTTGGTATTGCTAATATGCTTATCTTTGTTACTTCTTTTGGTTTCAAAGTCAACTCAGGTTGATTTTAAAGACAATCTTTTAACACCTCACTACAAAAGATAATGGACTTAGACTATCCATTATTGCCACCCTCTTTCCTCTCCCTCTTTCTGATTTTTGTCAGATATATAATTTCAGCATTTTTTGGTATTCATAATATTTACATCCTGTTCTTAAATCACAAACCCTAATTTTTCTCTTAATTTTAGTCTTGTAGCTAAATGAAACGTATGTTCATTGTCAATCTTTTGCCTGAAGTTTCTGTATCATTCTCTTGGTTGGCTGATGTTTGCCTCCTAGTTTTTTCACAAAATGTTAATCAGAAATATACATGCGAAGGACATGGAAGTCCCCCAAACTTTGCTTTCACTTTATACTTTAATGACAATTTAGCTGTATTTGTAGCTCTTGAAAGATTATTTGTTTCCTTGCGGACATTTTAGCCATTAGTCTTCTATCATTGAGTGTTTGAATGTTGCTCGGGTGTTATCTGAGATTAGCCAGCCTAAAACCTATTTCCATAGGAGACTGATAATTTTCTTCATTTTAAAGAGAGAATCAATGCAAATACAATAACCAAATGTGTAATTTAAGAGCTGCAATTAAGAACTGGTAACATTTGAAGGGAAAAAAATTAAGTTTAATTTGGGTAGGTACAAAATGACCCCTACGCACTTGTAGTTGGGATCAGAATATGAAGTACACCTCAAAACATGTCTTTTAGGGGAAGAATTGTTTCCTTGGGTACGACAAAACTTGAAACTGAATTCCTCACTATTGAAATTTTCATAGTACAAGGTTAAAAATGGTATTCAATCTGAGTTTTGTTGTGTGGGATGGTTTTGGAATCTTTCACTGAATGATTCCATTTGTTTAAGTAGTGAGGTTCTAACTTTCAGAGGAAGAGACTTTAAGGGAGTCAGTTGAAAATGACTAACGCCAAACATGAAAGCAGCATCATCATTTTTTTACTCATTCCTCGGAAGAGAAACATCCTTACTGCCATCCAGAGGTCTATAGTCCAATGGTGAGTTCAGTAGCATTAGCAAAGGGGACGAAGGATGAGAGATGACTCAGAGACTTTTCAGTCAGGTCTATTGAAGAGATAGCTTAATGAGGAAAATTAGGACCACTTTAAAATAAGTATCAAGAGTGGAAACTAGAGACATGGTAATAAGAAGATAGGACTTCTTTTTTTTTTTTTTTTTTTGAGACGGAGTCTCGCTCTGTCACGGGGCTGGAGTGCAGTTGCCTGTTCTCAGCTCCCTGCAAGCTCCGCCTCCCGGGTTTATGCCATTCTCCTGCCTCAGCCTCCAAGTAGCTGGGACTACAGGCGCCCGCCACCTCGCCCAGCTAGTTTTTTGTATTTTTTAGTAGAGACGGGGTTTCACCATGTTAGCCAGGATAGTCTCGATCTCCTGACCTCGTGATCCGCCCGTCTCGGCCTCCCAAAGTGCTGGGATTACAGGCTTGAGCCACCGCGCCCGGCCAGAGGATAGGACTTCTAAAAAAAAAAGAAGTAGCTGAGTATAAATGCAAACAGCCAGGACCCTGGAACCTAAGTTCCCCTCACCATTACTGAATGTTTTCAAAAATTCCTTAAATTTCTATTTCTTTGTCTAAAAAACTGTGAAAATTTTACTTATTTCAAAACTTTGCTCAAAAATGTCTCTCCTGAGAGTCTTTGAAAGTTTAGGCCATTTAAAAATGCAAATTATTAATTTTACTGAGTTAATAGCCATTATGGTCTAGTAGTGTGTGTAATATTTATCAGGGGACATCTTAAAATGCATATTATCATAAAATGCATATTTAAGAACTTTCCACCTACGTAAATTGAATTTAATAGACTATAACAAGTCTAGTGGGCCCATCAGGGTCTTTGGAAAATACAGTTCAGGGCCTTGTTAAAACATATATTCTTCATGTCATATTCTACTTAAGGAGTTTGCTTCAGTAACCTAGAATTTGAATATGTTTGTCTTGCTTAGTTATGAAAAATGAAAATAAAGAAGTCTTTCTTTTTCAGTAAGACAGTCTACAAAGTCAGGAAGAACGCAAATTTTGCCCCTAATTGCATTGTTTTTAGTTTCAAATAACATACATAGAAAAGTGTCAATTAAAAATAATAGCCGCCATAAAATGTTAAATGACTTAGACATTATATATATATACACACACACACACACACACACACACAAATATATATATATATAAATCCTCCTTTTATAAGTCAGAAATGTGAGGGATTATATGTTTCAGTTTAAGCTGAGGTTATTAATTGTTAGTTACCAGTGGATATACTTTAATGGGAAGCATTGGGTATAAATGATGTCCAGTGTTTCTCATAACTGGTCTGAAAAACCACCTACATCACAATCTCATGGGTGCTTAAAATGCCTGTTTCTAAGCCTCATTCCTGATCCCCTGGATCAGAAATCTAGGCATGTGCCTTGGGAATTTGCATTTTAATAAACTCCCTTAGAGATCATTGCATAACAACTGAAGTTTGAGAGCAGTTATTTTAATCTACAAACCTATACACATAATGTACTAAATATGTGAAGCCCTATCTAGAATGAACTCTGCTCTCTGGGCATATATACTTTGACTGCAAAGTTTATACTACAATTCCTTGAACTTTCTTCAAGGAATGCTTATTTTAAAACCAGTCCTGGTCTCCACTGCCCAACTTGGTCTTATTTAGGAAGCCACTGAGCTTTCTGGCTGTTAACACTGAGACATGGAGCGCTAACTTTGTAGCTGCAATTGGAAAATGCATTAATAAGCTATTTGAGTGCAATTGCCCATTCAAAATTCTATCTCTAAGATTTTGGATACTTTTTGTGTTGTGTTTTGTTTTGTTTTGTGTTGTGTTGTTTGAGACAGTCTCACTCTGTCACCCAGGATGGAGTGCAGCGGAGAGAACACAACTCACTGCAGCCTTGACCTCCTGAGCTCAAGAGATCCTCCCACCTCAGCCTCCCAAGTAGCTGGGACTATAGGCACGACTTTTGATATTCCTTAAAAATCTGGGGTTTTTTTTTGTTCAAAATCAAGAGGCACCATCCCAAAGGTGTCCACTCAAGGTCTATGGATATTCAGCAATGATAACTGACTCTTATCTGTAGCACATCACTAGCTACACCAACACAAAACAAAACGCAGAAAAATAAAATCCCTCTGTCATGTTCATTTATACTATAGTCTTCCTTAAAGTGGAATTATAAAAAATGGAATTTTATTATTTACTAATAACTCTATGTCTAAATTTGTTTTTCCTGTTTTCTCATTTTACAAGTGCAAACATTATCCTCTTGACTCAATGAAAATTAGACTTACTGTTGACCCAGACATAAGGCTATATTGAAGGAAAATTCTTCATTGGCTACTGAGAAGGATCAACTCTGATAGCTGAAATAAATTTAAAACAAATCTCACACTAGAGACTTGAAAGTCCTTAAAACGATTGCCTGGTTTCACAAAACTGTGTTTTTAACATATAGAATCAGCTAGAGGTCCTTATGTGCTTGTGAAATTTTCCAAATGTGAAAGACTAAGCACTACCATTTGTATCACAGCTCTTTTCTTTCACTAGCTTATAAGACTTGAATCGAACAAAATGCCTCCCAGCTGTGCTTAACTGCCTTGTGGGGTTGGTTCTTGATTGTTGGTAAGGATTCCCTGCCGTGCTTACTTAGGATCCCCGTAACATTCTTCCTTCTCCTGGAGAGAACCCCTAATGGAATAGAGTTCTTAATACCAGAAAATTGCCTATAAAATTTACTCAAGTAGTGGGCTTTCTTAACTCAGGGTTGCAGTAAAGGGGAAGTGTGAAAAGTTTAGAATTAAGTATGAACATCTAGTTCTGACATGGGAGGAATAAACTGAGTACAGCATGTAAGAAACATAATTATTTGGACCCTTAATGCTTTAAACCAAATACTCTAACTCATATAGGTTCTGGAAAAGACTCAAAAATGGTTCACTATTGACCCTGCTGTAAGAAACAGATATTTATTTTGGTTTTTAAAGAAGTTTTAAAAACCAAATTAGAAATGACTGAAATATACAAAAGTGCAGCATTATTACCATTTTCTTTCCCCGTTCCTATATGTTCATTCTCAATTAACTGCAGCCTCATCAGTGGTTTACTAGACCAAAGGCAGTGAAAAGGTTACATGTCATTTCCTGTACTCCTCATATTGGCTAGATTTGACTACAAATTCAATAGTGAATTACACCACCACCATTATTCAAGTAATATATATAGGCCAAAAGATAACCATTACTTAGTGTAACGTAGGATTTTGTGTGAAGTATCTGAAAAGGGTCTTCTGTCTTCCATCATGAGTGGGCTTTTAATAGTTGGCTTTTCCCTATTAGCTCCCAGATTGAGAAAGTAATAAAACAAACAAATGATCATTGCTACTGATAAATAAATGCTATACTGGAATCATTGGGAAATCACTACTGCTTATGAAAAGACTACTAGCACCTCTTATACCTTTCCATGTATCAGACAAGAAAGTTTACTGAGTTCTGTGTCAGATGCTCTGGGGGAATAAAAAGGAACTAGAAAACAACATCCATGTGTTAAGAGAAGAGACTGATAATACTGTTGGAGATTCAAAACAAACTTCTTCCCTCCTCCCTCAGCAGTCTCAACTTGTCTTATCAGTTCAACCATCATCTCTCAAGAGGATGGTTCCTAAATCTATAACCTAAACCTGATTACTTTCCTGGAGTCTGGTCTACTTTACCTAACTACCTGTTAGACATCTCCTCCTGGATGCCCATATTCCTTTGGTTCAGCGTGTCCAAAACAAAACCCTTCTGCTTTCCTTTCACATCTGCTTTTCTTCCTGCATTTGCTCTTTTCTATTTGTGCTGATAACATCACCATCCTCCTGGGCTTTGCACAGATCTGAAACCTGTAATTTTTATTAACTCTTGCTTCTCCCCTATCTCTTCCTGTCACATCTCATTTCTCATAACTGCACTTCTTTTTCAGTCCCATGCATTTCCCTAAGTTCTGGCTTTCCTTGCGTTTGCCTAGATTGTTGGAATAACCTTCTAACTAAATTACATACCGCTAAGTTTTTTACCCAATAATTTTTTCCTACATAACTAGCTCCGTTACTCTCCAAAAAGCACAATGCCAGGATTCTACTCAAAAAGAGTGCCTCCTCAATGGCTAAAAGAACATGTCCAGACATCCCTAACTTGCCCTTCGTGGTCTTCTACAACCTAATTCTGCCTGCCTTTCCAATTTAATTTCATAGAATTTTCCTTTTTCAGAATCCTATGCTTTACCTAAAACAAGTAACTGCTAATCCATATATTTGTGCCTTTTCTTTTACCTTTCCCTTGTTCTAGAATAGCCTCCCCACTCATTTCTTTTGATGTAGATCAAGTTTGTCCAAACCACAGCCCAGAAGAGCTTTGAATGCGACTCAACACAAATTCGTAAACTTTCTTAAAACATAATGAGATTTTACTTTTTTTTTTTTTTTTTTTTTTTTAGCTCATCAGCTATTGTTAGTGTTAGCGTATTTTATGTGTGACCCAAGACAATTCTTGTTCCAGTGTGGCCCAGGGAAGCCACAAGATTGGAAACTGCTGATCTAGATCCTACCTAAAACATGGAAACTTGTTCAATAGCCACAGAAGTAGACTAAAATTTAAGAGCCAATTTCTATAACAGAACTGTCTAGGTTCAAACCTGGCTCTCCCACTTTTAAATGTCAAAATACTTTACCTTCCTCTACTTTAGTTTCCTCATCTGTAAAGCAGGGGAATAGTAATACCTAATCCCTAGTGCTATGATGAGGTAAATGAGTTAAAGCTCTTAAAATAATATTTCATGCCTTTAAGATCTTATATAAATGCTAGACTTCAATCGTGAATGAGTAATTTTTGCCTTCTAGAGCTTTATCTTGTTAAGAAAATTCTTATATACATATCAAAAAGCTTAATAATGAATGTGTACAAATGACGTATCTCTATATTTGTGAGCATTTGAAGCACCCACTTACAAAGACCCTGGTCCTAGGCATAATAAAAAATTGTTAGTATGGAAAATTTCAAATACACACAAAGGTGTGCAGAATAGAATATTGAACACCTGATATACTTCAGCTGTGTTCAGTTCACAGCCAGTCTTGTTTCACCTAGACTCCATCTTGTATTATTTTGAGGCAATCCCAGTCAGCATATGCTTCACCTATGAACAGTTCAGTCTGTATCTATAAATGATAAGGCTTTTGTTTTTACATAATCATTATTTCATTATAATGTGTAAAATTTTTAAACATAATTTTTTAATATCATTAAGTAGTCATTTGGTGTTCAAATTTCTAATAGTATCATAAAATCATAATTTTCGTTAACAATTTGCTCTAGTCAGGATCCAAATAAGATACACACATTCTAGTTGGTTGCAGCACTTTTTATGGTCTCTTGAGCTACAATTTGCCTCTTCCTCTCTGTCATTTTGTTTGTTTTTATTACATTATTTGTTAAAGAATCAGGGTTGTTTGTCCTGAAGAATCTTGCACAGCTTGGATTTGCCAACTACAGTTTCATGGTGTAATTTAATATGTTCCTCTCTCCTATGTGTTTCTTTTAAAGGGTGGTTAGATCAGTTTAGGTGTGATGTTTTTAGCAAGACTACTTCGTAAATTGTTTGGAGTTGTGTGCCAAGAGCCACATAATGTCTGGAAGTCTTTATTTTTGTGATGATAGCAGCCATTGATCGTCAATATCTAGGCCAATTAATTCATTCAGGGTCACAAAATGGTGATTTCTTAAATATAATTTATTCAATTTTAACTTTTTCTTCCTTTTTCTGACTGCTATTTTAGGTTTGGGGGTACATGGCAGGTTTGTTACATGAGTAAATTGTATGTCACAGGGGTTTGGTGTACAGATTATTTTGTGGCCTGGGTAATCAGCCTAATATTCTCATCCTTCTCCTACTCTCTACCCTCAAGTAGACCTTGGTGTCTATTATTCCCATTTTTTGTGTCTATATGTACTCAGTGCTTGGCTCCCACTTATAAGTGAGAATGTGCAGTATTTGGTTTTATGTTCCTACATTAATTCACTTAGGATAATGGACTCTAGCTCCATCCATGTTGCTGCAAAGGACATGATCTCATTCTTTTTTATAACTGTGTAGTATTGCACGGTGTGTATGTACCTAATTTTCTTTATCCAGTCCACTTGAATGGGCAGTTAGGTTGCTTCCATGTCTTTGCTATTGTGAATAGTACTGTGATGAATATATGCATGCATGTGTCTTTATGACAGAATAATTTATATTCTTTTAAGTATATACCCAGTAATGAGATTGCTGGGTCTAATGGTAGTTTGTGTTCTTTGAGAAATCTCCAAACTGCTTTTCACAGTGGCTGAAATAGTTTACATTCCTACCAGCAGTGTGTAAGCATTTCCTTTTATTTGCGACCTTGCCAAATTGTTATTTTTTGACATTTTAATAATAGCCATCCTGATTGGTGTGTGATGGTTCCTCATTATGGTTTTGATTTACATCTCTTTGATGGTGAGTGGTGTTGAGTATTTTTTCATATGCTTGGTGGCCTCATATACGTATTCTTTTAAGAAGTGTCCTGTTCACTCCTTTTGCCCATTTTTTAATGGGGTTATTTGGTATTTACTTGTCCATTTGTTTAACTTTCTTATAGATTCTGGATCTTAGACTTTGTCAGATGCATAGTTTACAAATATTTTCTCCCATTCTCTATGTTGTCTGTTGACTCTGTGGATAGTTTTTTGTTTGTTTTTTGCTGTGCAGAGGCTGTTTAGTTTAGTTAGATCATGTTTGTCAATTTCTGTTTTTGTTACAATTGCTTTTGTCATCTTCATCATGAAATCTTTGCCAGGGCTGATATCCAGAATGGTATTTTCTAGGTTATCTTCCAGGGTTTTTATAGTTTTAAGTTTTACATTTAAATCTTTAATTCATATTGAGTTTATTTTTATATATGGTGAAAGGAAAGGGTCCAGTTTCAATCTGCATATGGCTAGCCAGTTATGCCAGCATCATTGATTGAGTGAGTCCTTTCCCCATTGCTTGTTTCCATCAGCCTTGTCGAAAATCAGATGGTTGTAGGTATGCATCTTTATTTCCGGGTTCTCTAACCTGTTCCATTGGTCTACGTGCTTGTTTTGTACCAGTGCCATGCTGAACTTGTAGTATAGTTTGAAGTCAGGAAGTGTGATACCTCCAACTTTGTTCTTTTCGCCTAGGATTGCTTTGGCTACCTAGGCTCTTTTTGGGTTCCATATGAATTTTAGGTCTTTTTTATAATTCTGTGAAAAATGTTGTTAGTAGTTTCATTTTGCACTTGTATACAAGAACCTAAAGTAAAATTTTAAAAAGAAAAAAATGTTGATAGAAATAGTATTGAATTTGTAAATTGCTTTGGGCAACATGGCTATATTAACAATATTGATTCGTGAGCATGGAATATTAACAATACTGTTATATTAACAATACTGTTCGTGAGCATGGAATGTTTTTCCATTTGTCTGTGTCATCTCTAATTTCTTTCAGTAGTGTTTGGTAATTCTCATTGTAGAGATCTTTCACTTCCCTGGTTGGCTCTATTCCCAGGTATTTTATTCTTTTTGTTGCCACTCTGAATGGGATAGCGTTCTTGATTTGGCTCTCAGCTTGGACATTGTTGATGTATGGGAATGCTACTGATTTTTGTATGTTGATTTTGAATCCTGAAACTCTGCTGAAGTTGTTGCTCAGATCTCGGAGTATTTGGGCAGAGATTATGGGGTTTTCTAGGTATAAAATTGTCTCTTCTGTGATGAGAGATAGTTTGACTTCTTCTATTTCTATTTGGGTGTATTTTATTTCTTTCTCTTGCCTGATTGCTCTGGCTAGGACTTCCAATACTGTGTTGAATGGGAGTGATGAGAGAGGGCATCCTTGTCTTGTTCTGGTTCTCAAGGAAAATGCTTCCAGCTTTTGCCCATTCTGTATAACGTTGGCTGTGGGGTGTTGTCATAGATGACTCATTATTTTGAGGTATATTCCTTAAATGAAGGGAAGTTTAATTTTATTATAAATCTTTTCTTCAATTAAGATGATTATGTGGTTTTTGTGCTTGGTCCTGTTTATGTGATGAATCACATTTATTGATTTGCGTAGGTTGAACCAAACTTGCTTCCCAGGAATAAAGCCTACTTGATCATGGATGATTAGCTTTTTGATGTGCTGTTGGATTTGGTTTGCTAATATTTTGTTGAGAATTTTTGCATCTATGTTCTTCAAGGATATTGACCTGAAATTTTCTTTAATTGTGTCTATGTCAGGTTTTAGTATCAGGATGATGCTGGCCTCTTAGGATGAGTTAGGGATGGGCTCGTCCACCTTAGTTTTTTGAAGTAGCTTCAGTAGGATAGGTACCAACTCTTCTTTATTTGTCTCGTAGAATTTGGCTGTGGATCTACCTGGCCCAGGGCTTTTACTAGTTGGTAAGCTTTTCATTACTGACTCCATTTCAGAACTGATTATTGGTCTGTTCGGGGTTTCAATTTCTTTCTGATTCAATTTTGGGAGGTTGTATGTTTCTAGGAGTTTATCTATTTCTTCTAGATTTTCTAGTTTGTGTGCCTAGAGGTGTTTATAGTAGTCTCTGAGGGATTTTTGTATTTCTGTTGAGTCAGTGGTTATGTCCCTTTTATTATTTCTGATTATGTTTATTTGGATCTTCTCACTTTTTTTGTTAGTCTAGCTAGTGGTCTATCAATCTTATTTATTCTTTGAAAAAGCTAGCTTTTGGTTTTGTTGATCTTTTGTATTTTTCTTTTGCATCTCAATTTCCTTTAGTTCATCTCTTATTTTGGTCATTTCTTGTCTTCTGCTAGCTTTGGGGTTGGATTGCTCTTGTTTTTCAAGTTCCTCTAGGTGTGATGTTTGATTGTTAATTTGAGATGTTTCTAGCTTTATTATGTGGCTATTTAGCACTATAAATTTTCCTCTTTACAAAAGTAAATGACATATATGGATAGTTTGTAAACATCTCAGGCAGCAACTCAGCATAATGTGGAGATAGAATACAATGATATTATTAAGTCAAGTTTATCAATAAGGAATCTGAAGCTCCAAAAAGGTGTGATTTTAATGATCTTAAATTCCTAGCTCTTTTCATCTTGTTTACTCTAATTGAGAATTTTTTAGAAAGTTTATAGAAGTATTAATGCCCAAGCAAATAAAGAAGAAAACGCTCTAATCCATGTATCCTGGTCAAACAAGGAATGAGTTAAAGACAGCAATGAGAGTAGTGAGTCATTGGACCTAGTGGAGGTTTGCCTATGACGCTTGTGGAGAATTTCTTTCTAGATCTGTCATTCTCACTGGATTCCCAGGCAACAGCTGTGACAGACTAAATTGTCTCTCTCAGATGAGTATAAAATTTCATCTTCCTTCCTCATCAGCAAAATGAAATGAAATGGAGGATTTTGGAAATGGCCTGAAATATTATTGCAGACATTGCTATAATTTGGAAATTGTCACATGAGTACACAGAAGATTTGGCAGTTTCAAGAATTCATTCTGGATGTGGCACCAGTTCTAAATCGGTCTATTGAGACCATTATTTAAAATGCTGTCACTGTATTTTACCCAAAATAATTCCTGATGATATTTTATTCAGGAGACATTTGTGGGAGATCTGCTGTGTGCCTCTGTCCGTTTGCATCTGAGAAGAGGCAGACCAGCCTAATGATTTTCAGAAATGAGCCTATGTTATCATATCTGACCCTGCCCACGGTATTCCCACCTCCTCAGACATCACCTTAGGCCTGGCTTCACCAAAGAGGCACCTTCTTGTTTTATTTCTCTACCCAGGACTTTTTATTCCTTCATGGACTCCCTTCCTTTGAAAATCAAATGTTCTCTCTCTCACACATACACTCTCTCTTTCTTCCTCTTAAGATCAGCTAATCTGAAAATAACTTGCCCCATTATTTGTCATTTGAAATGTAGTAGCCACAAGTTAAACAAGGTGGGAGGGTGAGTTGTGGCATGCCATCTTGCCAACATGTTCCATTGGGACCATTTCTATGAATGCATTAGTTTACTGCCAGGTGTTGGCATTTATATAAGTTATGGCAACAGTTCTGTGAATATCTCCTTTATCCCTGTACCACAACATAAGTTTCTAAGAAGCCTGGAAATTCTGATAGTATATCAGCCAGTGTGAGTGATCACTATCTAATAGTATATTTCCCAAAAGCCTAGCTTTCTGAAAGAGAGTCTTAAATTTTTGACTGTCATACAGATGTCAGTTGGGTAGCTTTCCTGCCACAGCAATTAGCCAAGTTAACTAGGGAGCCAAAACAAGGATAACTTGATGATAGATGGTTTGATTAAAGTAAAACTGTTTGATTTTTTTTAACCAAAAGTATGCTCTGGGTAAGTTAGCAAATCAAAGTAAAGACTATATCTTTCTATCTGGAATTCCAACAACCATCTAAATTCTTTAATTATACAGATAATTTTGCATTTAAAATTTTTGAAGTAGTGGACTGTCAACTAGATCTTGGAAATGGTTTGTGAAACGTCAATAAAAGTGTTTCTTGAAAGAAGATTTGATTCTTATATACAACATATGAACCAAATTAAATGTATAATCTATTGATATCTACATTTGTAGTTACTAAAGGGAATTGATATAAGCTGATTTTATAGAAGTTATTTTGTTAGCTTAAGTCTGTTCTCTCCTTGGAGAAAGAACTTAATTAGGCGTATGTCACAAATGCAATTAGGTGAGTAATCTTGGCCCTAATTCATTTAGTTGAAAGAATTACGAACAATTTGTGGCATAGCAAGTAGGTTTTTATCAAGACAGTCTTTTTGAGATCAGCTATTCAAAAAGCAGGGGCACTGGACTCTGAACACAAATTTGTTTCAAACTTTATCTCGATTCATCTTTGTGGCCTGATGAGGTCATCATTTTAAAAGAATCTAGGTGAATATAATTTATAATACAGTACCTTACCTATAAATTCTTCTTTATCTCAGTGTTGAAACAATACTATTCAGGTAGCTTTAGGAGTTATTTGCTTCTATCAATTAAAAATCTCAAAAGATAATAATAGAAAAAGACATGTATATTCAGACAGCTATAGAGGCAGACATGTGATTAGAATCGGACCTCCTGTTTACAAGCACTAGACTCAGGTCACTAGATCATAATTACAGCCTTATGCTTTGGCTTGGCAGTTTTGAAAAGCTCTTATTTTTCTTAGCCTTATATTTGACTGCCAGAGACATAATTAATCATTTCTTTACCACTCATCATGAACAACAAAGCACTAAATTAGTATCTAGTGTTAAGATGGTAAGCTACAGGTATATTTAAGTTAAGAAAGAATTTCTTATTTGGAAAAAAAGTTATGTTTTCTAACTTCCTTTGTTTAACTAATTTATGTAGGCAGGTTAGTAGTACACTATATATGTTTTTTTTAATTTTTAAATTTAAAACGTTTAGGCAAAGGAGTTTTATCTAAAATATTATTCCTTAGCTTACTGATTCTTAATAATTAATCAAACCAATATATTTTAATGATTTACATTACTGAAAAACTGTAATATAAGCTTATTTAAAACCTTTAAAAATTATAACATAAGCTTATTTAAAACCTTTAGAGTCTGTAAAACAGTGCATTCAGTGAAATCTAGTTTTATTCCTATTCTTCTACCTTGTTAGACTATATATAATTGCTCTCTCAAAAAGACTTGTGTGTGTATATATGTACACACATATACGTACGTATATAAGTACACACATATATATGTACATATGTATGTATGTTTGTGTGTGTGTGTGTGTGTGTGTGTGTATAGAGAGAGAGAGAGAGAAAGAGAGAGAGAGAGAACCAAAAGAGAGTCTAACAGAGTAGAAAAAGGAGAAGGAAGACTGGGAACTTAATGCATATGTGGGGGATGTCAAATAAGCCCAGCAAAAAGAAAAAGCCAAAGAAGCCTTGAGAAAGGACTGCAACATTGAATGCCTTCTCCAACCCACCCACAGATTGATCAGAAGTGGATGGAAGCCTTATGGGCTTGAGGTGCTATCACAGCTTCTGGTCAAACAACTGGACAATGATTAGGTTATTTGGACCCAGGGGTGATCCTAAGGAAGCCAGTTTAAAAATTAAAATAAGGAGAAAAATAAGCCGGGCATGGTGGCTCATGCCTGTAATCCCAGCAAAAGCTGACTCTGAGAGGATCAGGGTCTCAGATACTGAATTTAGCAAAGACATTACAGAAATATTATAAATATGTTCAAGGAATTAGAGAAAACACTGTTTGAATAATTAAGTGAAAATATGATGACAATTACTCGACAAATAGAGAATCTCAATAGAGAAATAGACATCATAAAAAGAACCAAATGGAAATTCTAGAGTTTCAGAGTACAGTAACCCAAATGAAAAATTTACTAGCTAGACTCACAGCAGATTTGAGATGGCAGAAGGAAAAATCAGTGAACTTAAATACGGATAAATTAAAGTGATCTAAACAAAGACAAGAAAGAAAAATAATAATGAAAAATGAACAGAGCCACAACATTCTGTGAGACAACATCAAGCATACCAACATGTATGTAATGGGAATCCCAGGAGGAAGGAAGAGAGAAATAAATAAGAGAGAAGCAAGAGCCAAACACTTCTCAAATTTGATGACAACTATTAATTTATAGACAAAAATTTAGAGAACCCCAAGTAGGATAAACACAAAGAGAACCACATTTGGATACATCGTAACTAAACTGCTAAAAGACAAAACAAACAGTAAATTTTAAAAGCAGTAACAGAAAAACAATTCACCATGTACATGAAAACACAATAAGAATATAGCAATTTCAGAAACAATGGAGACAAAAGGCCTTAGAATGACATATTCAAAGTGCAAAAATAAAAAAGAGATTGTCAGCTATGAATTCTGTATTCAATGAAACTATCAAAGATGAAAGCAAAAATGAAGACATTTTGAAGTAACAAAATATAAAATGAATTCTTTGCTAGCATAAATGAACTATAAGAATTGCTAAAGAAGTCCCACATGCAAATACTTTATAACAGACAATAATTTTATTTTTTCCATCACAATTATTTTATTTATTTATCTATTTTCCCCTTTCCCCCACAATTTATTTTTGAATGTTTTCATAATTTCACATAGAAACTTTATCCATTTAGCCTGGCTTGGTGTCTCATGCCTGCAGTTCTAGCACTTTGGGAGGCCAAGGTGGGCGGATCACCTGAGATTAGGAGTTCGAGACCAGCCTGATCAATGGTGAAACCCCATCTCTAATAAAAATTTTTAAAAAATTAACCAAGCATGGTGGTGCATACCTGTAGTCCCAGCAACTCAGGAGGCTGAGGCAGGAGAATTTCATGAACCGGGAGGTGGAGGTTGCAGTAAGCCGAGATCATGCCACTGCACTCTAGTCTGGGCGACAGAGCAAGACTCCCTCTCAAAAAAAGAAAAAAGAAAAAAGAAATTTCATTCATTAGACAGTAATTCATTATTCCTACCTCCTCTCACACCTTAGTTCCCTCATTTTATTGTGAAAAGATTCAAGCATATACAGAAAGATTGAATTGTACAGTGAACACTCATATATTCATCACTATTCTACAATATTTTCCTGCATTTGTTTTATCACATCCATACATCTATCCCTTTGTTATGTACTCCAAAGTAGCAGACATGAGTATGTTTCACTTCTAAAATGTTAGTATATGTAGCATTAATTAGAGTTTATGTTTATCTTCTTTATTTTCCCTGTCTTTTTTTTTTTTTTTTTTTTTTGAGACAGAGTCTCACTCATGATTTTGGCTCACTGCAACCTCCACCTCGCGGGTTCAAGTGATTCTCCTGCCTCAGCCTCCTGAGTAGTTGGGATCACAGGTGCACACCACCACACTCGGATAATTGTTTTATTTTTAATAGAGACGGGGGTTTCACCATGTTGGTCAGGCTGGTCTCGAACTCCTGACCTCGTGATCCGCCCACCCCCAACCTCATAAAGTGATGGGATTACAGGCATTAGCCACCGCGCCCGGCCTTCTTTTTTAATTTCTAAAATTAAAAAGTCCAGGTATGGTGGCTCATGCCTGTAATCCCAACACTTTGGGAGACCAAGGCAGAAGGCCACTTGAACCCAGGAGTTCAAGACCAACCTAGGCATCAAGGTGAGACCCTTTCTCTACAATCTTTATTTTAAAATAGCTAGATGTCATGGTGCATGCCTGTGGTCCCAACTACTTGGGAGGCTGAAGCTGAAGGGTCACTTGAGCCCAGGAGGTCAAGGCTGCAGTGACCTGTGATAGTATCATTGCACTCCAGCCTGAGCAACAGAGTGACACCCTGTCTCACACACAAAAAAGTTTTCATTACATTTAAAAACCTTTTTAGAAACAGGGTCTCATTATAACGGACAATAATTTGAATTCAGAGGAAGGGATGGAATGAAGAAATAAAGAGCACTGGAATTTATAAATATATTGGGTCAGTGTAAAGTGTTCTACGTCGCCATCAACAACAAAGCACTAAATTAATATCTAATGTAAACTCTGTTAAGATGGTAAACTACAGGTATCTTTAAGTTAAAAAAGAATTTCTTATTTGGAAAAGAAGACTTATGTTGTGTAACTTCCTTTGTTTAACTAATTTATATATGCAGGTTAGTAGTACACTATATATGTATTTTTTTATTTTAAAATTTATTTTTTAATTAGTTCCAGGATACATGTACAGTACAGAATGTACAGGTTTGTTACATAGGTATACGTGTGTCATGGTGGTTTGCTGCACCTACTGACCCTTCCTTTAATTTTCCTCCCCTCACTCCCGATCCCCCAACAGTCCCTGGCCCTGGTGTGTGTTGTTCCCCTCCCTGTGTCCATTGTTCTCATTGTTCAGTTCCCACTTAGGAGTGCGAACATGCAGTGTTTGGTTTTCTGTTCCTGTGTTAGTTTGCTGAGAATGATGATTTCCAGCTTCATCCATGTTCCTGCAAAGGACATGATCTCACTCCTTTTTATGGCTGCATAGTATTCCATGGTGTATATGTACCACATTTTCTTTATTCAGTCTACCATTGATGGGCATTTGGGTTGGTTCCAAGTCTTTGCTGTTGTAAATAGTGCTGCAGTAAACATATGTGTGCATGTGTCTTTATAGCAGAATGATTTATATTCCTTTGGGTATATACCCAGTAATGGGATTGCTGGGTCAAATGGTATTTCTTGTTCTAGATCCTTGAGGAAATCCCACACTGTCTTCCGCAATGGCTGAACTGATTTACATTCCCACTAACAGTGTAAAAGCATTCCTATTTCTCCA
This sequence comes from Piliocolobus tephrosceles, assembly GCF_002776525.5. Classification (NCBI taxonomy): domain Eukaryota; kingdom Metazoa; phylum Chordata; class Mammalia; order Primates; family Cercopithecidae; genus Piliocolobus; species Piliocolobus tephrosceles. The sequence goes on along the minus strand of NC_045438.1, from coordinate 102,229,021 downwards.
CAGCCTCACCAGCATCTGATGTTTCTTGACTTTTTAATAATTGCGATTCTGACTGGCATGAGATAGTATCTCATTGTGGTTTTGATTTGCATTTCTCTAATGATCAGTGATGTTGAGCTTTTTTCATATGTTTGTTGTCCACATAAATGTCTTCTTTTGAGAGGTGTCCATTCATATCCTTTGCCCACTTTTTGATGGGGTTGTTTGCCTTTTTCCTTGTAAATTTGTTTAAGTTCATTGTAAATTCTGGATACTAGACCTTTGTCACATGGGTAGATTGAAAAAATTTTCTCCCATCTGTAGGTTGCCTGTTCACTCTGATGATAGTTTCTTTGACTGTGTAGAAGCTCTTTAGTATAATTAGATCCCATTTGTTGATTTTGGTTTCTGTTGCAATTGCTTTTGGCGTTTTCGTCATGAAGTCTTTGCCCATGCCTATGTCCTAAATGGTATTGCCTAGGTTTTCTTCTAGGGTTTTTATGGTTTTGGATTTTACATTTAAGTCTTTAATCCATATTGAGTTAATTTTTGTGTAAGGCGTAAGGAAGGGGTCCAATTTCAGTTTTCTTCGTATGGCTAGCCAGTTTTCCCAGCATCATTTATTGTATAGGAGATTCTTTCCCCATTGCTTGTTTTTGTCAAGTTTGTCAAAGATCAGATGGTTGTGCATGTTTGGTCTTATTTCTGAGGTCTCTGTTCTGTTCCATTAGTCTATATGTCCATTTTGGTACTAGTATCATGCTGTTTTGGTTACTGTAGCCTTGTAGTATAGTTTGAAGTCAGGTAGCATCATGCTTCCAGCTTTGTTCTTTTTGCTTAGGATTGTCTTGGCTTTATGGGTTAGGTTATTCTTTGATCCATAAGAAATTTAAAATAGCTTTTTCTAATTCTGTGAAGAATGTCAATGGTAGTTTGATAGGAATAGCATTGGATCTATAAATTACTTTGGTCAGTATGGCCATTTTCACGATATTGATTCTTCTTATCCATAAACATGGAATGTTTTTCCATTTGTTTGTGTCGTCTCTTATTTCCTTGAGCAGTGGTTTGTAGTTCTCCTTGAAGAGGTTTTTCATATCCCCTGTTAGCTGTATTCCTAGGTATTTTCTTCTCTTTGTACCAGTTATGAATGGGAGTTAATTCATGATTTGGCTCTCTGCTTGTCTATTGTTGCTGTAAAGGAATACTTGTGATTTTTGCACATTGATTGCATATCTTGAGAATTTGCTGAAGTTGCTTATCAGCTTAAGGAGTTTTTGCACTGAGATGATGGAGTTTTCTAAATATGAAATCATGTCATCTGCAAACAGAGAAAATTTGACTTCCTCTCTACCTATTCGAATACCCTTTATTTCTTTCTGTTGTCTGATTGCCCTGGCCAAAATTTCCAATACTATGTTGAATAGGAGTTGTGAGAGAGGGCATCTGTGTCTTGTGCCTGTTTTCAAAGGGAATGCTTCCAGCATTTGCTCATTCATTATAATATTGGATGTGGGTTTATCATAAATAGCTCTTATTATTTAGAGCTATTTATGTGTGTTCCATCAATACCTAGTTTATTGAGGGTTTTTAACATGAAGGGGTGTTGAATTGTATCAGAAACCATTTCTGCGTATATTGAGATAATCATGTGGTTTTTATCTTTGGTTCTGTTTACATGATGGGTTTCATTTATTGGTTTGCGTATGCTGAACCAGCCTTGCATCCCAGGGATGAAGCCGACTTAGTCATGGTGGATACATTTTTTGATGTGCTGCTGGATTCGGTTTGCCAGTATTTTATTGAGGATTTTCACATTGATGTTCGTCAAGGATATTGACCTGAAGTTTTTTTTGTTGTTGTTGTTGTTGTTGTTGTTGTTGTGTCTCTGCTCAGTTTTGGTATCAGGATGATGCTGACTTCATAAAATGAGTTAGAGAGGAGTCCCTCTTTTTCTAGTTTCAGAAGGAATGGTGCCAGCTCCTCTTTGTACCTCTGGGAATCTGTCTGGTCCTGGGCTTTTTTTGGTTGGTAGGCTATTAATTACTGCCTCAGTTTCAGAACTTGTTATTGGTCTATTCATGGTCTATTCATCCTGGTTTAGTCTTGAAAGGGTGTATTGTTTAATATATTTATATATATATATATTTATCTATTTCTTCTAGATTTTCTAGTTTATTTGCGTAGAGGTGTTTATAGTATTCTCTGGTGGTAGTTTATACTTCTGTGAGAGTCAGTGGTGATATCCCCTTTGTCATTTTTTATTGTGCCTATTTAATTATTCTCTCTTTTCTTCTTTATTAGTCTAGCTAGTGGTCTATTTATGTCTTTTTTTTTTTTTTTCCCCCAAAAAAACAGCACCTGGATTCACTGATTTGGGAGGATTTTTTGTATCTCTATCTCCTTCAATTCTGCTCTGATCTTAGTTATTTCTTGTCTTCTACTAGCTTTTGGATTAGTTTGCTCTTGCCTCTCCAGCTCTTCTAATTGTGAGGTTAGGGTGTCAATTTGAGATCTTTCTAGCTTTCTGATGTGGGCATTGAGTGTTATATAAATTTCCCTCTTAACACTGTTTTAGCTGTGTCCCATAGATTCTGGTAAGTTGTCTCTTTGTTCTTATTGGTTTCAAAGAACTTCTTGATTTCTGCCTTAAATTCATTATTTACCCAGAAGTCATTCAGAGGAGGTTGTTCAATATCCATGTAATTGTGTGGTTTTGAGTTTCTTAATCCTGAGTTCTAATTTGTTTGCCCTGAGAGACTGTTTGTTATAATTTCAGTTCTTTTGCATTTGCTGAGGAGTGTTTTGCTTCCAATTATTTGGTCAATTTTAGACTAAGTGCCATGTGGCACTGAGAAGAATGTATATTCTGTTGATTTGGGGTGGGGAGTTCTATAGATACCTATTAGGTCCACTTGATCCAGAGCTGAGTTCTAGTCCTGAATATCCATGTTAATTTCCCTTTTTATTTATCTGTCTAATATTGACAGTGTGGTGTTACAGTCTCCCACAATTATTGTGTGGGTGTCTAAGTCTCTTTTGTATGTCTCTAAGAACTCATTTTATGAATCTGGGTGCTCCTGTATTGGGTGCATATATATTTAGAATAGTTAGCTCTTCTTGTTAAACTGTTCCCTTTGCCATTAATGTAATGCCCTTCTTTGTCTTTTTTTTTTAATCATTGTTGCTTTAAAGTCTGTTTTGTCAGAGACTAGGATTGCAACTCTTGCTTTTTGTTGCTTGCCATTTGCTTAGTAAATTTTCCTCCATCACTTTATTTTGAGCCTATGTGTATCTTTGCATGTGAGATGGGTCTCCTTAGTACAGCACACCAATGGGTCTTGACTCTTTATCCAATTTGCCAGTCTGTGTCTTTTAATTGGGGCATTTATCCCATTTACATTTAACGTTCGTATTGTTATGTGTCAATTTGATTCCCTTATCATGATGCTATCTGGTTATTTTGCACACTAGTTGATGCAATTTCTTCATAGTGTCATTGGTCTTTATATTTTGGTGTGTTTTTGCAGTGGCTGGTACCAGATTTTCCTTTCCATATTCAGTGCTTCTTTCAGGAGCTCTTGCAAGGCGGACCTGGTGGTAACAAAATCTCTCAGCATTTGCTTGCCTGTAAAGGATTTTATTTCTCCTTCACTTATGAAACTTAGTCTGGCTGGATATGAAATTCTAGGTTGAAAATCCTTTTCTTTAAAAATGTTGAATATTGGTCCCCATTCTCTTCTGGTTTGTAGAGTTGAAAGATCTGCTGAAAGATCTGCTGTTAGTCTGCTGGACTCCCCTGTGTAGGTGATCTGGCCTTTCTCTCTGGCTGCCCTTAACATTTTTTTCCTTAATTTCAACCTTAGAGAATCTGATAATTACGTGTCTTGGGGTTGATCTTTTTGAGGGATACCTTAGTGGCATTCTCTGTATTTCCTGAATTTGCATGTTGGCCTGTCTTGCTAGGTTGAGGAAGTTCTCCTGGATAGTATTCTGAAGTGTGTTTTCCAGCTTGTTTCCATGCTCCTCATCTCCTTCAGGTACTCCAATCAATTGTAGGTTTGGTCTTTTTACAAAGTCCCATATTTCTTGGAGGCTTTGTTCATTCCATTTCATTCTTTTTCTCTAATCTTGTCTGCTTGCCTTATGTTAGCAAGGTGGTCTTCAAACTCTGAAATCTTTTCTTCCACTTCACAAAGTGTAATGCTTCATGTATGCTTCATAAAGTACTATTGCTGTGCTTTTCATCTCCATCAAGTCATTTATGTTCCTCTCTAAACTGGTTATTCTAGTTATCAGCTCCTCAAACCTTTTATCAAGGTTTTTAGCTTGTTTGCATTGGGCTAAAACATGCTCCTTTAACTCAGCATACTTTTTTATTATCCATCTTCTGAAGCGTACTTCTGTCAATTCTTCCATCTCATCCTCTGTCCAGTTCTGCACCCTTGTTGGAGAGATGTTGCAATAATTTGGAGGAGAAGAGACACTATGGCCTTTTGAGTTTTCCGTGTTTTTTTCATTGATTCTTTCTCATCTTCATGAGTTTGTCTAGTTTTGATCTCTGAGGATGCTGACCCTTGGATGGAATTTTTTTAGGGACCTTTTTTTGTTGTTGTTGATGCTGTTGTTGTTGCTTTCTGTTTGTTTGTTTTTCTTTCGGTGGTCAGGTATCTCTTCTTTAGGGCTGCTATGGTTTGTTGGGGGTTTACTTCAGGCCCTATTCATCTGGTTTGCTCCCACGCCTGGAGATGTCACTCAAGGAAGCTGGAGAACAGCAAAGATGGGTGTCTGCTCCTTCTTCTGGGATCTCTGACCTCAAAGAGCACCAACCTGATGCCAGTAGGATTGTTCCTGTATAGGGTGTCTAACAACCCCTGTAGGAGGGTCTCACCCAGTTGGGTGGCACAGGGAACAGGACCTGTTTAATGAAGCACTTTGTCCCTTGGTGGAGGGGGTGTGCTTTGCTAGGGGGAAACCTGCTTGTCTGGGCTGCCCAGATTCCTCAGAACTACTAGGGGGAATGATTAAGTCTGCTGGTCCACAGACTGTGGCCACCCGCCCCCACCCCAGGGGCTTATGCCCAGGGAGATCCTGGTTCTGTCCCTGAGCCTCTGGCTGGAGTTGTTGGACTTCCTGCAGGGAAGCCCTGCCCAGTGAGGAAGGATGAGTCAAGGTCAGTCCTGAAGAGGCGCTCTGGCTGCAGTCTGCCACAGCTGGTGTGTTGGGCTTTGGGGGATACCTATTGGGACCAAGCCATTCAGTCTCCCTTCAAAAGCACGGCCTGGAGCTATAGAGATGGATGCCACCCTTCCCCGACCCAAAGAGCTTAGTGTGTTAGGTAGTTGTGAGCCCCAGTGCTGGCTCCTACCCCTTCCCTAAGGAGCTCAAATGGCTTAGACAGTAAGCCACAGCTGTGGGGCTGGTTGCCTCTCCCCCTGGGAGCTCAGCAGGCTTAAGCAGATTCCAGCTGAGAGGCTGTTGAGAATCTGCACAGCTCCGGGGTTGGGACCTTAGACTTTGGTGGCGTGGGTTCGCGAGTGGGATTTTCCAATCCATGGTTTGCACAGTTCTGTGGAAAAAGCATGGTTTCCCTGGCTGGGCAGCATGCTCACTCACCACTCTCCTTGGCTGGGGAGTGAGGGCTCCCCTGGCTCTCACGTGGGCTGCTGCACCACAATGCTCTTCCTTCCTCTCTATGAATCATGCCAGTCGCCTAGTCAGTTCTGATGATAGAACCTGTATACCTCGGTTGCCGGTGAAGGATTCACATGTTTATTATGGTTCTTTTCAATGGGAGCCTCTGATTGCCGTTGTTTCTAGTCAGCCATCTTGGCCCCGACCAAAGTTTTAAATTTAAAACATTTAGATAGATGTCTATAATTGTATTTGTCATGTCATATATTTGCATTTGTATAGTCATAGATATGTGACTATATTTGTATTTTTCTTCTAATTAAAAAATATGTAATGTTAAAGCAATAACTATTACATTATACTGTTAGATTTATAGGATATGAATATATTATATATGACCTCAATGATACAAGAAAATGGAGAGGAAATACATCTAAACTGAAATTTGCCATCGTTTTCTGAAATTAAGTCAATGTTAACCGGAATAGATTATGACAAAGTAAAGATGCATATTGTAGAATCACTTTAAAAATTTCAAAAAAGCTAAAAATTTATGAAAAAAACTAAAATAGCTTGGTAAAAATATTTGTTGAACAAAAATGAAGGCAGGAGACAGAGAAAGAACAGGGGAGCAAAAATAATGACACTTACAGAAATAATTAAATAACAAAATAGAAACCTTTACCCAACCCAATGTAAGAAAATATTTTTCTACGTTTTGTTCTATAATTTTTGTAGCTTTGCAATTTACATTTGTGTTTATTGTTCATTTGAGTTAATTTTTGTGTTTTGTGTAGGGTGTGATTTATGTATCCAAGTTAATTTTTTGCACATGGATATTTGCCATATCAATAATTACATTAAATGTGAACAGAATAAATACATCAAAAGGCAAAGAATGTCAGATTGGATTTTACAAAGCGAGATCCAACTATATATTATCTACAAGAGGTATGGATGAGATTCAAGAAACAAATAGGTTGAAAGTTAAAGGATATAAAAAGAGGTACTATGTAAAGAGTAACCACAAGAAATTTGGAGTGAGTATAATAATATTAGACAGACTCTATGACAAGTGACATTATTGGAGACAGGAAAGAATATTTTATATAATGATAAAATGGCCAATATAGCAGGAAGATGTAGCAGTTATTATTGTGTATGTACCTAACACAGCCTCAAAATGCATGAAGCTGAGACGGACAGAAATGAAAGATAATAGGCAATTAGAAATAAATAGAAATTAGAAAGAAGCAACACAATTATATTTAAAGATTTCAATACTCCTCTCTCAATAATATAGTAGACTTGAATAATCCTACAATACACTCATCTGAGCTGACATTCATAAAACACTCCACCCAACAATAATAAAATACACGTTTTTCCAAGTGCATATAAATCATTTACCAAGATAGACTATATTCTCCATTACTAAATGAATCTCAATACATTTTAAGGATTCTAGTTATATAAAGTATTTTTTTGGTCACAATGGAATTAAATTAGACATCAATATTAGAAAAAAAAATTTCTGTTACATCTTCAAATGTTTCAAAACTAAAGAATATGATTCTCAATACCCTGTAGGTCCAAGAAGGAATCAAAAAGAAAGTTTGAAAATATTTCAAGCTTAATAAAAATAAAAACAAGTTTAGTTGTACAGATGCTACTCAAAAAGAAACATACTACTCATCCATGCAACATAGGTAAACTCAAAAGCATAATGTTGAATCAATTAAGCCAGACAAAAAAGGCTACATATTGTATAATTCTATTTATATGAAATTTCTAGAAAAAAGCAAAACTATAGAGACAAAATTATGTCAGTGGTTTTCTGGGACTGGAAGAGTGAGAAGCAGTTGACTACAAATGGGCACAAGGAAACTTTTTTAGGTAATGGAAATATTTTAATCTTAGGTTGTGGTGATGGTTGCAGACCTATATAAATTTACTAAAACTATCGCACTCTACGTGTGCAGTGTATCAGTATTATGGCAAGTAAATCATACCTTAATAAAACTGTTAGCTAAACAATCAAAAAGATATCTATGCTGGAAGTAGGAACATGAGACTCATTAGCATATAGATGATCATTGTAGCTGTAAAAGTAGAGAAAACACCTAGGGAAAGTTTGCTGAAAGGGAAAACATAAGAAGCTGGGACAGATCACTGTGGAGCAGCAACACTTAGAGGATCTAACAAAAACAAAAATGAGTAAATGCAGCTACAGAAGTAGAATAAAAATGAAGGAAATATAGTATCTCAGCAAGTAAGTATTTCTAGGAGGGGGCTTGTCATAAAGATATCAAATGCTTCTGATAGGTTAAGGAATCACCCAAGACCTTGGCATGAGCAGTTTTTGAGGACTAAATAGTGTACAAGTCAATCTGGAGTGAACTGCAGAGTGAGTGGGAGTAATGAATGCAAACAGGAGTATCAGGAGCCTGGCTCAAGAAGTTTATCTGAAAAAGGAAGGATTTCCTTCCAGGTGAAGCTGGAAATGTCAGGAGTTAGAAGTGCGAGATTTTGTTTTAACAGAAGATTCAACAGCATGTTTCAGTGTGGTTAGAAAGAAGTGAGGGGGAAGGGGTTGAAGATTCAAAAGAGGGCTGTAATTTTAATCATGAATTCCACGGGGGAGCAGAAAAAGATGGGATTGAAAGCACAGGTTGAAGGATTACCATTAAACAGTAAGGGACAATTCTTCCATGTAGAAGAGTAAAGAATGGTATTAAAATAAGTGGATTTGTAGATTTCATGGCATCAAGGAAAAGCTTGTATGATGGCTTCTTTTTTCTTGGTAGAAAGCAAGGTTATTTGAGAGTAAAAGCAGAAGTCATAATACCAAGGATTTGAGGGGAATGACACACTTTAAGGACCTAGAATTAGGTTAGTGATCATGAATTTATAATAATACCAGTCTACCCAATTGCATATTTTTTCTCTAGGAACAAGAGGTGGACAGTTTGATTCATTGGAGTTGGCTCCATCAGAAAGCTAGTAGAGCAAGGGTGTTTAGAGTGGTGGTAACAGAGCACTTGGAATGACAGATCATGGATGGACGAAAGTGAAGGCATTGGGGGCTGATAGACATTGTCTTCACTTTCATTCCCCTGAAACAAGGTCCGAGACAGTGACTTGAGGACAGGTAGTTGGTTTGAGAGGGAGCTCAAGATACAGGAGTGAAGGAATGGGGAAAATAAGTCAGGAAACAAGGGAAAGTGAATTAAAGGGTGCATGTTTTGAGCTACATATCATTGTGGGCAACTGCAGCTGAGTCCTACTGGAAACCCTCTGAGAAAGCTTGTGGAATGTGCCTGGAAGTTATCCCTCTGTAGAACAGAAAGCTGACACATTAATCCACTAATTCCTGTCACCCTTTGCTGGAGAATTATTTCTAGAAGTGTTAACTATCCCCATTTTTCCAGGATACTTGCCAGGGCTGAACAAACTCTCTGGCTTCAGAAAAATCCTGGAGGCAGAAAATGAAAAGTAATGGGGAGGATTGAGCTTGAGGTGAAATATTGACAGCATCCAAATCCCCACAGGAGTTTTCTACCACCAGCTTCAGCTAAAAACTGAAGTAGGCCTAGGGGCATATGGTAGAAGATGAAATTGAACCAGTTTATGAAATTTCCTATGCAGTCAAAGCAATCGAAGAAATAACAGAATAATAGATGGAGTTCTTTGATTATATGGCAGTTATTCATATCCTCCGAGCTACTGATTTATCATCTGTAAATGGGGATGAGATTACCCACTTTGTGTGGTTACTGCTAGAATTAAAAGTCCTTATTATGTAAGGTGCTTAGCACAGAGCCTGGCATGTAGTAAGATATACAGAATAAAAGCTATTATATTATTGCTATTATCTATTGAAAGATTAGTAATGTTAATAACTACCTGCATTATGGATAATAATGGACTAATTCAAATTGTATATATAGTATTTTTGAATATTATATTCAAGTTCACTACTTAATTTGAACCAGTAAGTTCACTACTTAACTTGAATATAATATTTTGTATGATAAGACATTACAGTTTTGTTTGGAAGAACATTAAATTCTGGTACTTTTTGAAATTAGTTTTATCATAGAATGGCTATTGGGAAAATCACAAATGTAATCTAATTCCCATGCATTCTTTTTCCTTTGGTTAGGATTTCATTGAAGTTTTTATTAGACTAGAATGATTTATTTTATTTTTAAAGAAATCACCAGAGATGTACTGTTGGTTTTGTTTTTAAATCTTTTCTGCTTTTCAACTTATTCAAACACAAGAAACAATCTAAATGCATTCTACTCTCTTACGACCTCTGATGTCAAATAAGTTTTCTTTAATTCTAGCTTAAATCTTTAATGCTGCAGTTTTGTTTTTACTTATCTTCTTCTCAGTGGAGAAAAAAGGAACAGCTGGTTACTATTGTCAATTTTCTATTGTTTGGAATTTATTAAATATGCAACATTTGTGAATACATAGATGTGGATACATATTTCCTTCTGGATATAGAACTCCTATTGCTTTTCTTTCAAGAATGATAGAATTGTATATGGGGAAGCTTTAGAGCTCTTTTAGTCCCAGTATATAGTCTGATTAATTAATATTAGTTAAAATGTTATTAATTGCCATCTAGCATTTCTTGTGGTAAATTGTCTGATGTGTTCTTTGCTCAATTGGACTATTATTATTTTTCTTATGACTATATTGCAATACAACACACAATATCTTTGTATATTGATGTTAACTATTAAGCCACTACATGGTCTTTCCCCCCCAATTTGTTATTTGTCTTTTAATTCAGTTTATAGTATTTTTGCCTTGCAGGTTCATAATTAATATTTTGTCGGATATGTATTTTTTCTCTTATGAATTTCTTTTTTTGGTTTCATGCTTAGAGATGCCTTACTCACCATGAGCTCTTATCTAAGTTCACCTATATTTTCTTCTGGTCCTTTAATATTTTTATTTTTCAGTTGGTTTTCTAATCCATCCAGAATTAAATACAGGATTGCACATTTGTTCTTAATACATTTCAAGTTGTTTATTATAGCATATTGCTTTGATTTGTTGTATTATTTCATATCATAAATATGTTACATATATATTCATGATATGTATCAGTGGTTCTCAATCAGAGGTAATTTTGCCCTCTAGGAACATTTGGCAATGTCTGTAGACATTTTTCATTTGCCAGGACTAGGGGAGAGGCTGGCTTCTGGCCTTTAGTGAGCAGAGAGCAAGATGCTAACCGTCCTACAGTGTACAGGACAGCCCCCACAACAAAGAATTGTCAATAGTACTGAGATTAAAGACCTTAAGAGATGATAGATGGATGGATGCATAGTTGATAGGTCAATAGATAAATGTATAGGAGATAGATATTCATTGAATACCATTCTTCTGCCAGTTACATATCAACAGTAATATTATCCAGCCTATATTTTTATTCTTTATTTATATTCTATTCTCTAACATAAAGGATGTTTTAAGAGACATCGACTCCTACTTTATGGAAATTCAGATACACTGTATTGTTGGATATCCCTGGTTTGAGCACATAGTAAATATTGAATGGAGCATTTTATAAAAATGACAATAATAAATCAAATAAATTTTTAATGAACCTTATTTGATTACAGTGACCTATTTTCTATATTTTAAAAAGTATGCTTTTTAAAATCCATTGCAGATTTTTGCTAGGAATCAATTTTAAGCAGTATGTTTCTTCTTTAGTCTTCTGCCACGTCTGTTATTCTCTTGCTATGCAGAATAAACTTCATCAGAATATTAACTCTGTTCTCTATATTATTTTTATTTAGCTTTTATTATACTGTCAAGCTTGCAGATTTCCTTGTAGGCACACATCTCTTTAATATGTAGAGTTGCTTATTCTTTCCATCTATGAGAATCATTACTTTTGCATAAAGACTATATCCATTTCTAGTTACAGTCTGGAACTTAATGTTGATATGCGTGGAATTATATGTGTCTTCTGTGTCCAAAATTTCTATTGATTCTAATAACTTATCCTGAACACATTTAGTGTTAGTATTTAAACACTTTATTGTTTCTGATCCCCTTATTCAAAAGATATTTTCTTCTGTGTATTTGTGAGCCTCTAAATTCTTATTTTGTTTCCTGTCATATTTGACATCCTCTACAACAGCAATGTCCAATGGATGGAATTCACCATGATGTTGGAAATGTTCTGATCTGCAGAGTCCAATATAGTAGGCATGGTTGAGCACTTGAAATGTAGCTGGGGCCACTGAGGAACTGAATTTTACATTTAATTTAATTTACTTTTAATTTTAGTAGCCACATGTGGCTAATGGCTACTGTGTTGGACAGCACAATTCTATAGAGTAATTCCGTATCCTTCCATTTTTAGCTTAAAATCCTCTGCTTTATTTCAACTTAAACCTATTTTTACCGGTTATGTTTGTATGCAGTTTCCATTTTTTAGCTTAAAATCCTCTGCTTTATTTTAACTTAAACCTATTTTTACCAGTTATGTTTGTATGCAGTTTTGTTTGTTTTGTATATTGTACGCATTTCTTATGTCCCAGTGATTAAGTCATTTTTCACTTCATTTCCTATGCTTTCCATACAGTAATAATACATATCCTTAGACAACTGAGAGTGGGCAAATGTATTTCTGTAATGTATTATCTATTAATATCAGGTGCTTGCTTTTCTTTACTTTTTTGCAAATAAAAATGATAATGTTCACTGTAGGAAAAATGAAGGAAGAAAAACAGAAAATATAAAGATGAGAATAAAGCAAAGATTACTACCACTAACTTCACAGACACACAAACACACACACAGAGGGATACACTTGGTTGAGTACTTTATATACATATTCTTTTATTTTTAAACACCTTACTGATTGTACAACTAATACGTGTTTAGCACTAGAAAAAAAATTTAAAAACAGGAGTAAAGTGAAGGAAAAAAATCATCTGTGATCACAATGCCTAGATTAACCACTTTTATTACTTCAGTTTGTTTTCTCACAGTGTTGTTTCTAAGTGCAGGTAGGTAGATAGACAGCTGGATATGTAGAGAGGCATTTTCAAAAATTGAATTATACTATATGCAGGGTGGGCCAATAAAAGTATACACTTTTCAGATGGCAAGAAAACAAAATTATGTGTCACTATGGGTATGTATCATCTGCAGTGGTATTAGCGACCATTTTGAACATTTGTAACTTTCATAAAAATATATATTGGTTAACATTTACCACTGGGCTTGTCTATGTATTAATTTTATCTTGCTTTTTATATCATGAGCATTTTTTCTCTAGTATAAAATAAAATTCACAAATGTGATTTTAATGGCTACATCATAATCTATTCATTGTCTATATCATTAGCCAGTTTCCTATTATTGGACAGTTAGGATGCTTCGCTTTTTTTACTACTATAAATAGCATTACACTCTACATATTAGTGCCTAAAATTTTTCATCTCTGAATTTTTCATTTCTGATTATTTTATCTCTGATTATTTCATTAGTATACATTCTTAGAAGTGAAATCACTGGCCCAAATGAAATGAATGGATTTGAGATCCTTGGTATATATTGTCAATCCAAATCACCTTCCAGAAAGTTCTCTGTTGCTTATAGAAGAAAATAAATATTCCTGTTCCATTTTTGTGGTTTAATCATTTATATGCAGCGCTTTTTTTTCTTTTTTGAGATGGAGTCTTGCTCTGTTGTCCAGGCTGGAGTGCAATGGCATGATCTTGGCTCACTGCAACCTCCGCCTCCCAGGTTCAAGCAATTCTTGTGTCTCAACCTCCCGAGTAGCTGGGACTACAGGCTCATGCCACCATGCCTAGCTAATTTTTTTGTATTTTTAGTAGAGATGGATTTCACCATGTTGGTCAGGCTGGTCTCAAAATCCTGACCTCAACTAATCCACCGGCCTCGGCCTCCTAAAGTGCTTTGATTACAAGTGTGAGCCACTGCACCCAGCTGCAGCTTTTCTTTGAACTTTTAATCTTCTCTTTGGTTTTACAACTCAGAATTGTTTTTTAATAAACGTGCCTTTCAAGGGTTTAGCAAAGTAATCATATTGTTATAAATACCCAAACAACATAACTCTTTATTTTTTTGCTAGCAAAAGTTTTCAGATATAAGATTTTTCATTGTATAAATTGTTTCTTTTTAGGGTGAACAAGGAGAAAAAGGAGATCCAGGTCTGGCTGGCCTTAATGGAGAAAATGTAAGCCTAACCCTTTTTTCTGATACTCTGTTTACATTTTACCACTAAGATGTGCTATTTAATGCTATTAAGATTTACCTACTTTTGGCAGAGCCAGACATGATCCAACAAAATTAAGAATCAAAGTGTTCTTTCACATGGCTCAGTAGAGGCCCAGTGTCTTTAGTTTCATTTCATTGGCTTTATATATTTTCTACCTGTGCTTAGCCTTAACAGGCCTTTCTCCCTGATGTTTCTTGCTTGCAAATTTTCTAGTCTTCTTTTTCTGTCTTTTTTCATCTTGCATATCTTCTGCTGTGGCTTGTGCTTTTACCAGTGGTCCACTTTTCATCTCAGTCCTAGTCTGCATCTAGTCTATAGGTGGTGTCTGTATTGTTAGACTTTCAGTGATGGCAAGGAAGGACGAAGTGAAGGGAAACTAAATCCATATTGCTCCCCTTCATGGCACCAGTTCCGCAGCCTCAGGAATAACATCACCTGTGATATCCTTGGACCCCAGTCTTCTTCTCCCCTTCCCCTCAGGACAGTTATCCTCCCAGAATTGCACTCCAGATTTTAGGATAAAATTTGAAGGATGGCCCAAATGTGGGTTTTACTCTGAAATGTAATTTTATTTACATTTACTCACCATTTACTATAGATATGTTGTATTTACTGGTAGGGGAAGTGTCCAAAATGAGAATTAGTTTTTCCCTCGGCTTCCTTTTCTCACTTACATAAATATGTTTTAGAAAGGACCTGAAGGGCCACATGACTTATAAAAGAATAGGGAAGAACTATGAGACTATATCTAGCTCCCTAATGCCCTAGATGTGTTAGGAAACCTGTTTTGTATGCTGTAGATCACTACAATGGAAGAGACACTGAAGACCAATCTTTCCGGCCTGTGGAGAAAGTCGTGTGTGTGTGTGTGTGTGTGTGTGTGTGTGTGCGCGCGCGCGCGTGCGTGAGGAGTCTTCCAAAAAAGAAAGACCCTAGTAATAATAGTAGTTAACGTTTTTATGTATGTTAACTAAAATAATAGTTGTTTGACTGTCATTCTTATTTCTCTCCCTTTGAAGTGGTTTTCCTATACCAGAGAATAGGCACTAGCCTCAAAGGCTTGTAGCTATGGGAGTCTCTGCATCTTCTTTACCACCTGTAATATATGTAATATAATGCAATATAATTAATCAATTGATGTATGCACCTGTAATATATCAGGACACTGAATGTCACACATGTTTAAATAGAATAACTGCCTCACCTCTTACCCCTGTCGTTGGAGGCACATGGTGAAGTGGGATGAGTTCTGGAGTAGAAAGCCAGGGCCCAGTTTGTCTTCCAGTTCTGTCACAGAAGAGCAAATCACTTCTCAGAGTCTGTAAAGTGATGGACTTGGGATAGATTCTAAAACCCCTATCGCTGTGATGTGCTGTGATTTTATGCAAAGGGTTATTAAGATTACAAATTTGAAAAGCCTGATGAGGCTTGAAGCATTCATTCAGGTTTATTGAATTCCTGCTACATGTAAGGCACAGTGAGAAAAACAAAACAGGAAGAGGTGAAGACAGAGCATAACAAGTACTGGATGTGAGGATGCTTGTCCTTTCTCCTCGTAACAAAGGGGAGGTGTGGCCCATACTTTGTTTAAATGAAGATTCCTTTTACAGTGGATCCTGAAATGGATAGAATTTGGGCCTTTGCCTGTGTTTTCTGTTTCTATTACACTCTCCATGAAAGCAAAGACGATGTGTTGGAATCCTAGTACTTAGCACATGTTTGGGGTAAGTTCCAAATAACTATTTGCTGAATGTTAGTTTGAAAAACTGAGCAATCGTTAATATTATAACAGAGTAAAATATAAGTAATTAGAGTCTAAGCTAGAATAACAGATGTGGAAGGGAAGATACAGAGAATGACGCTAAAGAGGTAAAATACATATGATTTGGCACTTGATTGGAGTTAAAAACTCAAAAATAGCGCAACATGTTGGCCGTTCTGTGTGAGAAAGATATTAACTTGTGAGAAATGTAGCAGTGTTGAAAGAGATTAATTACAGTGTTGCAAAAGATAACCAAACTACATGTATGTGGGCTCTCTGAGATAGAGGAGCAAAAGAGAGTATATTACAAGTGCATAAAGGTAATATTGGAATTGATATAGAGAAAGGATTTTTTGAAATATTTGAATAAAACTGGAAAGATATTTGAGGGGTTGGAACCTGAAATATATTCACATTAATTTCAAGATTTGAAATTTTTTCTTACATTGTCTGAAAGTAAGGTTATTGGGCTTTTTAATTAATCAATTGATGTATGCATATATTTGAGGACCTACTTATTCCCAAACTCTCTGGCAGCCACTGTGTGAGTTCCAAATCTGAGTAACACTAACGTACTGAGAGAGCCCAAAGGCCTAGTGAGCAGTGTGAATGTCTGTCCCTTTGAGGGATCTTGGAAGAGTCCTTCACATGCCCCAATAACAGGAGGTCATTCCTTTAGCACCGTTATTGTCTGATGTAGCTCACTAAGTACAACCATAAAGCATGACAAAGCACATTAACTTTTCTCACTTGGTTACTTAGCTAATAAGTAGATGATGTTATTTTTTTCCCCTTAATTTTGCCAAAGATATTCAGGAGTCGTGACTAAGGAAAAATAACAAAAAACAGTAAGAGTTCTCCTCTTTCCCCTCTACTATCACTAGAAGTAAAGAATCTACTGCTTGGTTATGACACTGTTGGAGATGGGGGGAGTGTTAATACTGTGTTATAGTTCATAAACGATTTTCACAAGGAATTTGAAATTCGACCCTCACCCAGCTTAATTGGCTAGTAGAGTGGGGAGTGATAGTATTCCTATTTTCAGAAGCAAGAAATTAAAGGCTTCAGAAATTAAGCAACTTTCTTTTTTAAAATACTAAAATTGGCCTTTAACTCTAAATATTTGGCTGAAAAATCTGATTTTTCCAGCAAATCATGCCACACATCATTGCTTATTTTTCAATGCTAGAAAAACTGATTCTGCAAACTAAAGTAATTCAGCATTTATGACAGTTCACTCTTTCAATAAGCCCAGATATACATTCTTAGAAAATGAAAGGTATTATAATGGCTATTTTGATTTGAATGAAAGTCAAGCCATGATGGAAATTATAACTTCAGAAATATTATCTTAGAATGTATATTAAATAAACCCAATGAGCCAGGTGACTCCAGCTACTTTCTAAGTCAGAGTATATTGGAATGCTTTAATATTTCTACTAAGTGAATTTAACAGCCTTTTTAAATAGTCTTTATTGTTGCATATTATATATATCTTAATGTCAGTGTATCTTATAATAACTTATTTTGTGCCAGCTTTCTCACAAAATGGGCCAGCTCACTTTGGAAAGTGTAAACTCTAATTTAAAGGGTAGTATGTAGCAATTCAATCTTTCTCAGTGTGGCACTGCTGGCATTTTGGCAAGACAATTCTTTCTCAAGTCAGACTGTTGCAAGAGCAGAGTGTTTAACATCCTTGAAGCTCACCAACCTAATCTAAATGCCAGTAGCAGCCCCTAGTCATTGGGACAATAAAAAATCTGCTGATATTTTTCTAAGTGTATCTTGACTATGTGTGTGTGTGTGTGTGTGTGTGTGTGTGCATGCCTAAACTTTTGTTTGATCTCTATGGTATTACTAAACAAATACATGCTCATATGTCCATTCCAGTTTAAATAATGCATACAAAACATATATTAAAATGTTCAAAAATTTGAATTGCTAGAATTTAACTTTGAAAATATATGACCTTGTCTTTACACACAATCTAGTGTATAATTAAATAATTTTGATTGTGACCAAATACATGATATATTTAACAACAGTATCTTAGAATGGACTTGAGAGGGAATAATATAAAGTTATAATTGTGACCTTTAAAGCCAGACTATCTGGATTCAAATCCCAACTCTGCCACTAACTAGCTGATGTACTACTTGGTAAATTACTTATCCTCTCTGTGCCTCAGTTTCTTTATTTGCACCACTGATAATTTCAATAGTACTTACTGTAGGGGAAAATATAATTTTCCCTTCTCCTCTGAGGGATCCAGTGTGCTGAAATGAACTGACAATGGACAGATTAACAGGAGAAAAGGTGTACAAATATATTAACGTGCATACGGTGGGAGCCATAAAAAATATGAGACTCAAAGAAAGGCGAGATGGTTGAAACTTAAATAGAACCCACTTTATAGGAAAGAATAAGATGGGGAAATGTAGGCAATTTTGAGAGGTAGTAAATTATTTTCAGAATTGAATGGGACCAAGAGCTAACAATAGTTTGTGGACAAGTTACAGAAAGGTGAGGGCTGAACCTGCACTGTGAACAAAAGTTGTCTTGTTTTGCAGATAGAGACTCCCAGGTAATCTCTCAGAGCTGCCCTCAGAAGAATAGACTAAGAGTCTGTCTGAGCATGGTGACAACTTTTAGTTTATTCTCTTCTCCAGAGATTAGTTTTCCTGGTTATTCTGTTAGATTCCTAGGAAGGGGGTTTTAAGACAATTGCTTTTTTTTGGAAGAAGATTTCTTAGTCTGATAAAGAAACTTCCAGAGAGAGCTCCTCCCTGTGCTTGAGGAGGGGTTGGAGGAGAAACAAGAGAAGGTTAGAAAATTCTTGGATCTGAGGCAGCTTCTAAGGCCTTTCATTTCCTTTTAATTTAAAAGCACTCAGCATGCCAAAGCACCACACTTTGGGGTTATCACTCTGTGTGCCCCAAAATTACCTCATTGTGAAGATTAAAGGGACTGTCATACAGAAAGCATTTAGAACAGTGTCCAACATAAAGCAAGAACTATATAAACATTCGCTATTATTAGAAATCGGGTTAAATAAAACACATTTAGCTCTAATAGGCACATCTTTTTATTTATTTGTTTCTGTGGGGTTATACAATCTTAGAAAAGTAGACTTAATTATTGAGTTGTCTCTTTTTCTGAATTTATATTATGGTCTTTTAAATATCCCTTATTAGAATTACAGCATCTGATGTTTCTAAAATAATCATGTTAATCTCCTTATACCAATGCAATCTGTACTAGAGAATACAAAAATATTGAAATCACAAAACCAGAGATATCAGCTGGCAACAGCTGTTGACATTGCTAGGGAATAACATTAAGTAATTGAAAGCTTGTAAAAAGAATTAATTGATGGGTTAACAATTTTTAACAAATAATATTTTATATTATCTTCTGATTTTTAAAGATGTGATACCCCATGAGTAGTAGTAGGTACTCCAACAAAAATTAATTTTATAGTCTACCTGCTTTTATAATTCTGGTTATAATACTGCTCTTCAGCTCTTGTCTTGCCTTTAGATAACAGTTTCTGCCTCCACATTACATGTAGAATCAACTGCTATGCTTTTAAGAATCTTTATGTACATGAATTTTATTGAGAACCTTCGTAACAGATACCCATCTTACTCAATATTGAATTCAGAGTCTGTTCCATTCGGCTTTTTATGCCTATGGTGGGTGCTGTGTCCTTTCTCCCTAGCACTCAATAACCATTGATAGGAGCACCACTGTGACACAAGGAGAAAGATTGCATTTGAGAAAAGCATTACTGATATGTTTCTCAGAGGCTATTACAACGCCATGGCCTTAACAACATTGTACTTTGTCACGGGAAGACGTGAGTTACATGGGCCCACTTTAATGGTCATAAAAGTAGAAGCTTGACAAATGCAGTACTTCTCAATTGCATTTTATCCTATGTGAGTTAAAGCACAGTTGTTACATATCCATCAAAGTGGTATAAAGCTGAACAAGAAAGAACTATCAGTTATCCCTTAAACTTGAACTTGAAAAGTAAAAACAACATTTATTAAGTGCCTACCATGTGCTAAATGTCTCTACAATATATGGTTCTCAGAACAACCCTTCAAGAAAACTATTACTTATTACACCTGTTTTATAGGAAAGCTTACCCAACTTACCCATGATTATACATAAAAGGCAGTTCCTCTTCTGACTCTCCTGAAATCCATATCTGTGAAGTCTTAGACACCTCCAGTGGAATTAGGCGTCTTTTCAGGTATGAAATGCTTTTGTCATACCTGCCATATACTTCAATGACAATACTCAATATTCACATCAACTTGTAACTGGCTACATCATCCCTTCACCTCCTCCCTGCCCATAGTTGATTGAACCAGGGAGAGTTACCTGAGTCAACCGCCAACACATTGCTTCCCTAGAAATTACAACTGGGATTAACTTGTTGGAATTAATCTTTACATTTTTAAATGTATTATTCTATACTCACAAAATAATATGTATAACTTATATGATGGTTATAAATCATAGTTATAATGAGAACACCAATGTACCCAGAACTCAGTGTGAAAACTAAGACGTCATCCTCTGCTTGGAATCTCCCTGTGTGGTTCGTCGTATACTGTCCTACACTCCAGAGTTAACCATTTTTCTAAATGTTGTACCCAATATTTCCTTCCATTCTTAAAAATTATGTTCCACACTTACACATTTATAAGGAGTATATGATTTAGTCTTACATGTTTGCAGATGTTCAATATTATTTGTTGAGTAAATGGATACTCAAGGTTTTTTTTTTTTTTTTTTTTTGAGACGGAGTCTCGCTCTGTCGCCCAGGCTGGAGTGCAGTGGCCTGATCTCAGCTCACTGCAAGCTCTGCCTCCCGGGTTCACGCCATTCTCCTGCCTCAGCCTCCCGAGTAGCTGGGACTACAGGCGCCCGCCAACACGCCCGGCTAATTTTTTGTATTTTAGTAGAGACGGGGTTTCACCGTGTTAGCCAGGATGGTCTCGATCTCCTGACCTCGTGATCCGCCCGTCTCGGCCTCCCAAAGTGCTGGGATTACAGGCTTGAGCCACCGCGCCCGGCCTACTCAAGGTTTTTATCAGTAATTTGTTTTTTCATGTTTGTCTTTTCTCTGCATAGTTTTACACAAGCAAGACGAGATAACCTCTTTTTAATAAATTTCTCTGCTCAGTGAATGGCATAACTTCCTAGCCAGTTACTTAAGCCAAATGCAAACCAGCCTGGAGACTTTCCTTCTCCTCGCTTTTGGCATATCTGCCAGTCTTGCTTCCAGCATGTGCCAACTCTGACCACTTCTCATCGTCTCCACTGGCACAACCCTGTCCCGGCCATCCTGCTCTCTTTCCTGGAAAAGCTGTCATAGCCCCTTTTCTGTTCACACTCTTGCTGCCCATAATCTGTGTTTCACGTTGCTGCCAAAGAGGTTTGTGGGAATTTTTGTAAACATACTCACATCATGTCATTTTCCTGCTTAAAACACTGAAGTGGCTTCCCGTTGCATGTAGAACAAAACCCATTTTCCTTATCATGGCCTGCAATTATTTATGTACCATGACCCCTGGCAAGCCTTGACTTAATCCTCTACTCCTTACCTATGTGCTCTTGACACTCCTTTTGTCTTGGTGACCTCTGTGCTTCTTGTTCCCTCTGCCCCTACACATATTCCCAGATCACTGCATGGCCGGATCCTTTTTTTTAATGTGTGCAAATTCATGAGGTACGTAAGAATTTTTTTACACATACATAATACAAGTTAGGGTGTTTAGGTTGTCCATTTTCTGAGTGCAATACATTTTTTTAAAGTATACTGATCCTACTCTGCTATCAAACATTGAATTTATTCCTTCTGTCTTACTGTATGCTTGTATCTTTTTACCCACTTCTTTTCATTCTCCCTCTCCCCCTCACTCACCCTTTCCAGTCTTTGTTATCTATTTCTACACTTTCTACCTCCATGTATTGAAACTTTTTTTGCTCCCACATGTAAGAACATGGAATATTTGTCTTTTTGTGCCTGGCTTACTTCACTTAATATAATGACTTTCAGTTCCATCCATGTTGCTGTAAACGACAGGACTTTGTTTTCTTATTGCTGAATAGTACTCTGTTGTGTATATATAGCACCTTTTCTTTATCCATTCATCTGTCGATGGACACAGAATGATTCCATATCTTTGCTAGGATCCTTCTGAAACAGCAAATGTCATCACCACACAAGGGCCATTTCTGACACCCCACCTGAAATAGCCTCTCTCCTCTTTCACTTTTATCACATTCAGCCTGTTGACCTGTTTGTTGTCAGCCACTCTCCTTTTATTACATGAGTTCCTTGAGGATAGGGACCTTTACCTAGTTGAATAAAAAAATTATTGACACTTGTTTTTAAAAAGTGATAAGGAAGACATTTTATTCCAGACTATTGCAATAGGGGAATTGCAATAAGGGAGACAGATCAGGTTCAACTCTAACTACAACAAGGACAAGTCGGGATTTATAGTCAATGAGTAGAGGGAAGGAGGTCACTGGATAGAAAATTACTAAGAGGAGACATCAAGGGTAGGGTGATTCTTACCAAACTGATCTAAGAATATTCTTGCTGAAGACAGGCCAAACTTAGACATCAAGGTAGGGGATGAAGAACTCTATCTCCTCAAAAGTAAGGAATGGAGAACAGATTTTAAGTGTGAGAGGTTCTCTCTAAACATACTTAGCAAGATTCTTGCTATAATTGAGTTGGACAGACCAAAGACAGGATGGGAACCACACTCTAGGTCTAGTTGAGAAGAGGGCTCTGAGAACCCTGACTAAAGTTTGGTGATGGAGAGAATCTTCATTAATTTCTTGTTCTTTTCTGTATCTCTAAAGTAGTACTAATCAATAGAAATATAATGAGAGCTACAAATTTAAGATGAATGCAAATATATTATTTTTTTCTAGTAGTCAAATAAAGAAAAGTAAAAAGGGACAGGAGAAAATACTTTTAATAATACATTTTATTTAATTCAATATATCCAACTATTGTCATTTAAGCATATAACAATTTAAAATTATTAGTGAGATATTTGACATTTTTTTCTTTTACCAAATATTGTAAATCTAATAGTGTTTTATACTCACAGTACAACTCAATTCAGAGTAGTCACATTTCAAGAGTTCGAAAACTACATGTGGCTTGTGGCTACCAGTACAGGTCTAAAGGCCAGAAGCAACTTCACACAAGGTATATAATAAATGTTTATTGAATAAGTAAATGAAAGAACAAGTGCATTAATAATAAATCTATTCACAGAAATGGCAAATTTCTTCTCTCAAGTATTTACAATGTTCTGTTTCCAAGTTCTACTCTGGAAACATGTATAAACAGAGTATGTGTTGCTTGATTTAGGAAGAAATGGATATTGTAAATAATAATACTGTATCACATCTTGAATATCATTTAATTTTTCACTCATCCTTTTTCTATAAATATTCCAAGGTAATGATGGAAAAATATCATAACTATGAGTTTTATACATGAAGGCATTTATGCAACTGGAAGGTTTTTTGGCCAATTAGATATTGTTTTCATCCATTAAAAATGTTTTTGTTAAAGTATAATGCCACAATTTTCACACACTGTCTGCAACAGTAATTATTTTAAGTATCCAATTTTCTTTTGTTTCTTTCACTTCATCACTGGTATCTATGTTGAGTACAGGTGATGGCATTTGGCATTATTTATTCACTACGAAATGTCAGGGCAGTGATAGCTGGGTCTTTCAGCTGGGAACAGTAAGACACTTAGACTTACTGTGCATTGTGTGGCTTCAGAATACTTCTTTTTTCTATTATTGTTTTTCCTTCATCCAGTGTGTTAAACTAAGGAAAAAAGAAGATTTTTTTTCTATTTACTATGTAGTCAGGATATGTCTATCTAACTTTCTATGTGCACTGTGAATTCATGCAGCTTAAAGCTGATCTCCTCCGGTACAATCTATTGTGGTAGTCTCAAAAGCTGTCATTGCTTAGTCAGATCAACTAAATGCCCATTAAAACATCCAACAGTCCAGAGGACTTGTGAAAATATTTATCTGATATTCTGTCTATGTCATATATAGTTTCATTTGACATCTTTATAAATCCAGGTATAAAAGATGGGAATTAGAGAGCTAGAACATACTTTAAAACAGGCAAGAGATTACATTTTAGCTCCAGTTGTATTACAGCAAAAGAATACATTTTTCATTCCTTTTCCCCTCACAATTAGATTTCTTGATAGAGACATAAAAATGTTTTTGATTTTACTCTTGAATTTTTTTGGCAAGCTTAACAAAGGCCAAATCAATGCTAAATCAGAGGTATTTACAACATCCACAAATTTAATCCAAAGTGGATACTTAAAAGCTCATATAGATCTAAATGATATTCTCCCAGATGGTGAATTAATGTAATTTTAGCAGGAAGCAAAGTTGCACAAATATGCAGTATTGAGGACTCGCGCTGATTTAATGTATCTGTGCCCGCCACGGCACAGATGTTGCTTATCATTTTAGTGCCAGTTGTCTGTGTTTCTCTCTATACTACAAAAGGAAGAATGGGATTTGGAAGTTCAGTCAATTATGATTCATTTTGTTACCAATGACTTGTTAGAAATTAAAGCTTTCTGTGAACTGTGTATTGGTTATATTCTTTCTACAGGGTTTGAAAGGTGACTTGGGTCCTCGTGGTCTACCTGGCCCAAAAGGAGAAAAGGTATTGTGTTTACCCAGCCAAGCCCAACCTTTCTTTAAGAAAACTCTACCAACCTATACAGTGACTTCTCATTGATACTGTTTATCTCCTAAAAGCATTTTAAAATTAACCAAAGGCTGTTACATTAATAGCATCTGAATAAGAATAGCCTTTTTGTTCATTTGATTAGTTTGAAAAGACTTAGTGCACAATTGCTAGTTGACATTAACTTGTGTTTATAAGATTTCCCTTTTCTCACCCTTGCTTAACAGCATTAGGTATTCAATCATCAAATTAGCAAGTGTGACCTGTATTGGAAAACTTTGCCAATAACACTGAGCTGCTGCCATAATGGTGAGGCAAGTGGCTTTTGGAAATAAGCTAATTTTGTATCTCAGTCTTAATCTAACTATTCCATTTTCTGCCACTTTTTCTCATAAAATAAGTTATTTCATAATGACATGTTGGCAACGATCTTGAAAAGGAAATTAAGAAATAGTAAAAAGCAAGGATTGTTTTGAATCAAGTAGTTGGGTGATCCCAATTTGATGAAAATTGTATGTATATGTATTTTGCAATGTATTTTGTCCTCCATTTTTAGCACATTTAGAAATCCTTGTCTATCTTCAATATTTATCTCTGTGTTAAAGGTGATCCTGCAAATGAGTCCCCAGTGACTGATTTAAGTCACATCAGTGTTCCTTAGCAACTGTTGGCTATTTTAATTCAATCGTTCCAAAAACAATGAATACACAATGCTAAGTTTTAACTTTTGAGTTGGCTATATTGAGAAAAGAGAAAGTCCTAAAGATACTCAATGTGAGACTGACTACAGCATCCTGGTACCCCATGCTATATAGTACATGGCCTCCATAATGTGCACCTAAATAAGAACCATGGAAAGGATGTTTGGTCTTTAATGTTTGAGAGTTCTTATGAAATAAATAAAGTTCCTGGGAAAGTAAAGCATGAAGGTGACATAGAAATTGGAAAATAGTGAACTTTTAGATGAACCATTTTTTAAAGATGTTGAATAGTTTGTTGATATATCCACCTGGAAATTTGTATTCACATAGATCAGCAAAGTAATTTTAGTGTTCAAAAATACATAAATATAGGCAAAGCCTCTTACAGTTGATGGCAAATGCAATGCCAATTCAGCAGAGCTTTAGAAGAGGCCATGGGACTGCTTCTTGCAGCTGGGAGGTATGAAATGGGGAGATCCACTTATTATTTCTGCTGATCCTCATACTAACTTTGTCAGACAAATTATCTATCGCCGTGACACTTCCCAGCTGCTCCATTGGCAAGTAAACATACTTGAAAATATATTATTTCTAATTTTGGATTAGTAGACAAAAGAATAGAAAATTAGATTATTTTAGCTTTCAAAACAAGTCCTGCTGTTGCAAAAAGCATGGAGTATGCAAGCGAAAAGGGATATGATATATTTTCTTTATGCAGAGACTTTTATCAGGATGAAATTCTATTTTTCTAGTTTTTAAGATTTATCTCTATATATTACTTCTATCCACCTAGAAATGTATAAATAATGTGCAAAAACGGACTAGTGGTAAT
Source organism: Piliocolobus tephrosceles (assembly GCF_002776525.5). Taxonomy (NCBI): domain Eukaryota; kingdom Metazoa; phylum Chordata; class Mammalia; order Primates; family Cercopithecidae; genus Piliocolobus; species Piliocolobus tephrosceles. The sequence continues at coordinate 102,203,045 of NC_045438.1, read as the reverse complement.
TGTAACTTTTCTTTAATCTATTTTAGGGAGATACTGGACCCCCAGGACCACCAGCCTTACCTGTAAGTATTCTTGAAATCAAAATTCAAAATTGAAATCCATTATTCTGTTTATTATTCATATTACATCATGACTAAACCAGAATTTAAATCACAGAGTTAAGAATTGAAGGTGTCTTCGAGTACATGTAGCCAAACCTCCACATTTTAAAGATTGGGCATCTGCCCACATCAGTGAAATACCTGACCCAAGGTCATACAGGTAGTTACAATAAAAGTCTGGAATCAGTACCTACCCTGAGCAATTTCCTCTATCCTCCATATGGCTCATAATTGTGTCTCCTAAATATTTGATTATGCACTCTTAACATCAGGTTTAACGTAAATGGAATCAGACACAGTCCTACTTGCTTTAAAAGCTGTAAAAGGACAAAACTAACTGTAATCACCCAGTGAGTATAAACAGCTACCTATGGAACTGATAGTTACATTCTCCCAACACTGTCCAAAACCATTGTTATTTTCCTCTATGATTTGCTTCTAAAATTTGCAGATGATAAAATTGCAATATTTTAGTGACAGATTTATGAGAAAAGTTTATAGAGTGCACATAATGAGATTGTTCTCAATCAAATGGTACATCATATATTAAGCACTTAATAATAAATATATGATTCTCTTATATTCAGATACAATTTACTATTACAGACTTTTTTCATAGGTGATTAAAGATTCTTATTTAACTTATGAAAGACTCTAAGCCTAATGGAAAAGAGGACAGTTTTTTTTTTTTTAAAGATCTTCTATAACCTGAGGTCTTTTGAATTTTATGTTGATATTACCTAGTGAGATAAATTAAGCATTTAAGTCAGTAGTATTCAAAGACCTATTCTGATTATAGAAGGTCAGATTTTAAAAAGTATTCTAGTAATCTGGACGGAGCCCTTCCCATTGGCAGAACGTAGGAATCTCAAAAACTGTGATTTTGATAATATTTATATTTATCTTTGTACTTAAAAATCCCATTATGAAAAATATATTAATAATGTCTTACACAAATAATCGTTACAACTCCCACATAAATGTTTTTTGATATGTAGAAAACCTAAGGAACTAAATAGGTAGCTTACTTGAGGATAATTCGTTCAATTTGCAGTGGAATTTTATGCTTTAAGCTTTTATTTTAAGCATGAAAAGAAAGACTATTTGAGAGAAGGTTGTAACTGCATATTATTCAGTTTTTTTATACTTTATAGAATTTTATTTTATTTTATTTTTTTAAGATGGAGTCTCCCTCTGTCACCCAGGCTGGAGTACAGTGCCGTGATCTTGGCTCACTGCAACCTCCGCCTCCCAAGTTCAAGCGATTCTTCTGCCTCAGCCTCCTGAGTAGCTGGGACTACAGGTGCCCGCCACCACACCTGGCTAATTTTTGTATTTTTAGTAGAGACAGGGTTTCACCATATTGGTCAGGCTGGTCTGGAACTCCTGACCTCAGGTGATCCACTTGCCTCGGCCTCCCAACGTGCTGGGATTACAAAGTGCTGGCTTGAGCCACTGCACCCAGCCTTACACTTTGTAGAATTAAAAAAAATTATTTGGCAGTGATTTAGTTAAACCTGCTCCTTTCTTTAGGACACATGCCTGTTTCTCTTCAACTAAGTTATATGCAGTCATTTAGTTAAACCTGCTCATTTTACGTAAGACACATGCCTGTTTTTCTTCAACTAAGTTGTATAGTCAACTACTCAGTTATCTGATTTCCTTGTCATTTTCAACTCATGTTGAAAGACTGATATGCAATCTACATATATTATTTCACCTGATATACAATTTTTGCTTCTCAATCAGAAAATTGTATTGAATTACATATATTTTGTGGATGTTTAATGGCAGCCAGCTTCTTTCTGCCAAGGAACACCTTGAAGATACCTCTCTGCACCATTCAGCTGTCAAGCACTTAGAGATTACAGGCTAATTTCATACTTGTCTAAAAATATGACAAGGAAAAAACACTATGAAATGAAATGTTTTATTTCATAAAGTAAAATATTCATATTATTGGGGTATTACTATTTTGTATGATTGACATTACTTTCTTTATTAATATAAATTATCAACTCTTTCCTACAAAATAGGGATAAACTAAAATGAATACCAACTTAAAATACATGAAATATTTAACTGATCTTATAATACAGGTTGGTACATTATTAGTTGAAATAATTTATAATAGTCTTTCAGGAAGCCCAAATGACTAACTGCATTATATTTGGATTAAATGAAGCAGTGATATATTGGAGTCAATAAATAGAGTTCATCCATAATTGTTCTCAAAACTAGCTCCACAAATCTACTTAAGAATTTAACAAAGTACCAATATTGGGGCTCCACCCTCAGAAATTCAAATTCAATCAACCTGATGTGGGACAAGTATATTTTAAAAGCTCCCTGAGTGGATCTAAACATGCAGCAGGGGTTGAGAACCGTTATTTATGGGAACTAGAATGGAAAAAGCTTTCTTCCTACTCAAAGAAATTATATTAGATTGTTGAAGAAGTCCAATTTTCATTTGAAATCCAACTTAATACATAGCAATAAAGAACTATCTCCTTCCATTAGGGAGGCATACTAGTAAAATGAAGTTAAGATTGAACTCTGCTTCATTAAATGGAGAGAATTCGGGCTAGGAAGATACCTTTAATTACAACCTTCATCTAAATGTCCACGTACTCCTGTGGGCTTGGGTGCCTTTAATGCTTCTTAAAATTTCGTGTACGTAGGAACACTCAGGGTCTTGTTCAAATGCATATTTTTATTCCTAAGTCTGATGTGAGACCTGAGCTGCTACATTTCTAGCAAGCCCCAAGGGAGTCAGATGCTACTGGTTGTTGCACTACACTGGTCACAAGGGCTTAGCACCCTCTTCCCAGCTAGCTGCCTTTTCCCATAGATCAGTGGTTCTCTATCGCATCCTGGCTAATATGCCATCTCTACTAAAAATACAAAAGTTAGCTGGGCATGGTGGTGTGCACCTGTAGTCTCAGCTACACCCGGGAGGCTGAGTCAGGGGAATTGCTTGAACCTGGGAGGCGGAGGTTGCGGTGAGCCGAGATGGCACCACTGCACTCCAGCCTGGCGACAGAGCGAGAGAGACTCCATCTCAAAAAAAAAAAAAAAAAAAAAAAAAAAGAAGACGAACGGTTCTCTATCTGGACTGCACATTGGAATTACCCAAGGTGCTTTTAAAATTCTGATTCCCAGACTGCACCACATACCAATAAAGCCAGAATCTCTAGGGAGGGACTCAGGCAACAGTTGTTTGAGATTTTTCCCAAGTAGTTCTGATGTGCAGCCATGCTTGAGAACTAAGGCTCTGAAAGCATGTCTAATACTCTTCTTTACAGCTTTCTCTTACAGATCTTAGCAAAATTTTGGAATTACTCATTACACTAGTATTTGTATCAAAAACACCCAACCTGATTACTTTCAGGAGCTTCCAGGAGAGGCCAGCCTTCCTAGTCATACCTATGATTTGCTTCCTGATTACTTCATTATAGAGGATAGATGAACGTCCATCTCCACATTTACAAGCTACTAGCAAGTCTAACAGTAATCCTTCTTGAGAAGGACAACCAGTATTGACAACTCAGGATACAGAATTCCAGAAATTCTCAAAGCACACACAGCTGAACTGCCCAGAATAACTAACGGGGAAGAGCTGAACACTTTTCCCCCTTCTAAGCCATACATTCTTTATTTGCTTTACTTTTATTCATATTTTGTTTAATAAGAAATTAAGAGACATAGTAAATGAGCACACTGTACTACTGAGTTTACTGATGCAGGGGCAATCCTTTATGATGTTTTGGGGGAATTATTTTTTTTTTTCTCTTTTGAGACAGGGTTTCACTCTGTTGCCCGGGCTGAAGTACAGTAGCCCCATCACAGCTCACTGTAGCCTTGACTTCATGGGCTTAAGTGATCCACTCACTTCAGCCTCCCAAGTAGCAGGGACTACAGATGGTAGGCACCATGCCTAGCTAATTAAAAAAAAAAAAAAAAAAAAAAAACCAGAGACAAAGTCTTGCTGTGTTGCCCAGGCTGGTCTTAAACTCCTGAGCTCAAGTGATCTACCTCCCTTGGCTTCCCAAAGTACTGGAATCACTGAGAAAAGGCAGGAACCACTGAGTCTAGCTGGGATTATGTTTATTGTTGTTATTTTTGTGTCCCTGTGTATTCTTGTGCTTTTAGTACTTAAAATTTTTTTTAATCACATAGAACCTGTTCATCAAAAAAATCTGATACATAAAACCATCTATTTCATTAGATGTTACTTTTGTTGCTTATTTATACTTTCTCTTATAACTGGTTGAGTCTATATATAATTGGGTCTCAGTGGAAGAGAGAGAATAAAGAAGTGAGGGAGACCAAGTTTAAAAAGGAGTATGAAAAGGTAAAATTGAGGAAATGGTGTGAAACACAGACTGGAGTCCTAGAAACAATTTGATTTGTTAGGTTCAGCTGCAATAGCTTTTACCCTTTGTTTCACCTCTCCCTTCCTACCTACCTGAAAGTATTCTTACTGCTAATGACCAGTGCTTCCTCACTCTCTAATATGTAAGAAACCGATTAATAAGAAAGCCAACCAAAATGGTGCTGCAGTTTGCAAATGCCGGATGCAATGCACCCCTTTATTATTTGAGGAAATGGGACCCCATTCAAAACTCCATGGTTGAATCCCTTTGATAACATTTGAATCCTTGTATAGATTCATGTTCACAGGTCACATGGAAAATACTCCAATGTGACTGCCTTGGGGGAAAAAAATAAGAAGAAAAGAGAAATCTGAGGCCTGAAAAAATGTCATGGAGGTTAAAGTGATATTTATGGCCTTAATTGTCACTTACACCCTTTAACCTTTAAATACTCTGTCAATCTACTTGACTTGAAAAAAAATAGAATTATACTTTTTGTTATGACATTAATAAACTTACAAATCTTCTATATAGACTTTCCAGATTATTCTAACAACAAAAGATCAAGAAATAAATTCAAGAACGAATTTGTGAATCTATAATTGGAGTGTCTAGAAAGTATTTTGTAAAACAGTGGCCAAGAAGCTTCCCTTAATACTTTTTTTAAAAAAAATTTCATCTAGAGATATGGAAAAAAGAAAGGAAACACTTTCAGCCCAGAAGGTGGGAATGTGGTTGAATTACACACACACAAAAAGAAAGACTAAAAATCCATGCTTGCCACCATAAACCCACCTTCATGTATGTCTTGCTAGGAATATTTTCAACAAATACAGTTAGTTGAAAATAAAAAAATTAATGAAACATCCATTTAATGAAATATCTGATTTCAGCCACTTTTTGGAAGATATCAAATTCACTAATTAGTTTGGTACTAACAACTATTTGGTTAACAAAATAAGCCATTATAGCAGCTTATAATAATTTTAAAGTTCTAAAGAATTAAATATGAGATTCTTCTACTTGATTTAAATTAATTAATTATTCCTCCCTTATCCTTTTTATATTTCAAACTGATAACCATTTTAAAAATAATACATCTTTTTAGATTCTAAGTAATAATAATATCAATAATGAATGGTAGACAGTTATTCAGTGTTATGTATTATTTAAACCAAACCTTAAACAACCCTGTGAGGTATAAAATGATTATTACCACATTGTACATAAGGGCACTGAGGACGAGAATATCTAAGTAACTTGTCCAGGGTTCACAGATGTTACATAACACAGCTAATATTCAAATGCCCATTTATCTGACTCTTAAAACCTAAGCTATTAACTTCTGCAAGCATTATTTAAATCTTGTTTAAAAAGTAATTAAAAAAAAAGTGTTCTAAACTATTACAAAAGTTAAAAATTTTAAGTCAGGTCAGGCATGGTGGCTCATACCTCTAATCACAGCACTTTGGGAGGCCAAGGCAGGCACATCACGTGAGGTCAGGATTTTGAGACCAGCCTGGTCAACATGGTGAAACCTCATCTCTACTAAAAATACAAAAAAAAAAAAAAATTAGCTGGGTTTGGTGATGGATGCCTGTAATCCCAGCTACTCAGGAGGCTGAAGTGGGAGAATTGCTTAAACCTGGGAGGAGGTTGCAGTGAGCTGAGATTGCACCGCTGCACTCCAGCCTAGGAGACAGAGCAAGACTGTGTCTACATAAATGAAATGAAATGAAATGAAATGAAATAAAATAAAATAAAATAAAATAAAATAAAATAAAAAATAAATAAAAATTTTTGTCTTGAAGCCAAAATTCAGAAAAATTCAAGTGCCTAGCAGAGATAGGGCAGAAGTGTAAATGTGTGATGCACACCAGTGTAAGATAATACAGTGTGCTTGGGGTTAGGGACCAGGATAGCTATGTTTATCTTAAAGTATCAAATTCAAATTAAAAACTACTTAGAGATTGATTAATGCAGAATATAAGCATACTTTGGAGATATTACAGGTTCAGTTCAGTACCACTGCAGTAAAGCAAATCACCCATTTTTTTGCTTTTCCAATGTATATAAAAGTTATATTTATACTATATCCTATAAAATGTGCAATTTATATTGTACAAAAACAATTTTACACATTTTAATTAAAAAATACTTTATTGCTAAAATATGCTAATGATCATCTGAGGCTTCAGCAAGTTGTAATCTTTTTGCTGGTGGAGGGTCTTGCCTGCCTACTGATGGCTGCTATCTGATCAGGGTGGTAGTTGCTGAAGGTTGGGGTGGCTGTGGTAATTTCCTAAAATAAGACGAAAATGAAGTTTGCCACATTAATTGACTTTTCCTTTCATGAAAGATTTCTCTGTAGCATGTGATGCTGTTTAGTAGCGTTTTACCCACAGAACTTCTTTTGAAATTGGAGTCGGTCCTCTCAAATGCTACTGTTACTTTATCAACTAAATATATATAATATTTCAAATCTTCCTTGTCATTTCAACAATGTTCACAGCATTTTTACCAGGAGTAGATTTCATCTCAGAAAAACATTTTCTTTGTTCATCCATAAGAAGCAACTCTTCATTTATTCAAGCTTACCATGTGATTGCAGTAATTCAGCCATATCTTCAGGCTTCACTTCTAATTCTAGTTCTCTTGCTATTTCTACCACATCTGTAGTTACTTCCTCCACTTACATCTTAAACCCCTCAGAGTCGTCTGTGGAGTTTGGAATCAAACTCTTCTAAATTCCTGTTAATGTTGAGATTTTGACCTCCTCCATGAATCACAAATGCCTTTAATGGCATGTAGAATGTCGGTTTTCAATTTATTTTGCCCAGGTTCATCAGAGGAAGCACTATCTATGGCAGCTATAGCCTTACAAAATGTATTTCTTAAATAACAAGTCTTGAAAGTCAAAATTACTCCTTCACCCATGGGCTGAAGAATGGATGTTGTGTTAGCAGGCATGAAAACGACATTCGTCTCCTTGTACATCTCCATCAGAGCTCTTGGGTTACCAGAGGCATTGTCAAAGAGCAGGAATATTTTGAAAGATTTTTTTCTAAGCAGTGGTATCAACAGTGGGCTTCTTCAGTAAACCACGCTATAAGCAGATGTGCTGTCATCCAGGCTTTGTCATTCCATTTATAGAGCACAGGCAGGGTAAATGTAGCAGAACTCTTTTTCAGAATGGGTGTTGGCTTTAACTTAAAGTCACAAACTGCATTATCCCCTAGCTAGAGAGTTAGTCTTTCCTGTGAAGCTTTGAAGTCAGGCATTGACTTTTCCTCTCTACCTATGAAAGTCTCAGATGGCATCTTTAACTGCTTTGTCGACATTGAAAACCCATTGTGTGGTGTGGCTACCTTCATTGAAGATCTTGGATAACTTGCTACAGCTTCTACATCAGCACTTAATGCTTCACTTTGTACTTTTATATACTGAAGATGGCTTCTTTCCTTAAACATCATGAACCAACTTCTGCTAGCTTCAAACTTTTCTTCTGCAGCTTCCTCACCTCTTTCAGCCTTCACAGAATTAAGAGGCAAGGGCTTGCTCTGGATTAGGCTTTGATTTAAGGGAATGTTGTGGTTTAAGGGAATGTTGTGGCTGTTTGGGTCTTTTATCCAGATCTTTAAGTCTTTCTTCATATCAGCAATATGGCTGTTTTGCTTTCTTATCATTTGTGTATTCACTACAGTAGCACATTTAATTTCCTTCAAGAAGTTTTTCTTTGCATTCACAACTTGGCTGTTTGGCTGGAGGTACCTAGCTTTTGGTGTATCTCAGCTTTCAGTATGCTTTCCTCACTAAGTTTAATCGTTTTTAGCTTTTAATTGAAAATGAGAGATGTGCAACTCTTCCTTTCATTCGAACACTTTGAGGCCATTGTATGGTTATTAATTGACCTAATTTCAACATCGTTGTTCCTTAGGAAATAGGGATGCCCAAGTAGAGGGAGAGGACAGAGAAATGGCTAGTCAGTGGAGCAGTCAGAACATACGTTCCCTCTCTCTTCCCTTTCTGAAATGCTAATGGCAGATATGTTAGATTTTCAATAATGTCCCACTTGTCCAAAACTCTGTTCATTTTTTTCCCATCTAATTCCATCTTCTTGGGAATGGATCATTTCCAATAAGCCCTTGTCAAGCCTACTCTTGCTTTGTTCATTTCCATTCTGCTGTTAAGACTATCATGTGAATTTTTTAGTACAGATATATATTTTTAAGCTAGTGAAGTTTGTTTTATATTAAATAGTGTCTATTTCTCTGCTGATATTTCCTATCTTTTCATTCATTATGAGCATGTTTTCCTTCCTGACCTTGGGAATAGTTTTAATAGCTACCTTAAAATCTTTCCGGGCACGGTGGCTCATTCCTGTAATCCCAGCACTTTACGAGGCCGAGGTGGGTGGATCACCTGAGGTTGGGAGTTTGAGACCAGCCTGACCAACATGGAGAAATGCCGTCTCAACTAAAAATACAAAAATTAGCCAGGCATGGCATGCCTGTAACCCTAGCTACTTAGGATGTTGAGGCAGGAGAATCACTTGAAACGAGGAGGTGGAAGTTGCGGTGAGCCAAAATCACGCCACTGCACTCCAGTCTGGGCAACAAGAGCGAGACTCTGTCTCAAAAAAAAAAAAAAAAATTATATATATATATCTTTCTCCAATCATTCTATCATCTGAGTAATATCAAGTTGTTCTTTGTTGATTGTCTTTTCTCCTTAGAATGGATTATGTTTTGGTGCTTACTTGTATGGCAAGTAATTTTTTATTGTATTTTGGATACTAAATTCCATTTTTTCTGAAGAGCTTTAATACATTTTTAAGGCAGGCAGTTAAATTGGCTAGACTCACATAGCAAACTCTGTTTCTCCTACAGCTGGCAACAGCTGAAATCCCAGTTTTGTTATTTTAAGCTAAGCTAAACTACTTGCAGTTTGCACTGTGTATGTTTGGTTAGGAGTCAGCCAGAGATTTGGGGAGAGCTTATATGAAGAATTTGGGACTTCCTTCCTTATTTCAGGATTTGACAAACCAACCCCACTTTACTTTGCAGGAATTGCATTTGACCTAAACTCTGTCGTCAGATTTTTCAATCCAGCAAGTCTATAGGCTTTCTATTTAGCCAACCCGTGACCCAGACTTGAGCCTCTCCTCAGACTAAACATCTTAAAAACAGAAAACTGACTCCATGCTGTTTAATTTTTCTAAATGTTGACTCCCCTCCAGTATCTGCCTGTTTTTGTTGAGCTTCCAGTGTCTTCACATAGTTGTTCTATATGTAGTTCAGTATTTATAGTTGTTATCTGTGAGTATGTTGATTTAATATAACTACTAGGCCATCCTGGAAGCCCCCCCCCTTTTTCTATATGATGCTGAATAACTTATAATTTATTTAGATATCTTGCTCCTATAAACATAAGTGAGTTAGCCTTCACATTTCTTTACTTATTCTGTTGACCTTGCCTTCAAAATATATCTAGAATCTGACCAATTCTCACACCTCTGCTATTACCACTTGGTCCTAGTTACCATTATAAATCTCTTGATTATTTCAATAGCCAATTAATGGTCTCCCTCCTTCTCCCCTTGCTCTTCTTGCATGATTTACACAAGAAGCCAGAATGTTCCTTGTCATTCTTCTTTTCGGAATCTCCAGTGCTTCCCCACGTAATTAAATAAAACCCAAATTCCATACAATGGCCTACAAAGTCTTACAGGATTCAACTCTCATTGCATTTCTGACTTCATCTCATTTTCTTCTCTTTCTTTCTGATGTTACTCCACAACAAAGTAATTTTTCCAGAAAATTGCCCAATATTCTTTTTTTTTTTTTTTTTTTAAAGCAGAGTGCTGGCCAATTAGAATAAATGGATTGTTCTGATTCAGTGCACTGGTGCTGCTTGCATTTTCAGGCTTGAAGTGAAAAGTGAATGACTATTAAGTTTTAATTCCTGTGATTTGTCTAGTGAGTATGATACAAAGTTTAAATTAAAATAAGTCTTTAATCTATAGTTGTAGATTTTACCATGTCTTGCCTTATTCATTTTTTCATTTCTCAGCATCTTGTTAAACTCATAGATGGTAAAATTTAGCATTCTTATCAATAAAAATGTGAAATAACTTGCTATAAATTTGAGACTTATGCTTTCAGTAGCACAAATGAAGCTAAATACAGTCAAATAGTGCAGTGATTCAGCTGAAATTCTCTAAGCAGCTGGCTTATTAACAACGAAGAAAAATTCCCTTATAAATATGCTTTTCATATATATGTACTAACTTTTTGAAATTCCCCTTTTTAAAAATATCACCAAATCACATTTTTTCAAAAGGTATTTGGGTTCTACCACATCTGGAATGGCCATATTGCTAATAGCATTGTCATGTATTCAGTTGCAGTAATGATGGATTAGAAAAAGCACTTTTGAATAATCTGTTAAAGAATGAAAATTCCTTTCTAAATTATTTAAATATATTAACAAAACTCTATTCAGAATCAGAATTTTTTAAAGATACTATATTCTGATTGTGAGAAAACATAATACTTAATGTCAAGATGACACTTAACCAGTGAGTTACTGATAAACTTAAATTATCTCTTTTTTGATATTTATGATTTATAAGGCAGACATATGTGAGCTAAAACCAATGCTGAATAAGAAAAATGTATTTATCATAAGTATGCAAATTTATTTGATCAAATATAATGTATCCAAGATCATAATGAAAATCTGATAAATGATTCTGAAATCATGAAGATGTTGACATAAAAATCCTCTATTAAAGGTACATATGTCATGGTTTGATCATGTTATTTGAATAATGGCATTTTATATTAGCTTTTCCCCTCATGTTGAAATATTAGTTGTAAATCATTACATTCAAATACTCAATTACACTAAGCACAGATTCTTCGGTTATATGGCATCTGTTGTTAAAACCTTAATTTTATATAAATGTAGTGTGTCTTTATATATAACTTCATAAAATTGTGTATGTTCTATAGCCTTCCTATTACACATTATTGCCAGATTCTCTTCAATTAAACAATATAATGCTTTTTTTACAGTGAAGTTTTACTGAAATACATTACTAAGTCTTCAGAAGCAAGACAGGGACTATGAGTGAAATGAGACAGTTGGCTAACATCTCCATCTCCTTTTCTCTTCCGTCCTTTGCATGTCATGTCAGAGGAGAGACAGGTGAAGGAAGGTAGAACAGTGCTATTTCATGTAATATATCCACTAATTTTAGTTCCTAGGAAAATGACTGTGTTGCTCTGGCCCTGTCTCTTTGGGGAGTTATTAAATACTCATCCAGATGGCACCAAATGTTTATGCAGAAGCCAAAGGTTAAGTCTGTCAACAGCAGAAGTGCCTTAGACATGCTTACTAAATGATACTTAAATACCAGTTCCTTGGGGCCCAGATAAATCCAGCTTAAGTGAGAAATTAGGCACAGAGAGGTTGCATAGCTTTTACTCTAAGAAAACTACCTTAAATACCATAAGCAATGGAGAGAAAATCTCAGCTGGTCATTTATAAATCAAATGACATTCAATTAGCAGATGGCCCTGATGCACAAGAGATCATATAGTATTCACATGGGGGAATCGTTGAAATAATTCTTTTTCTAAGTTGGTGTGTATAGGAAACAAAAATAATTGCTCGGTAAGTAATATGGTCCCTTTCCTCCCTTCCTCTTTTACCCACTCACTTAGTTGAATGCTTACTGTGTGCCAGATACTGTGTTAAGCACTGCAGACACAGAAACAAACAATAGTCACTGTCGTTGCATTCAGAAAACCTGCATGGTTTAAGAAAAAGCAACCAATTGGTTTAAGTTGATCATTTTAAAAATGATCATCTGTGAACTGTGTATAAAAAGTTTACAAGTATTTATACAACTGTAGTTACGTTCATATTATACACAGCCATCTAATTATTTCAGAGAAAATTATTTTTTACCAGAATTCTTGTGTTGTAATTTAAAGTTATTAACTTTAAATACATTTGAATCACAGGCTCAACTACTAAATAATGCTTTCTTATTAAAATTCCTAAGCAACTATGACAATCTCTTTTTAGGTGAATAAAATAGAAAGGTTCTTGTTATATGCCCACAGAGCATAATTCCTCTTTCCATTCTGACTAGAATAAATATATGTTCTATAGCCTATATGTATTATAAATATTTATATGTACATATAAATGTATGTATTATAGCATAGTAATTAACAGACTATTCAATTTAAGATTATTTTAAATTCCTCACGTATCAAAATCTGAGTTATTTAGATACTTTATGAATTGCCTAAATTTGAATCAACACTATTAGTTTTCTAAAGTTGCATAATTTATATTTAGTTCATTGTTAGTTTTCTGAAACTAGTGATCCAACTCAGTATTGGAATTTCTGAGGTACTAATCTGCCAGTAGAAAGAAGGCAGTTGAAATATTTTTAAAAATCAGTCCTTTTTTTTTTTTAATTTGTGGGCAAAAGACATGTAAGGGAATTAGTTGATTAAAATATAAGTTATTTTTCTATATTACAAAGCTATTTTTATCTACTCTGTGAAGACATACTGGCGAGTTGATGCTTAAAGCCCTGGAAATATTTATGTTTTAGCCTCAGGGAAGATTTATGTTTTGGAAGAACTTACAGTTGGTTCGTTCGACATGGAGATGATTTATATGTCTTTCATTAGATGAATAATTTGAGAATAGCTCCTTCTGCCCTTCTGTTTATAGTTTGCTTCTGTTTCAAAAGGCATTTTAAATTGTTTTCATCAAAAGTCCAAATTATGCATTTTAAACCCCAATCAGTAAAACTTTCTTTCTTAAAAGTGCTATGCATTGACAATTTGTGACTTCTACAAAAGAGTTATTTTATTTCATGTTGAAATACTCAGCAATCTGGAAAAATAAATTAAAATGTATTTTAACTGCCATTAGAAAATTATAAAATGGGTAAGCCTTTTGAAAAATTATATGCAGCAAAGCATGTATTTATTTCAGCCATAAATCTACATTAAAATTAGTTTAATTCAACTATATTCTAAGCATTTAAAAATCTTTTGGTAATGTCTTATATTGATATATTAAATGGAACTAAAAAATGATTGGTCTCTATAAAGGATTAGAATTATATTAATTCCAATTAACTGATTTTAACAAACCAAAAACCCATGCAGCTTAGCTCAGGAATTATACAGATCAAAGAACCAGGCTACCTGAGTTTGAACCTGACCATGTTTCTTGACCTTTCTGAGTCATCTATAAAATGGGATACTAATATTTCCTATTGCATAGTGTTGTAGTGATGATTAAGTGAGTTAATATATGTAAAGATTTTAGAACAATGCCTGGCTTCTAGTAAATACTATTTAACTCTTAGCTATTGTTGTTATTGTTAGTTAATGTACTAAATGTGAATGGCAAAAATATCAGTAGCAATGAACCTAAAGTACTTTATGAAATAATTGCTGACAAATGTTTAAAGAGCACTTTTATAAAATTGCAGGGTTTTTATGGGTAGAATTCCTTCATCTTAAGAAAACTATTAACTATAAACTGAATTCTAAGTGTTCCCTTTACAACCAGTATAACCTTCATGAGGATAGGAACCATGTCTATCTTATTTACAACTGTATCCCCAGAGACTAAAAGTACTTGATGTAGTATAGGTACTCAATAAATATATCTTCTTCATAGGTAGAGGAAATAAATATTTTTCACTGACAAACATATTATTAAAGTAAAATATCATCCAATCCTACAGTGAAAATATCTGCAGAAAACTGTAACATAACGTACTTGGATATCATAGTGAGGAGGTGATTTCCTCTTTCTAGCTACCAAACCTAATTAATTTAGGACAGGTGGTCACCTTCTCCCATATTAAAAATTTTCAGCAATAACAGTCTTGATGTCACTTACTACCCCTGATTATTTTTGATCAATTTGAAAGTCATGCTTTTTGTGGGAAACAGGAATTATCTCCTTAATTAAAGACTCCTATTATCTGTTCATTATTCTGCAGACGTGAACAAAAGCTTTATATAGCTTAATCCATTACTAAAGTCATCTTTTGCAAAATAGAGAAACACTGAATGTAAGGCCAGGAAACCAGATTCTATCCTTAAATATGCAACTATTTTGATTTATTTACTTATTTTACCTTGGGCATATCACTTAGGAATATGTAAGGGTCAGACAGAATGTTATTAAGGTCTTTTTCAACTCTAAAATTCTGTTATTTTCTCTTTTACCTTTCCTAAGGAATTCTATTTCCTTTAGTTGTATACCATCTAATATCTATCTCCTTAATAATATTGTTCTTTTCCTTAAATCCCCTCTATTTTATCACGTTATTTTAAAACGATAGAGAATAAATATAAGAAATAGTTAAGTCAGACACATGCCCAATGTAGAGAAAGGATTAGACTTACCAGTGTCAAGAACTGTAAAAGATATGAGATTTTACCCAACTTGAATAATAACAACTTAGCCTGCCACAGTTTCATCAATCCTGGCAGAAGACATGAAACTTCTGAGTCAGAGAAAAAGGCATTATTACTAATGGCAGCAAACAGCGTGAGCCTTATGTTTGTTTTGGTTGCCCTTGCCCCCAAGTACCAGAAACAACCCAGGTAGCTGCTACATATTCGGTGGGTTTGCATCACAGCAGAGTAGGGAAGCTGAATTTTTAAAAAATGGACTGCAGGCAAACTTGCCCTTTGCCAAAAGGGAGATATTATCTTTAACATTCTAAACAGTAAGCAAATCTACCCTTGCTTTGCAGCATAAAAATCCTTTAAAAGATAGACCAGAACAAAAGGGTGGTTAGTACCTCCCTCATAAGACATGCAGAAGCACAAAAGACTCAGGGAAAGACCCATTGTCTCTCAACAATATCCATTCTTCATTTCTATACTGTCTTGGTGTCTGGCAAAATTTTTGTGAGTATATCACTCCATTAACACTCTAATCAATATTATCAATAGAGACTGTGACCAAAACTATTCAATTTGTCTCATATAGCATTTAATTAAAGGCTACTGTTAACAGAACGCCAAGCAAGTAGATGAGGCCAGCCTGCACTATTGATCTCAACCCTGTCCCCCAGGATCCCAAACTCAAACAGCTGAATAGATCCCATAAATCATCCAAGTCTATCTTAGAAAGCCAGATGATTTGCTCCCTACATTTCCGAATTGGCCTTTCTGTTTGTCTTGAGGCATTAATCCAGGAACATCAGCAAGGATAAGGACATTTTTTATAAAACTACAACAGACTCAGTGTGTCTCCTACTTTGGCCCAAGCGGGCAGCCATAAGGATACTGAGCTAACAGTGTACTAAACCAAGTAGTGTTTAACTTTTTTTATTTAGGACCATGTCAAGGTAATAAGAATATCCAACTGGCAGAGCCAGAATTAAGTTTGAATCCTCCAGATTTCCTTTTGGCTAAATTTCCACCCTACAGGTACAAAGATAGTTCAGAACCTAGAGCAGTTAGTGCATTACTCACAAGACGAATAGAAATGCAAAAGACTCAGAGCATTGTTGCCAACAACCAACTGTTTTGCATTGCATTTATTTATGAACAAATCTTAGCAAATGTTGCTCTTTTGTTTACTGTGGCTAACTATACCGCTGACTCATTCAGCTTACAGTCAGCTCTAGTCCCAGAGTACCTTTTTTCTGGTGTTTTGCTATTCTTACTTCTCTTCAGTCTATACTGTTGATTTTTCATTCCATTTCTTGAAATTCCACATTTGTCATTTGTTTTGGTTTGTTTTTTTTCTGGCATTTCTAATTCTTTCTATTTTCCCTGTTATTGCCTTCCCTATTTTTCAGATTTTCTCATTGAGTTTCTTGTTTTCTGAGAGTACCATTCAGACCTTCTATTCCATCTGTTGCAGGCAGCTTTCTAAGCCATCTGCAGAATTCCCATTCTGTGACTACCTTTATTTTTTTTTTCTGAGTTGATTCCACTGCCGCTTCTTTTCCTTGTCATCTCGTTTCTTGGTTTCACTCCTTCATTTATGTGAACATATCTTTAAACAAATTATGGAAAAAATTTGAAAGGAAGGTACGTCTTCTGGGATTTTACACGTCTAAAAATGTTTTGTTTTGTTTTTTCACTTTCACACTTGATTGATAGTTTATCTGAGCATAGAATTCTTGCTGCAAAATTATTTCCCTAAGAATTATAAAGATTTTTCTCGAGTGTCTTCTACCACATGTTGCTGCTGAGAAGTCTAAGGCCTATGGATTCTTTTTCCTCTTGGGTTCCCAAGAAGGCAGAAAACAAGAATAGTGGTGTCTGCCTTATTTATCATTCTTCTCCTGAAACTTCATTCAACAAAGCAGAAGGAAGTGACATTTTCTGTGTTTCCTTTCTGGTTAAGTAGAACTACACTTACCTCTTCTCCTTCACCTGTGCCTTGTGATTCATGATTGAGCCCTAGGATCTATGAGAGCATCTCCTGATGTGTAGTGATGAAGCAGTTGATATTTAGACACTCTTCTCCTAATAGAGCCTACTTTTCAGACCATTGTCTTGTGTGAACTCAACAATCCTTACACTATTGCAATCTTAATCCTCCCGAGAAAATGGATGCTTCTGGCAGAAAGGAGGAAGACCAGTAGAAAGAAGTTAAAAAGAGACAATACTTCCATCTATATTTTTAAAACTTAGAAAAATTTGTTACAGGATGGAGCATTTTTCTCCTCTTAAATGTTTGATTTTCAACACCTCACTCAATTGCAACTTGAGTGATAGTGTATAAACCATTTTCACGGTAGTCAGCATTAAATACCTATGTCTTTCATGTAGTATGTGAGTATCTCTGTATTGATTTATTTTTTAAGCCTAAAATTACTAGATTAGGTTTCCCATGGTCTAGTCATTTATGTTGTATAACCCAAATGCAAAAGTTACCCATGACATTAAATTTGAAATTACATGTATATCATGTTGCCCATTCTTCCAAAAACATTGGAAGACATTTTAAAACCACATATGTATAGATTGTTCCTTCCGTCTGCAGTAGAACCATGTTTCCACGTGGTCACTGAGCTTTGGCAAAGCCAATTCAAAAGTTCAGACTATTACCATCATCAGACAAATCATTAAAATGGAGTCAATCATATGCCCACTCGCATAAATCATTAAGACAGATGATACAAATGGATTTGACAGACCATGACCTACTAATTTTTTACTTGTCAACAGAGCCTCGAGTTAACTGAAATCAAATCATTTCATCTATTAGGTTAATACCAAAATATAACAAATCTATACAACGTTTTTCATAGTTAAGAATAATTTAAAATATGAAATTACCAAAATATGACTGTGCTTATGATAAATAAGTGCAAGTAAACCCAGAATAATTACCAAACCTAAAACTACATTATTAAAAACAATGTAAGTATTTTAAATAACTTGATTGGTTCTATTTTTTTATTAATTAATGGTTTGTATAGATATGTTAATCTCTTCTGTTCATGTTGTTTTTTCAGAAAGTAAGAATTTAATCCTAATCAATGTGAGATACATTAAGGAACGCAGGTTATATGTCTTCTTTTAATGAAGGGCAAACTCCTCCAAACGTAAGCATAGCATCTATTTTGCAATACTGCCACATAAGAAGTAAAAATAACTTGGATTATTTGGTATCAAGTAGGATTTGTAGATGAAGAATATAATTATCTAAATTAGATTTTCCATAGCTATAGCAGTTAATATTCTAACTGCTGCAGAAGTACCAAGAGAAGTGCAAAGAATCAGGATCTTAGCAGTCATTCATCCATTCGACACCTACTAACTGCAAGGCACACTGCTGGATAATATGCAGCATGGAAAGTGAGGACATACACAACTTAAAAAATGGAAAGTCTCATAATAGGAGCAAAAATTATTTTTAGAGGAACGTTTATGAGAAGTACAGATATCACAACATCATTCCAGATTCACAGACTCTATGTTCTATTATTCAATTAAAAATGTTTTTAGCTTTATTGGCTTAATCAATAGTGACAGAGAACAAGTTATTTCAGGATCTATATAATAAAAAGATAAGTTTTCTGAGTTCAAAAAACGTGGGAAGAGATTATAATTAAAATATTCCTGCAACCACATGGAATGATCATATTTCATTGTGTCCCATGTCTGAATGATTTCAGGGCTCCATATGAAATTGTTACGTTTTAAAAGCACTATGTGTAACCCCTAATTTTTGAGTTTTTGAAGGCAGGATAAAATTGTCCACCCAATTAGAGAACTGGCTTACTACAATTGGTAATGATTGAATCATTCTTGTCCACCCTAATATTTCGTGAGATTTTCTATCTAGCATAGCTCTTCCTATTCTCTCTTATCAGTGCTTCCGGGGAGATTTGTCAAGGCCTTTATTAGTGTGTGAAAGAGACACTAGTGTTCCTTATTTCACAGATATCTGTTTCCTAGCACACACTGACTACTGATTTTGATAAAAAGATAGGCTTTTATATAAACATAGAATTCCTTTCTGAACACTTATGCACCCTCAGGAAAATTTTTTCTTATCATAATTGGATGAAATATCATAAAGCTGGTCACACTTTAATTTATTAACGCAAACATTCTTAAATTCCACTTCTCAGAACTAATATAAAAGTCACTTCCTTTCTGGCTGCTCTAGAGATTAAAAAAAAATTATGGCACTAATAGAGACATGAGAAAAGTTAAAATTAAAAAAAAAGAAAAATTACTTCTTGAGACCAGACTATATATTATATTTTTACTTATTTGCATTTTTTCTTTTATAAAACTCATTTCGTGTCCTAGAACAATTCATTTTCAAGAGAAAAAAGTACACATGTAAAACAAAATTTCATTCCAATGTCTCCAACTTAAAACTTTATTCCTGTTATTCCCATGTTAAAGGCACAAAATTTTCTGTAAAAACAGATATATTCTGTTTTCCATTTTAATTTCATACGTTCTATTTGAAACACAGAAAATTCTCTAGTAGTAGTTTAGAATTTATGCAGATTCTGCTTAATCTTATGTTTCAAGTCTATGAAGCATATTCTAAAGTAATAATCGTAACACTTAAAATACACTTGCATAACATTTTTGTTGAAGTGGGTATTAGGTATCATATGCACTGCAACATTCCTGGCAAGGGAGTGCACATAATGCTTTAAAATGAAACTCTCCTTTTTCACTTCAGCTCCTTTTCTTGATTGAGAAGCTATAAATGTATCTTGCCTCTTTTCACAAATGAAAATGTGTTCATACGTAATTAATCTACCCTATTAACTCTACGAAACATCTGCTATATTTGTTAAACACTTCAAACTTCTGTTCTGAACCAGTTAATTCTAAGTAATTTCTCAGTTAAATATTTACATGGGCTTCCATGATGATGAGCTCTAACTTGTCTTAAATAATCAGCAGATTGTCCAGAGAGCTGTGTGAGATATAACACATTGTAATAGCTATCCACTGGAACTTAAAATGGTTAGCTGGCTTGGACTATTTTTTGCTTATTTGTATCTTAGCTAAAAGAGGTAACAGCCTTATGAATTCCATTCTTTGTCAATATTTTTAATGCCCAGAATTGTGTTAAAAGGAAAATGAATACCTATGTAGACCTCTGCAGATGTTTACATCATGAAAATGCTAAATCCAATCTCAAATATCTCTTTCAGAAAAGTGATAAATCTGTATGTGTGCAAAGTTTTAGAAATAACTCAATTTACAGTTATTTTTATAGCCAACTAAGTAGATTAAAAATTAGAAAACATTAATAGGCATTTTTGTTCAGCAAATTAAATCAAAGAAGAAAAACTCCACAGATTATGCAAATGTGCTGTGTATATAAAGATAACTAAGAATATGATTCTCTAACTGGACAAATTATATAAATCTGTAAAACATCAGGTTTTGATCAAAAATTGGAATAAGTTCCACAACAGAGATGCTGTTACGGTGGTAAATGATTAATTTGTAAATGAACTATAAGGCAGTGTTACTCACAGGCATCAGAGAATAGAATGATCACTTCAGACTGAGGAAGACAGACAAGATTGAAAGTTCTCCCATGTGGTAATTAAGTTCAATTTTTGAAAATAAAAATCATTATATAAAGAGCAGAAGTCATTTCTCCAACACCAACACTCAGTATTGTTCTAACTTGGTGTTTTCTTCTTTACAATATGCCAAATGTTTATTGAGTTCCTTCTGTAAGTGTTGCAGAGGATAAAAAGAAATGAGCCTCTATCCTCTAGAGCAGGGGTCTCCAACCCCCAGGACAAGGACTAGTACCAGTTCATGGCCTGTTAGGAACTGGACCACATAGCAGGAGGTGAGTGGTGGACAGGCTAGCAAGCTTCATCTGTATCTACAGCCACTCCCCATTGCTCACGTTACTGCCTGAGCTCCACCTCCTGTCAGATCAGTGGCTGCATTAGATTCTCACAGGAGCATGAACCCTATTGTGAACTGTGCACGTGAGGGATCTAGGTTGTGTGCTCCTTATGAGAATCTAATGCCTGATGATCTGTCACTGTCTCCCATCACCCCTAGAAGGGACGGTCTAGTTGCAGGAAAACAACCTCAGGGCTCTCACTGATTCTACATTATGGTGAGTGTATAATTATTTCATTATATATTACAGTCTAATAATAATAGAAATAAAGTACACACAAAAAAATGTAATGTGCTTGAATCATCCTGAAACTATGCCCCCATCAGGGTCCATGGAAAAATTGTCTTCCACAAAACTTGTCCTTGGTGCTGAAAAGGTTGGAGACCAATGCTCTAGAGCTCATGGTCAACTAAAAGGATAAATGAAGCACACACATAATGACCTTTACAAAGCCAGAATAAGGAAGAATTGTGGGAGGGATTCTGAGACAAATGCTGAGCTCTATCCAAGTTCAATTCAGGTAAACTGGAGGTTAAGTATGTCTGTAATTTTCATACTAAGTGATAGATAAATCCACTGTTTGACTTTACTAAATGGGAGGAACAGTGTCCTGGATCATTATAAATAATCCTGCCAGAATTTTAATTTGTTAGTTTGCTAATAGAAATTATTTTTCTACAGTTGACTGATCTGTGTTTTACTAATGACAATATTAAAATTATTTTTGCTTTGTCAATTTCAACTAATGTTGAATACTATGCTCAAAACTATTCTGAAGATTAGGAGAACATGGCTAGAATTACAAATTGGTCTTGGATCATTCAAATAGTTAATGATTTATCAAGGATTAAAAAAGAATTTCCTCAATTTTTATCAAACCCCTAGCTGGGTCCTAGACTTAACAAAAGTGAGGAGGAGGAGATCAGAGTCATGATAACATCTAGTAGGCCCGTAAGTGGTTTATGTATGTGAGTTGGTGTCATATCTGACTACTTGAGTCTCACATACAAAAGATTATCATAAATATTTTTTGAGTTTGTTAAATACATTCCAAATCAAATGTTATATTCTTGCATTAGGTAGACTTTGCTACATAACTTCTTTAAATAGTAAAGGGAGTAGATTTTCGATTATATGTGTCTCAGAATTAAGTGTACTCCCTGATGTGTATATGTTTTAGTAATTCATGTTTAAAAACACTGAATGAGCTGTCAACATTTGGATGAATATAAAAAATGTTATATATTAGTTTGACTATTCACGAAATGATAATAGTTGTCCTAAGGGTAGGAGAGAAGAGTTTAATCTAGAGCCAAGATCATGTCAGTCTCATAAAAAAAGACACAACTCTCTGTAATTATAAGTAATACTTGGTATATTTGAATTTCAAAATTTGTTTTTCTTATAAACACTAGGAATTTGCCATTTTAAACTTGGCCTAATTATCCAACATTACTTGATTATATATCATTTGGCAGGTTTTGTTGTTTGTTTGTTTTTTTTAACTACAAAGGGAACTGATTGCTTCTTTTCCCTTGTGTTTTTTTCCTTCCTAAATCAATAAAACATAGGCTCCATATGCCCCTGTAACATTAAATTGCTCCCAAAGTAGATAAAAGAAATGAAAGTGATAAATATATAAATTTCATTCAACTATTGTGGAGAAGGAGTAAGAAAGATTTGGGGGAACTGTGAAAACTGATGACATATGCAGAATTTTTTGTACTAACACTTTAAAAAATATAGTTACAATAATTTATACTGAACTCTGAGAATATTAATAAAATGAAAGCCATTTGATTGAAAAATTAAAATACATATATCACTTTTTTATTCAAAATAAAATTAGATTGTGAAATTAAGCATGTATGACATTCATGAAAATTTAGTTTGTATGAAAAAATTAAAAATGAATATATACATAATAAGTAACTATAGATCATGATGAGTACATCTGGCATTTTAGTTTCAACATAGCCATCACTTTTTAGAAAAAGGTCATATTATAAAAATGAATCTTAATTATTTTAAAATTGGATAACACAAGAATTTCTTCTGGAATAAGGGGGAATAAATTTACATTTATTTGCATTTGTATTATCCGATTTTTCATTTATTTCAAACCATTTAGGGCATTTAATAGATGATGGGTTAATCATAAATATTTGGAAAACTTTTTGAAAATTACTGCCTTTATCCAAAAACTTTCATTAGAGTGGATGAGTTCCCCAATGTGAATTGTCATTTGGCCATTAACAGGCACATACCATGATGAATAAGATATAGATTCTATTATAGATTATTGCCTGGTGAAAGAAATAAATCATTACATGAATAATCACTTAAATGAATTAGTGGTAAGTATTTTAAAGAAAAAGTGCAAGTGCAAGGCACTATGAGACTGAAATAAGGCATTGTCTCCAACTGGCAAATCAGGGAAGATCAAGCCTGATTTTCTTAGGATCAGTTTGGCTGTGATGTGAATGGAGGGAACAGTGTGTAGAATCAACTAGGAAACTCTTACAGATAAGCAAGAACATGGGAGCAGTAGGAGTGGAGACAAATGGATGAATCCAAACCTGTCTTGGAGATAAAGTTAACAAGATTTGGTAACTGTATGTGAGAGAGAAGTTTGAGAGAGGTGAGTGTGGAGAATGAGTTCTAGATTTCTGGCATGAGCATGAAGAGAGTGTGGTATGGATTTTCTTGATTTGGGGCATGGTAGAAGAGGATCCAGTTTTGGAGGGAGGATCCTGAGTTCAGCATTTGATAGGGTAAACTGTGGATGCCTGTGAGGTAGCAGCGGTTCCATCAAGCAGGTAGTGGGTCTGAATGCAGCTTAGAGATAAACTGGAGTTGTAGATCTGGGCATTGCTGGTCTAGAAAATCCAACACCCACAGATGTATGAGATCAATGTGAGAGAATGTGGACTGAGAAGAAAATAAGACTAAAATCTGCCACATTTAATGGTTGATTAGGGAAGAAAGAAGCAACAGGAAAGAAGTAGTCATAACTGCTGAAATTCTTTTTAAATGGCAATATCATCATTTTTAATTTCATGTGGAGTAAGAATTTCTATCTAAAATAATAATCAGGAGACTTGACTTCCAGATTAATACCTGAGATTTCCTAGGACTTTGTTATGATCTGAAAAAAAGAATGTTTATTTTCCCTACCACTTTATATTATTATGAGAAAGCAGTAAATAATATTTTTAATATTAAAAGTTCAATGTTATGAGTAGACACATATTTGAAGCCAACACCATAATCATGCATTTCCTTAGAATATACTTACAAAGCTACTCTCAGCCAAAAATGTAGTTTTATTTATAGAGTTTAAATGTACAAAGAGGTATTTTTTTCTGCTTAGAAATATTGTTACCACTTATTTATGGTGGTTTGTTGTAACATGGTTCCAATCATATGGGATTCTTCACTGGCAGTGAACATTTGGTCTCACACCTGGTGCGGGACTGCGTTTTTTTCTTTCTGGAGTTAGCTACAAAGATAAATCAGTCAAAGAAGGGCAATTCGTCATTAATACATTATATAGTTCAACCTTGAAAGAGCTCAAATTACTTTAAAAGTTTGTTTTAATAAACACAATAATTGTTAATTTTCACCACATTCTTTGTGGGGCAGGTATACTTGAAACAGTCTATTAGCATGTGTCTCTTTTTCCTCATAGGGTTCCCTGGGGATACAAGGCCCCCAAGGTCCACCTGGAAAAGAAGGTCAGAGGGTAAGTAAACTTGGAACAACTGGTAGGCATTACTAACTCAGGGGCTACTTATTTCACAACACTAATGAAAATGAAACGGAAACATAGCAAGCAGATGGGCATATGGAGAGTATCAACTATCCAAAGGCTGAAATTTGAGATTTGAGATTTTGACAGAGGTTTTGCAATTCAGAAAATTCTATATTTTTCAAGATTGGCAGCACAAGTGTAGAGGTATTGTTTGAATAAAATGAATTAGCCCTAATTTGATCTACAGCACTTTGGTCATATTTTTAGTTTTTGAATTAAGTTGATGAGTATCTTCGTGGAGGTCCAGGCTCTTTATTAATTCCATAAAAGTTGTGAATGTTAACTACATTCTTTATCCAAATTAAATTATTGACTTTACTGGCTTTTCATAACTCTCCTTTCATTGCCATTTATTGCCTTTAACTGAGACAAAATAGTAGCAAATAAATTCTTGTTGGAATTGGTGGTAGAGCAATAACCTCCTGTTTCTAGTCGAGTTCAATTTCATTATTCCCCAGTAAAAAGAAGCCCTGCAGTGTTATGACAACTGGTCAGCTTCATATGAACAGTGGGCCCGAATCTTGTGGTTTACTGTTGTTATCATCATTTTCAAATCATTTTAAAGTCTCAAAAAATCTTGTGTGTCCTTTCTCGTATGCTTATTTATGGCAGTCTTTGTACTAAATAGCACAGGTTCTGTCAACTTCTGTTCCCTTGTTGATGAGCATTCCATGACTTAGAGAGTTAGATGATTTGCCTAAACTTGAGCTTCTGACTCTAGTCCCACATTCTCTTTTATTATTAACCCCAAATATGTTTCTTAGACATTCTCATTTATTATTCCCAGTTCTGCCTTCTGTAAAATAAGTCTCTTTCCTCAACTACGTTATAGTCCTTCAAATATTTGAGGGTCAGTGGTGTATTGTACCAAGATTTACCTTTTATCATGTTAATAAAATACCAATTCTCTTAACTTGTTCTCTTATCATATGGATTCTGGACTCTCCAACATGCCAATAATCTTTGCCAGAAAACACTCATTGGCTTTCCAGAGGTGTCAAGAACAGAACTGGATACATGTAGTCTTACTTAGGGCACAGTAAAATGAGGCAAGTATGCCCCATACCACAGACAATGTGCTTCTATTATGGCCTAAGGTTGAGCCAATGCTTCTTTGTCTGGTATTGTACTTTTGACTTGTACTGACGTGGTCAATTAAATGCTTCTACCTTTTTATTTTAATGAAAGCTGTTAAGTCAGGTATTTACCCAGCCTGTTGTTGTACAGTTGCCTTTTTGAATCACAGAGTAGGAACTGATCCTTGTTAAATTTCGTCTTTCTTGATTTTAATCCCTAGTAGCATTCTGTTCTTTGGGGGCTTTTTGCTTTTAAAAACTGATT
Source organism: Piliocolobus tephrosceles (assembly GCF_002776525.5). Lineage (NCBI taxonomy): Eukaryota > Metazoa > Chordata > Mammalia > Primates > Cercopithecidae > Piliocolobus > Piliocolobus tephrosceles. The sequence continues at coordinate 102,176,979 of NC_045438.1, read as the reverse complement.
TGAATCCTGTTTTCCAGTGAAATATCTCTCAGCTTTATGCACTGTAAAATCTGATAAGCCTACCTTCTGTCTTCATTCAAATCGTTAATCAATCCTGAACAGAACATGGCCTGACAACCCTGTATAACACCAGCCTAAGCTACCATCTTTCCCACCATTGATGCCCTTGCAGTGTGACAATCAAATCATGTACAAATGTATTTGAACCCTACCACCTTCCCACCCACATTTCTTGATTCGGTTTGTAAGATAATTATGACAGACTTGTTAGATACTAGCTGAACTGAAAAAATATTTAAATGAGGCTTTTTAAAAATAATAATGCTTCAAATTAAAATTGTACCCTATCAAAGCTTGCATTTCATAAGAGGGTAGATTAAAGAATAAATTAAACATGTATTTTCCATGATAGTAATGAAGGAAATTAGTTAAATTGTAAAGTTCAATCACTATTTTATTTAATTTACTCCATTTATAATGTGTATAGTCCAGATAATTTTATGTTACTTTTATTTTATCTTCTATCGAGAGTAACATAACGTCAGAAACTAAAGAATGTAATAGAACTTATAGACACTTTTAGGCATAGTTTGTCATTATTGCTACTGCTCTTTCACAAATGCCCTATTTATCAAAAGAAGTAGCTAGAGCAGGTATTATTGACATTATCCACATTTACAAATGATTATATGCATGTGGATTATATCCGTAGATGCTCAGTGATTTATTCTACTTTATAAGCTACTTGAATGGGAAGCAAATGAATTTTAAAAATGAGCATTCTTACATATTTACATTTAGGTCCACCTGAGTGCCAACATTTCTTCTCAGCTCAATAGTTAAGGAGTACTCAACCGTTTCAGACATGTAAATGTACTTGTACGTGTATGCCTGTGTATATACATATGTGTGTATACATACAGATGCACATTCTGAAAGCTAAGACCAGTAATTTTTCTATTTCACTAAAGTTTGCAGTAGAAAACAATAGTGAGAAAAATCTAGGAATTTAAAATCATTTTTTATTTACCCCATGTTAAAAAAAACTCTTGTTTTTTGTTTATGAGTGTTTGACCAAGAAGGTATTGACTGTCATTAAGTCTATTTAAATGAAACATAAAATATGTGAAGTTTTATACACTTTATTCCTAGACATAATGACTTTAATGAAAGCAGAACATTTAATTTTAAACAAATCATTAGCTTGTTGGTTTTCCTCAATGATTAAATAGGTAGTAGCTACTACTCTACCAATATCTCACAATTATGGTGAGTTTCAAACATGAGTGTCACATTTAAACGTGGTTTGAAAATTATCAAACATTATAGAAACATGTTAATATTGCTATTATTATTATTAAAGACATAGGATTCTGATAGATGAATTCTTTTTCTTTTTCTCTTTAACTCTGTGTGTAGTTTCCTATAAGCATAATAGCAACACTATCTTTTTGCAAATACCACGCTAAAGTTCTGTTTGAAATTTTGATTAGTTGATTTGATTTTTTAAATTATCCTTTAAGCTGCTAAATCTTAGTTTATAAAGTGTTCATTTAATAAAATGTAGAAGTAATGGACTTCTTATACTTAGAAGCTATTCTTAACCTTAACAATGTTCTGTGACAATGTGTATCTGAAATTTATGGGTTCTTTTATTTCTCAACTTCCTGATTTGCCTTTTTTGGATCTTTTATATGCCATTATTTATTTATTTACTTTATCTTCTTGAAGCCCTGCAAGCAAAATGTTGGGTTGACATATTTTTTAGTCTTACATCCTTTATATATTCACACAGATTTTAGAATTCAATGAATGTTGAATATTTCCTCTAAGCTACAGGTGAGACTATTTCAGATCACAATGAGGGAGAAGAGAATGGCGTCAGGTGTGGGGGACCTTCCTGGAAGTTAAGAGGGGGCTTAATCCATCATGAGGCAGAAAAAGGCTGGGAGAACCTGGCCACTACAGGACCAAGAAGTCAACAGAAGAGCAGTTCTAGATTCATGAAGGGTTCAGCAGAATTAAAATTTGGAACAGTGTAAGTGGAGTGATGCTGGATAAGAGAAGTGGCTGGAATTGGTGCCAGTGGAGAGAAGTTCAGTTGAGTAGTGAGCAGGGCGCTGGAAACAAAAATCTCAGGAAAATGTAGGAAATTAGGGCATGAGTTGTGAGGAAGGAGAGGCAAACAATGGAGAATGTGGTGGAGAGGAAAGGACAGGAACTGGGTGGAAACCCAGAGAAGTATCTTCGTGAAAAGTGGAATATTTCATGTAGCAAAGCATGTTCATGGATGTTAACAAGAAACATTGCAAAAGAACTGGCATTATAAAAATTCCCTTTAAGATGTAGTTTACTTGTAGGATTTCTTAATGTGCCTAACAGACTCTCCCCAAAAATAAGGAAAACAATAATTGTTTTTATGTAACCTTCAATTTTCATTTCATAGTCACATTAAATGCATGTCTGGATAATCTCAAGGTTAACCTGAAGCTACCCTGGTCTTTTTAAAAGAAGTTCCTCTAGTTCTCTGAAAAAAAAGACATTTACTGATGGATCAACTAGTTACTGCCCCAAACAGAAGTTTGTGTGGTTGGACCAAGATGATACCTCACTCTTGCACCCCGTTGCTGGATCCTAATTTTGATCCTGAGCAGAAACTTTATGTTTTAAATTCCCTGTAACTTACCCCTCTATCCTGCCTATCTTGCTCGCAGTTTATCCTCTCTGCCTGTGACTGTCCTTTTTCCCCTCTCTGGGCAACCATCCTCTTGATTTCCTCCTTGCAACATTTTTGTACAGGTTTTACTTTCCCTTGAAATGCTTGCTCCAGGGTGACTTTGAAGCTTTATCTGGAGTCAGGATTCCTTGCATTCTTTTTTTTTTTTTTTTTAATTATACTTTAAGTTCTAGGGTACATGTGCATAACGTGCAGGTTTGTTACATATGTATATATGTGCCATGTTGGTGTGCTGCACCCATCAACTCGTCAGCACCCATCAATTCATCATTTATATCAGGTATAACTCCCCAGTGCAATCCCTCCCCCCTCCCCCCTTCCCATGATAGGCCCCATTGTGTGATGTTCCCCTTCCCGAGTCCAAGTGAGCTCATTGTTCAGTTCCCACCTATGAGTGAGAACATGCGGTGTTTGGTTTTCTCTTCTTGTGATAGTTTGCTAAGAATGATGGTTTCCAGCTGCATCCATGTCCCTACAAAGGACGCAAACTCATCCTTTTTTATGGCTGCATAGTATTCCATGGTGTATATGTGCCACATTTTCTTAATCCAGTCTGTCACTGATGGACATTTGGGTTGATTCCAAGTCTTTGCTATTGTGCATAGTGCCGCAATAAACATACATGTGCATGTGTCTTTGTAGTAGCATAATTTATAATCCTTTGGGTATATACCCAGTAGTGGGATGGCTGGGTCATATGGTACATCTAGTTCTAGATCCTTGAGGAATCGCCATACTGTTTTCCATAATGGTTGAACTAGTTTACAATCCCAACCAACAGTGTAAAAGTGTTCCTATTTCTCCACATCCTCTCCAACACCTGTTGTTTCCTGATTTTTTAATGATTGCCATTCTAACTGGTGTGAGATGGTATCTCATTGTGGTTTTGATTTGCATTTCTCTGATGGCGAGTGATGATGAGCATTTTTTCATGTGTCTGTTGGCTGTATGAATGTCTTCTTTTGAGAAATGTCTGTTCACATCCTTTCCCCACTTTTTGATGGGGTTGTTTGTTTTTTTCTTGTATATTTGTTTGAGTTCTTTGTAGATTCTGGAAATTAGCCCTTTGTCAGATGAGTAGATTGCAAAAATTTTCTCCCATTCTGTAGGTTGCCTGTTCACTCTGATGGTAGTTTCTTTTGCTGTGCAGAAGCTCTTTAGTTTAATGAGATCCCATTTGTCAATTTTGGCTTTTGCTGCCATTGCTTCAGCAAAGTCTCAGGATACAAAATTAATGTGCAAAAATCACAAGCATTCTTATACACCAGTAACAGACAAGCAGAGAGCCAAATCAGGAATGAACTTCCATTCACAATTGCTTCAAAGAGAATAAAATACCTAGGAATCCAACTTACAAGGGATGTAAACGACCTCTTCAAGGAGAACTACAAACCACTGCTCAGTGAAATCAAAGAGGACACAAACAAATGGAAGAACATACCATGCTCATGGATAGGAAGAATCAATATCGTGAAAATGGCCATACTGCCCAAGGTTATTTATAGATTCAATGCCATCCCCATCAAGCTACCAATGAGTTTCTTCACAGAATTGGAAAAAACTGCTTTAAAGTTCATATGGAACCAAAAAAGAGCCCGCATTGCCAAGACAATCCTAAGTCAAAAGGACAAAGCCGGAGGCGTCACGCTACCTGACTTCAAACTATACTACAAGACTACAGTAACCAAAACAGCATGGTACTGGTACCAAAACAGAGATATAGACCAATGGAACAGAACGGAGTCCTCAGAAATAATGCCACACATCTACAACCATCTGATCTTTGACAAACCTGACAAAAACAAGAAATGGGGAAAGGATTCCCTATTTAATAAATGGTGCTGGGAAAATTGGCTAGCCATAAGTAGAAAGCTGAAACTGGATCCTTTCCTTTCTCCTTATACGAAGATTAATTCAAGATGGATTAGAGACTTAAATGTTAGACCTAATACCATAAAAACCCTAGAAGAAAATCTAGGTAGTACCATTCAGGACATAGGCATGGGCAAGGACTTCATGTCTAAAACACCAAAAGGATTCCTTGCATTCTAAACAGCACAGAGAACATCTGCCTACCCACCCCTGCCCCCATCAAGATGTGTTTCTTTGCACCAGCTCACACTTGATGGCAAAGGGGCTGGGTCACATTTCCTCCATGGGCTGGGAGCCTACAAAAGTACAGGAGGGCAGGGCAAGCAGCATGTCTACTTACATCTTAAGGTGCAAGCAACTTGGAATTTAGCATACAGGTTGCACCACAGACTTTGGGGCCAGATTGCCTGGATTTTATTTATTTATTTATTTATTTATTTATTTATTTATTTATTTATTTATTATTGAGACAGAGTTTTGCTCTTGTTGCCCAGGCTGGAGTGCAGTGGTGCAATCTCGACCCACTACAACTTCCACCTCCCGGGTTCAAGTGATTCTCCTGCCTCAGCCTCCCAAGTAGCTGGGATTACAGACATGCACCACCATGCTCAGCGAATTTTTGTATTTTTAGTAGAAATGGGGTTTCACCACGTTGGTCAGGCTGGTCTCAAACTCCTGACCTCAGGTGATCCACCTTTCTTGGACTACCAAAATGCTGGATTTGCAGGCGTGAGCCACACAGCACCTGGCCCAGATTGCCTGAATTTAAATCCCAGCTTTACCGCTTATTAGCTGTGTGATCTTGTGTGAATTCCTCAGCCACTCTGCACCTCACTTGCCTCCTTTAGAAAGTGGAGATGATAATAACGCCTACCCTACAGGGCTGTGATGAGGTGTAGGCCATGTCGGTGTTAGCTGCGGTCATCATTCTCATCCCTAGCCTAGTGATCTCAAGATGTTTATAGAAGGGAATGCAGGTATACAGATTCAGAATATTAGTACTTGATTAAGGAGAATGTCTAATTGATCAAGAAAAAATATTTAAGATAAAATGGCTTTTTTTGCTACTACTCTGTTGAATCTATTTTATTTAAATTTTACCTGAATCTTACTTTATTTAGATGTCCATGCCCATTTTATAATGCCCCAGAAGCTTGAGGCCCAGTGTTGATCTAACTTGAAAATAAAATTAAGTATGTAAAAATGTCTGCAAGGTAGAATAGACTATTGCCTTTTCCTTAAAGAAGGAGATGAAGATTGATGTCATCATTGTGGAGTAGCTGAGACCTCAAAATGTGTTCGATTAACAAATTCTGCTGATCATGTGTGAATTTACCAGGACTTTCATGTAAAATTTACACTTGGTTTTTCTTTTGGTTTGATTCTGAACTGGTTGATATACTTTACCTGAGGAAACACAAGTAGTGAATTATGTTTTTAGTAAGTACTGGGGTGTATTGATCTCATTAGGTAAAAGGACATCAAAGTCACCGCTTCTATGAAATCAACACATACAACAGGACTCACCTAAGCAAAATTTTCCTTAAGCTTATTTGTTTTTACGAGGCTTGGAATATTTTTCAAGTGAAATTATGCCCCTATAGTCTAGCCATGCTCTATGAAAACTTTGTAGAACACAGCAAGACAGTAATGCAGGTCAGACCTGCCTCACAGTATAGTAAAAAATAATCATAATAGTGTTTCATTGGGCATGGTGGCTCATGTCTGTAATCCCAACACTTTGGAAGGCTGAGGCAGGCGGAACACTTCAGATCAGAAGACCAAGACCGGCCTGGCCAACATTGTGAAACCCCGTCTCTACTAAAAATACAAAAATTAGCCGGACATGGTGGTGGGCGCCGGTAATCCCAGCTACTTGGGAAACTGAGGCTGGAGAACCGCTTGAACTGAGGAGGCGGAAGTTGCAGTGAGCCGAGATTGTGCCACCGTACTCCAGCCTGGGTGACAGAGCAAGACTCTACCTCCAAAAAAAAAAAAAGAGTATTTCTTCTTACTTTAAGATAGCTTATTCCAAGGTACCAACTTCACAGCTACAAAATGATCCCATTGTTCCAATGAATGATTTCAGGGCCTGGTAGAAACCACTAACAATTGCAGTTGCAAATCCTTACACAGGCTTGAATTTTAAAGAGGAGTCTTATAGAGAAAAGAATGGATAATTATGAATTTATGGGAAGTACTTTTGTTAGTTTCACAGGCAATATGATTGTCTTCTTATCTTTATGTGTCAAAACTGACAATGACCTTTAAAATGCACAATGAGTGTTTCATAATTCTGCTCTCACTAAAACTATGACTGGTGTCCTTCCACCAGGAATTTGTATTACTAGCAAGAAAAGGTCAAAAATTACTTTAAATAATAATTTTAACTTCGGTCATAGGTAGAAAAAAAGCATCTTTTTTTGCTTGGATTCATCTATAAATGTAAACATATACCTTAAAAATAACACTTTAAATGTTCTGTAGTCTACAACTATTGGTTCATGCTTATTGCTTGTTAGAAAATTCTTGGCTTACAGATAACATTTTATTTCATTTACTTGCTATGGCATTTCTTCAGAATGTCTCCACGAGGATTATCTTGGGAGTTTACAAGAGATACCATCCTTAATTCTGTCTGACATTTCTAGATGAATAACTGGGAAATTGGGTACCCTGTTCAGGTCCCAAGCAGCAGTTGCAGAGCTTTCTCCAACACTTTGTTGGAATTTACAAAACCTAATATGAAACTCAGTGGATAAAAATAAGCAAATCTGCGTTTATCCCTGCATCTCTGTTTGCAGAGCTCCATAGTGGACTTCAGGTGTTTGATGTCTCCTAAAATTGGGTCAAATATAGTTACTGAATATAGTTACTGAAGCAATGTAGTAAGACAGGACCAAGGGGAAAAGGCTAATATATGTTCATGTCAAACAAATGCCCTCAAGGGTGTAGTTGTGTAGCAAGGATAATCCTTTACTTTTGCCTCATATTCTCTTACTGGTGGGAAAGATAAATCAAGGAACAAGATGTTGGGAAACAACTTCTAACTCAGGCTAATTAAAATCAGGTGAACAAGAGATGTAGCCCAGACTTTGTGAGCACAGGCCATCCCTTAGATAAAGTTAAATAGCACAGCTAGTTACTGACAATGTGCCTGTGTCTCCTTGTGGTAAATTTCACTCTAACTGGTGGTCTCTGCAGTGCACTTGAGGTAGAAGAGACAAAATGCCCTGGAAAGGCTGTCAATGAGAAAATATACTGTAAGCAATGATTTTGTTCCAGTAATACTTACATCGATAGTAAAGCAACAATGAGCTGAGGTCCTTACATTCACTTAAATGAAGAGCTGAATGACATTATATGTATTGTAACAAAATAACATTATAAGTTTTCTCTTTTATATGGATTAGTAAAGAAAAAAGGTTTTGTATGTTCAAATAGGACCCTGAGTCTGAATGGTTTATTTATTTATGTGAATAGACCCAAGAGCTGTTCTCTGATGCAGAAGAGGCACATCATCTAATGGGGATTCCTTCAAACTGGAGACATTCAGCCCCTGAGGCCAAGTGGCTAAGAGCTTCAGAGATAAGCCTGGAGAGGTGGGGGTGGACCCATTTCAGGAACATCAAATTATCACATTTTAGAACTAAAGGGATACTATAGCATCATTCCAGCCCACCAAATAATAAAACAGAGACCCAGGAAATATTGGCAGTTCTCCAAGGCTGCAGGACTATTTATTCTAACTGTTCCACATAACATATACCCATTGTCTATTTTGTGGTATCACAGCGAAACCGAGATTTGCATGTTTTTAAAATAGAGAATATTGAGAATTTAACCAAATCACTAACTTTTAAAAAAGTTACTTAAAAATCAATAACTTAATTTTTCTAATTGAAGCCACACACTAGAAGGGACAAATATAGATATGTACAACTGATCCTTTTGTGGTCTCCACACATTGTGACAAGCACACATTCTGTCCCTATAACCTGCACTGACAGATGGGAACCAGCAATGCCTGGCCAGTGAGGGACCAGAGGGAGAGTCAGAACTGCTCTTTTTTTCAGGAGAGCAATTGGATTCATTTGTGACTTCAGCCAAATCACTCAAGACTCTAGTCTAAATTTATCTGTTTTATCATAACTTAGCCCTCAGGTATATTATGGGATTAAACCAGAAGCACTTTAAATGCACTCTGGTGACAGGTGTTCTATGAAGGAGTCTTATGAATATTACCTACTTAGCCACAGAAACACTTAAAGAGAATGAAAAAGGAGAAGGCACATTCTGCCAAAGTGGCAATATGCTAATACACCTGCATCAGGATCTTTATTCGAACATTACACTGAACACGTTAGTAACTATTTCATACGTTTACCATTGGAAATGTCAAGTAGAAAGTTATTTATCCATTTGGGATGGAGTGAATATATGTGTGGGTGGCTGCCAAAACCAAGAATTAATCACAAGTTATTAATCAATTTGGAAAATATAAACAGATAAGTTTTCAGAAATGCAAAACATTTGGAGCATGAAACATTTTTATGGCCTAATGACTTTGAAAGCCAGCAAATTATGTTTCCAATAAATAATCAAGCCCTCAATTTTGTAAAACTCTATAGTATTTTGAGTTACCTTAGGTAATGGCACATAATTCTCAAAGCAACTTTAATTTTATAACACTTTTGTTTTTCTTAAACATTATATTTTAATTATCAAGAGAGAAGCTATTGCAAAGTAAATGTGATGCCATAATTCTTTAAAAAGTTGAAAATTTCACTTTTATATGATGTATGTAGATTAAACAGTGTTTTTATTTCTAAATTTCTTGGCATAGTAGTATTGAGAGTCGCTCTTGAATTCTTCAGAAATACCTTATAAACTACTTTTTCTCATTTTCCTCAAAACCAGTAAACTTTTACTTGGATATTTTTTACGAATTTGATATTTATTTGACATTTTAATATGTCCACCACAAACATATACATATATGTATGTACATGTATGTAAGTGTTACCCATTGCGCTTTTAAAACTCACAACAGTATACAACGTATTATGGTGTCATTTGTGGCTCTCAAATCACCAGACAATGCACTTCTTGAATACTAGAAGGAATTGTTGTTTGCATTTCTTATGTGAGAGATGCTAACAATATGTCTATGCAACTGTGAGAAAGATGACTGCAGAGTATCTACAAGTATATTTAATACCTTGAATGCACATAAAATTCAATAATATAAACAAATAATTTATGTGCATTCAATATTTTTATTCAATAATAATACCACTTTAAGAAAAGCAATCTTAGAAAATACAATGAAAAGAGCAAGATATCACTGGAAAAAATCTACACCTGTTGTTCTGCCATATTGAAGGCCATTGCTTCACACTCTCCATTGGCCACGTGTTTTATGCAGTCTTCTAAATCTTTTGCAGAAACATTTCCATATCTTCAGGCATTTATTAAATCATGTTTATAGTTTATTTGTCTTTGAAAGTATTTGAGGGTCTTATAAATGCAATGAAATCAAAATCTCTACACTGAGAGGAAAAGACAAGAGCTAATGAATAGAGAGTAGGGAAAAGAAGGAAATAAGCAAAAACACCTGTACTGAGTGAGGCAACTACATTTGAACAAAAAGCCTCTCTGAGAGACCTGAGGGCCTATTTATTTACTCAAGAAACATTTGAGTGCCCGTTTTGTGTGAAATACTGTGGAAGTTGGCTTAAGTCAGTTTTCCCTAAAAGGAGAGTCTAAAATGGGATCCTTGTATAAGCGATTTACAGAAGAAACCTGTAAGAGAGTGAGGGAAGCAGACAAGAGAAGAGAAGAATGCAGGCAAAATATGGTTTCAGGAGCATCAAGTCTCTCCCTGATCTCACAAGACACTCTGGAGCACCATAAAATTTCTCCTGCCTTGAAGCAAGGTGCGAGGCTTGCCCTCACAGAGTGGGGAGATGGCAGTAACTTCCCAGTATCTCCAGGCCAGGTAGCTCCTGTAGACTAGGTAACTCTCCAGGAAAGGGTGCAGATAGAAGCTAGTAGCAGCCAACCCCATGGCAACTGAGCCCAACCAAGCCTGGCACCAACTGCACCTGTACAGAGGTGAAATAAAACACAATCCTTAACATCACTAACACCGAATCCTTGATGGAGTTTGAGTGAAAGTGAAGACATTATTTTAAAAAGAACGTTGATAATATTAACCTCATAGACCGGGCTCAGTGGCTCACACCTATAATCCCAGCACTTTGGGAGGCTGAGGCAGGCAGATCACTTGAGGTCAGGAGTTCAAGACTAGCCTAGCCAACATGGTGAAACCCTGTATCTACTAAAAATACAAAATTAGCTGGGCATGGTGGCATGCACCTGTAATCCCAGCTATGTGGGAGGCTGAGGCTGGAGAATCTCTTAATCCCAGGAGACAGAGGCTGCGGTGAGCTGAGATCACATCACTGCACTCCAGTGTGGGCAACAGAGGAGACTCTGTCTCCAAAAAAAATAATAATAATAAATAAATAAATAAATAAATATTCTTGTAGTCTAATCAATAAGTAATAAAGAGCATGATTATAAAAACCAGTGAAATGGCTGATGGGAGTGACATCAAGGAGATTGAATGAACATAGACCAGGCAAAGGACTTAAGTTTCAGAAGTGATTGCTGATGTATCAAGTCTGAAATGATGATAGTGCCTTTAAATGAAGTAGAAAACACTTGAAGAAAGTATTCTTTTAGAAGAGATAAGTCAGTTTGAAGTCTACAGCATTAGGACTACTGAAGGGATCTGCAATCAAAAGTGCACCAGCCCCTTAAGATGTGAGCTGAGTAGAAGAACAAAGTTTACTGTTAGCAAGTCATCAGTTTAAGGGCGATAACTAAAGCCACTATAGTGGGGTGAGCGGGCAGTGTGCAAGGGAGAAACTAGAAGGAAAAGAACTGAGAGTAGAACCTTGAAATTTGGCTAAACCTATATATAGGAATGGGGTGGAGAGATGAACCAGAAAGTTTAAAGTATAGAAAAGTGGGAGCATAAGAAGAAAGTTTTGAAAGGGAGGGGACTGCCAACTGATAGGAAATTCTTCAGAGGTATCAGGGAAGATAGGGGCTGAGAAAAAGCCATTGGTGATCTTGAAGGAGGCTGGTTTCTTAGAGTGTCTGTGTTGCACAAAGGCAGATGTGACACTGCACAGATCTCAAGAGTGTAGTAGATATTAAGAAAGTCGGGGGATTATGAACTATTATTCTCAAAAGCTGAGGTGTAAAGAGAGATGGCATAAGACTACATTGGGAGAGGTCAAGGAAAATCTTTATTTTTTCTCATAAGTGTATATAAATATATGTGAATACTCAACTATATTTACAAACTGAAGCAAAGAAGTCTGTAAATAGAGGAACTGAAGATACTAGCAACAGCAAACAATAATAAATAATCCAGACATACCAGAAGAGGCCAAAAGGGAAGGCACAGGTATAAACATGGGTCAGCATCTTTACCTTGAGGACACAGGAAAAGGAAAGGAGGGGCAGGGACACTCACTTTGGGGACAAACTAGAAATAGAGACTTATTGCATATTCACATTGCATATGCATATTCTTCTCATATAGAAAGAATTTTTTAGTGTAGATATGATTTAGTAAAACATTTGCTGTTTATAAGAGGCATTAATCTCAAGATTGTTTTCAGGCCAATACATATACCTACTACTTTCTTCCCTCATGAACGGCAAGCCCAACTTAGGTAAAAAGTAGAGAGAAATATAGAAGTAGAGGAAGCCAAACTAAACGATGGTGAAAGGGGCAGGCCTTGGGATAAGAAAAAGTCTGTTATTGCAATTTCAGTTCAATTTCAGTTTTGCTAGGTTTTTCAAGCTGCTGGGGGAAATGTAGGCATTTCATTTTATCCCTTTTATCTAAGACTCCTTTCCTTTGTAAATTACCAGTGGTATCTTAGAAGAGCATTTCTGTTATCAGACATTTGTCTGAATTCATTTATTTTGTTTCACAGATTCATGTAGAACACAGTTCTAACTCCTTGGAAAACTTTGTTTTATTGGTATAATATAAATGAGGTCAGGGTAAAATATTGTCAAAATTAAATCGTTCTTATCTTTATTGCTTTTGGCAATTTTCACTTTTTATGTCTCTGTGCACATTCTGTAAACTATCATTTATTTTTCTCAAATGGTATAAAATTTCTGAAGCATGCTAATTAAGTATCGTTTCCAAGCGAGGAAATGTCAAGGGACTGTCTTACCATATGAAGAGTCCTGCCTATGTTTTTATCAGTAAGTCCTTGTGGTTATGGTGATACATTTTTGTATACTCTACTGGTAACTTACTATGGGCTTTAAAACCTTTTTCACTGGGAGCTGATGCAAGTGAATGTGGTGTGTTTCCTTGCAGCTGTTGCCATGGAAATAAAGACCTTTTCAAAGTAAAATGAGGATGACATAAGAATTACGAATTCAAAAGAAGTTATGCTTCTAATTTAATATAGAAAATGGTACACTATTCCCTTTCTTTTTAATTTTGTCAAAACTGCATGACCTGAGTGTGTCTAATATACTTTTATTAGATAATTTCTAGTATCAGAAGAGCTAAAGCAAAAAAAAAAAAAAAAAAAAAAAAAGGAATAGGTGAATTCCCCACAGCATTCAGTAGGATGGGCTTTAATCTTTAATCTTTTATTCTTAAGACTTATAATATTTCTAATTGTCTTCCCCATGCCCGCCTCCATACTACTTTCTATCTTATTTTCCATTTAAATCTAATTACCTGTAATGGACTTTCTTAAAAACCAACCATTTATTTTGCCTTCTTTCTTTGCCACGTCATTTTCAACAACTAGGCACATTTCCTAGCATTAACACACAAAGAAAGATGAACAAATCTATGAAACTATCTCAGATTTTATTACTGTTCATGTTCAGACTTTGAAAGTCTTGTAGACTTCTCTTGAAAATAAAAAAAAAAATCTGAAGCAGTTACACAAATTAAAGAGTTTGTACCAGAATGTAAATCAACACATAGCTTCCTTCATTAAGAAATTCTTGCTAACAAAGAAATGTCAGCAGAACTAAACAATAGGTTTAATGACATGGCCAAACTTGTGAATTTGTAAAGATTAATGTGTTAAATTGGAGATCATTTTATTTTGAGATAATATGGAAAATGACCACAACTATTATTGCATGCTGAGGTGTGATGGTTATTGAGGAGAAAAATTTTATCAAAAATATTAGGATTCTCAAGCCTGTAATCCCAGCACTTTGGGAGGCCAAGGCAGGCGGATCACAAGGTCAGGAGATTGAGACCATCCTGGCTAACACGGTGAAACCCTGTCTCTACTAAAAAAAAAAAATACAAAAAACTAGCCGGGCGTGGTGGCGGACAACTGTAGTCCCAGCTACTCGGGAGGCTGAGGCAGGAGAATGGCATAAACCCGGGAGGCGGAGCTTGCAGTGAGCTGAGATCCGGCCACCGCACTCCAGCCTGGGCAACAGAGTGAGAGACTGTCTCAAAAAAAAAAAAAAAAAAATATATATATATATATATATATATATAACATATATATATATATATATAATATATATATATAATATATATATATAATATATATATATAAGGATTATGGGATTCATTGTTTCTGCAAGTTAAGAAACCATTTTATTCTTACCTTTTTAAAAATAAAATTTGAACAGTTTTATAGACTTGCTTACTTGCCTGTTATCATCAGTATTTTAAATAATATCAATACTTCCATGGAAAGAAAGAATGTAATGTGTTTTTTAATGGTGGGAAAGAATAAAAGAGTGAGCACTGAAGTTTCTAGAGATTGTTACAGTATTATTCTCATAGTTTTACAACAGTTATCAAAGAAACAAGTGATGTTCTTGATATTCTACATCAGTGAAAAGTTATCTTCAAATATTTAACAATTTTGATAGAACATTTCAATTTTTTTTTTCCATCAAAAGAAGATGCATGTATAGGAATTCTAGAATGTTGAATTTATTTATTTCATTGAGAGATTGTTTAACTTTAATAAATAATGTATAGGGTGATTTGCTTTAACTGACTACTGATGAAGAATTGAAGATTAATTTTGAAAATACAGCATCATTTGCTCCATTTTTAAATAAAAGTTGTAAATAATATTCTCACAGTCTAAAATTACTTCGAAATCTCTTCTTCCATTTCCTTAAACATATCTTTGTTAAAATTATTTCTATCTTAATGTCATTAAAACAAAACAATGAAGCACTTTTTAAATTTTTTAAATTTATTTATTTTTTTCTGAGATGGAGTCTTACTCTGTCTTGCCTAGGCTGGAGTGCAGTGGCGCAATCTTGGCTCACTGCAGCCTCCACCTCCTGGGTTCAAGCGATTCTCCTGTCTCAGCCTCCCAAGTAGCTGGTGCTACAGGTGTGTGCCACTGCACCCGTCTAATTTTGCATTTTTAGTAGAGATGGGTTTCACCATGTTGGCCTGGCTGGTCTCGAACTCCTGACCTCATGTGATCCACCTGCCTCGGCCCCCAAAGTGCTGGGATTACAGGTGTGAGCCACCATGCCCAGCCAATGAAGCACTTTAGATAAAAGTTATCCTCTGTAACGATGGTCCCCAACCTTTTTTGGCACCAGGGATGGGTTTTGTGGAAGATTGTTCAAGAACTGGGGTTGAAGGTACGATTTCGAGATGAAACTATTCCACCTCAATCATCAGGTCTAGTTTGATTCTCATAAGGAGCATAAGGCCTAGATTCTTCGCCATGTGTGGTTCACAATAGGGTTCCTACCTCTATGAGAATCTAATGCCCCCACTGATGTGACAGGAGGCAGAGCTCAGAGTGGCGGAGACAGGAGCCCACCACTCACCTCCTGCTGTGCAGCCCAGTTCCTAACAGGCCGCAGACCTTTATCAGCCTAGGGCCTGGGGATTAGGGACCCCTGCCCTATAACAAATGTCAATTCAACTTAAAGTAGATATGTTAACAAGCAAAAAGCAGGATCATGGTTTACATTAAAAACTGTATAATAGTGTTTATTTCTTCAAAGAGTGCATATAGGTACTTAGTATGGGGAATCGCTATTTCAATCATGATTTTTTGTTTCATTGTAATTACAAAATGACAAAAAGTTAATGAGTGCCATAGGGAATCTTTATGTGCCTTATACACAATTTAAATAATGTGTACAGTTTAGTAATTTTTTTTCATTTTTCCCTAATTTTTTAAATTATATCTTTTAAGTATAATTTTTTGTTTGTTCAATTCAGTAATATACCCTGGAACTTATACTTCATATGTGTTTATTTCATTTTTTTCTAGCAATTCAGCTTTGTAATATTTTATAAAGGAACTGATTCATGACAGATTGGATAGTTTAAAAACCAGTCCTTTCCCATAGAATTAGAGAAATGCTGATTTAGTAGGTTGCATTGATTGTAGGCTAAAACTGTAACAATAAAAACTTTATCACCAGCAGAAGGAATTCCTTTTACTGAAGTATGATTAGTTAAGCTTTTTAAAACAGTTTAACCTTGTAGTAATTAAGAGAAATGTGCACTTAGCCAGGTCGACTCTGAAAATTAACCAGCAAAATATACAATGAATTCTCAGCTATGCAACATATGTTACCAGGACTTAGAACCCAGGCAGCCATATTCCATATAAACAAGGATAACATGTTTCACTGTATGTTCTGTTTTATTCCTGGCCACCTGGACTACTTCTGCTGCAGTCTATATGCAGGGCAAGACAACCAGTAGGGCTAAAACTGATTATATAAATAGAATTTCTGAAGGAGTATTGTAAGAGGAAAGAGCAGTTTCCTCCCTCAACTCTTTCTACTTTTTTCCCCCTGGAAAAAACATAAAATGAAAGTTAATGGATAATTTGTGAAGAATAGTCCAATTTACCTTTTTAAAATTAGAAGATCCCTTTTACACAAAGGATTAAAACAGATAATTTATTGTATGACCACTTACAGCTAAAACACCCTAAAGTTTAGCAAAACGGACAGTTATTTGATAGACTTAGGTGTATAGACAGCCAAACAAACAGAAACCATTTAAGATAATCCAGGTAAGGGTTTGTGAAGATAACTAACTTTAGGGTCAAGTTTAGACTTAATGTTGACTGGGACGAGGACACCAAGACTTAAAGAAGTTAATGTGACTTGTTCAGAGCCACGAAGCAAGAAATTGGTAGTCACGTACAAGTCTATTGCCAAATTCTGCTCCCTCAATAGCCATATTTTTCAACCCTTGAGTTGTGATCCATGAGCAAGTCAAAAATCAACTTAGTGGGTCACAATCAAATTTTCTTAGAAATATTAATAAATGGCCAGAATACAATAGAATATACAAAATGGTTTAACCAATGTAGAGGAAAATCTGTGTCGTCGGAGACCAGCCTGATACTGACACAGAAGTTTCTCTGCCTCTTTGCCTCTGCTCAGCCCCTTTTCTGTCTGGAGGCTGCCTTGATTCATTCCCCTTTGATTTTCCTTCTCTTCCAGATGTACAGCTTGTGCACATGAATGCTAGGTGGTGGGTGGAGATGCTCCCTCTGCTGTAGAGTGGCTTTGGTGAAGCCAACCAACCCACAGACCTTACTTCTATAAGGAGGGCTGTTCATTGTTGGATTAGTTTATGTCTCATATGGATATCTGGTTCATTAAATATTTTATTAATAAAATGTAACCCTCTGTATAACCTCACCAAAGTCAAGTCTCAAAAGGCATTAATTCTGGGCTCTTGCAGACTCCTGGGTGAGCCCTGCCTGTATGATCCAGGGAATACTACTTAGCTTCTCTGAGTCTCAGTTCTTCAGTTTTACAAGCGAAATAATACTGATGGTACCTAGCCCGAAGTGATGATCAGAAAAATACATGTGCAAAGTAGCCAATACAGGGCCTATCACATGCTAGGTATTCAATAATTGCTAATTATTGTATCATAGTTACAATATTAATTTCTAAATATTTGAACATAATAAAATCCTCTAGCAATAAAACCGTGGAAAAGATTTAATGCTTCTTTTGGAATCCGAAGACTTCTCTGGATTTGTTCTTAGCACAGTTCCCCGGGAAGGAGTGTGACTAGCCAATGGGTGTTTGGGTGAAATCCAGCCTGTGCCCTGCTAACTACTAACACTGTACCTCAGTGTAGAGCTGCAGCTGATAAGGAAAGCACTGTATCTGCTAACTGGAGCCCCGTCTCCTAAGTCATTCAGCCAGTTAACACTATCCTATAGAAGCTTGGAAGTGCCAGTTAGTAGACTTTTCCATTTAGTAAAGTGCTGGATAAGTAAACTTTTGCTACAACTGGTTTCTTTAAAGTGTTTGTACTTCTAATGATATTCTAGAACAGTTTTGAATTTTTTCTCTTTGTCATCACATAGATGCTTATAAAACCAGCTGAATATCAGGACTAAACTATTTATAACATAGGTTGACACGGCACTATTTGAAATGTTTTGTGGACTGCAAATGTTTCATAAGGATTCTTTATTCTTTTTCCTTCCATTCCTTGATGTTATGGAATACGGCAAAAGGCTTTTTTAAGGTCACCATATATCTAATCTCTTGAAAACATGTACTCTATTTCAAAGCTCTAAGAAACTGATACCTGGATCAGTAGACCCAAATTTAATTTCAGCTTGCTCAGTTTACATCTTAAACTCCATTTAAAAATGTTATTGTGCTATTAGAGAAAAGTCCCATATGATACCCAATTTGTATTTTTAAATTCAGCTGGATAAATTGAAATGCTGAAAGTGAGTTATGCTATTGCAACACTCACGATGTATTAATAACTGAACTGACATTTGTGGGATAAGGTTTTTCTATCAGAGAAAAATAAAATGATGTTAAACTGCTAGATTCCTTGGACAGTTAGTTCTTTTCTGGGGTGAAAGACTTGAGAAACACTAGACCCCAGTAGGTACAACATCAAAAACTAATTGAGGCTTTGCTCTATAATATAATAAATGGCCCTATGCTTTTTGTATTTCTATATTTTGCTACTCTAGAAATATTTCCACTTGGAAATGTTACCTATCCACAGCAGAATTCAGCATTCACAGCAGTTAGATATAATAAACTACACACACCCCAGCCCCACCCCTTCGACACACACACACCAAGGATAAATCTTAAAAACAATAATATTGAATACAAGAAAAAATACATTTGTATGTATATTTCTTCTTTAAGAATACATGAAACAGAAAGATAACATAAACTCGTGAGAGTAGTTATCCCAAGAGGAAGGTGAGGGAAAAAGGACTACAGATGGTCAAAAAGTATTTCCATTTAATCTATGATTTTTTTTGGTTAAAAAAATCTTGAAGAAAATATTTCAAACTATGACTAGTTGTTAATGATGTGCTGTGGGAAAATAATCATTTGTTATGTTACTCTTTCTACATATCTGCATTTTAAAAATATCTCAACAAAATAATTTCAAACTATTTACAAAGGTTTTATCTCATGTTATCTACAGCAATAACAAAAGTAAAAACAAAAACATCACCAGATCTTAAAGAACTTTCAAGGCATAATTAGTCTCACAGTTTTGGTATTGATGCCCATCTAAAAGTATAGTAATGAATGCAATTACACTGTTTTTCTCATTAGCACAAACTCCTCATTTGTCTAGTACCTTTCAAAAAGTTACATTTACTTCCAGTTTCATTGTTAGCTCAGTCCAAAAACAAGAACAAATATTTATGGAATACCTATTGTTTTCCAGAAACTGCTGTAGGCAGGGGATAAACCAATGAACACAATAGACTGGGAATCAGCAGACTACAGCCCTTAGGCCAAATCTGGTGTACCATGTGTTTTTTTAAAATAAAGTTTTATTGGAACACATTCATGCCCATTTGCTTACATACTGACTTTGGGGGCTTACAACAGCAGAGGTGAGTAGTTGTGACAAAGACTATATGTCTCACAAAGCCTAAAATATTTACTTTAAATATTTCTTACTTTTTACAGGAAAAGTTTAGTAACACCTATAATAGACAAAAACCTCTACCCTCTTGGAACTTACATTCTATTATGGAGACAGATGGTCACAAAATAAATAAGTTTTAGTGTGGTTAATGGTGAGACATGCAACCAAGATTAAGAAAGCAGAGGAAGGGGATGTGCAGTGTTGTGTGGAAGTCAGAGAAAGCCTTGCTGCCAAGCTGAACATGGAACAAAGATCTAAAATAGATGAGGGCCATGTGGAAAGCTGAGGGAAGCTCTTTCTAGGTAGGGGAAGCAACAGGTGCAAAGGTCTGAGGCAGAAATTTCAAGGAACTTTAAGAGGTCGGTATGGCTAGAATGGTGAAGGAAGGTAAGAGGAGGTAAGAGAGTCCACATAGAAAGGCAGAGCACAACCATTCATTCATTGTAAGGAGTTCAGCTTTTACTCTGAGTAAGGGCCCTCATTTGTCTGTTGTAAAATCTAGAATATTCATTTCATTTAGAAACAGAGGCCAAAGCTATAGATACTGCCTCCTTAGGTCAAATGTTATTCAAGTCTGAAAACTTCAGTTCTAACCTTGCCAGCAATGGTAAGGATCACCATACTGCCAGTTCTTACCAGTGCTACCAGGGAAAGAGAGCAAGATAACTGGTGACTATATGTTGCCACCATTTGAAAAACATTTCTGTGACACATCTGTCCCATAAGTTATCCATGATGACACACTAGTGTCAGCACTAGAGAGCGCCTGCTATGTAAGGTTTTATTTCAGGCCAGTAGGATGGCCCCAATAACATTAAATTTCAGACTGAGGATTTGGGGTATATTTTTCTTAGATATTGCCAAGAATGTAATTGATCACTGGCTCTACATCTCAATGTGTTCGGCCACCTTCTCCATGGCTCTAGGCAGTTCAATTCCTCTGGGAATGCTTGGGACCTTCTGCACAGAAGCCTGGGTAGACCTTTACAGAGAATTCATTCTAGCCCACTATCTTTAGGCAGGTATATTTTTATTCCTTTTTTTTCCTAAGGTAGAAGCTGCTCAGGCTGAGAGATTATGTGATTTGTTCAGATTCACTTAATTAATAAATAAAAGGGGATGTACTAGTGGTCAGGTCTCTGGCTTCTCATACAATGCACATTTTTCTTCTATCCTGCTTTTTATTTTTAAGTCAATGATCAATTTTTTTCATAAATATATGAGTTAGAATCTGTATCACCTCAATATAATCTGCACCCTTCTAAAATATAAAACATGACTATGGGCAACAAGTATTCAAAGTATGCCAAAATAGAAATATTGCTACTCCAATTGTCCAAAGCCACTCATGTCCACGTTTAATGCAGATTTATAATTCTTGAAAATACTGGTGAACTACTATTCTCTTTTGTGGATCTCTTTAAATAGCCTTTTTTTGTGTGTGTGCAGAACAAAACTTATATTGAGGAAAGAAGAGAAATATTCTAGTACCAGACTATGAGCTCCTCAACGGCAAGATCTGTATATAATTTTCTCTTTACTCTCCAATATCCAGGATATAGTAAACACTTAATAAATGTACAAATGCTTATCATTGATACAAGACTACCTTTATTTTTCCCACTCTTTTGTGTTCCTAAGTGGCAGTTGATTTCTCATTAAAGTAGTAAACAAATCTGTAACTTTGATTGTTTCCAACATTAGCTCCTGTAGTTTTAGTTATTGTTGATTTTGAAAGATTTAAATTAAGAGTTTGTCTTTAGGAGCTCAAACATCTAAATGATCGTGTGAATATTGCCATGTAATTTTATGTTTAGAATCCCATAGACAAGTGACTGGCTTTTTCTCTTTGCCTCTGGAGATCTTGACATCAAATAGATTTTGCCTACATGTGTTTTCTCTTTTGAATGGATTTAAATCATGTTTCTTCAATTTGACTTTTTCCAAATAATCATCTGGTAAAAATACTTTATTATGTGTAAGAAAAAGATAGATATAACCTTACTTAAATGTATACTTTTTTCGTCAGTTGTTGGTTTGTCAGCCATGATCCAAGATAAGGGCTTTTCTTCTTTCATTAACCCCTAAAGGCTCTCATTTGCAAAGTCAATGGGACTGTTAGGCATGTATTTTTTTAGGGCATCTTCGTAGCTTTGATTCTATATTTTAAAAGAGCCCAAACTATGGCATTATTTCCCACAAGATCTCTAAGTTATTGGTTGATCATAATATAAATGAGACAATAAACTAAATTTGCATATTTCTGTGGATGAGTTTAAACATCCTTGTTTCTCCTACAAGGTCTTTCACTTCAGTTAGGCCAGCCAACTGACATATTGCTTGTTAATCATACATATTAACTGGAGTAGTTAATTCTTCAAAATCCAACTTGCCATTCTGTCCACAGGGACCAGTTCGTGTTTTCTAAATGTGATGACATATGCTTCAGACACTGCTAATTAGGCCTTTCCCTTGAAAATTCATCCTGACATGTTTCAAGAACACTTTTCTCCCTTGAGTACAAGTTCATTAAATTATTAATATCCTTTTATAAGTCTTGTAGGATTACTTACACAATGCAGCCTTCTCTGTTTTAAAAACTATAGTTTATAATGAAGGATGAAATAGATCTCACTTCCTTATACTGTATGTCTTTTTTTCCCAGTCAAAAACAATGGGCTGGGTAAATATCAGAGAATAATAGATATTATATTCAGTAACATAAAATGTTAATGTAAGGTTAAAAATATTTTGTAGCCTGGGCAACCTAGAGACACCCATCTCTACAAAAAAATTAAAAATTTGCTAGGTATGGTGGCACATACCTGTAGTCCCAGCTACTTGGGAGACTGAGGCAGGAGGATACTTAAGCCCAGGAGGTTGAGGCTGCAGTGTGCGATGATCACACCACTGCACTTCAGCCTGGGTGACAGAGCAAGACTCTATCTCAAAAAAAAAAAAAGATTTGCACTTGGAAATGGAAATGTTTTATGGTCAGCTGTTTGTATCTGTGGGTTTCACATCTGCAGATTCAACCAAGTATTCAACCAAGTATGGATTGAAAATATTTGAAAAGAAAATGTGGTTACATCTTACTGAACATGTACAGACTGTTTTTGGTCATCATTCCCCAAACATTACAATATAACAACTATTTACATGGCATTTTCATTATAGGTGTTGTAAGTAACCTAATGGTGATTTAATGTATATGAGAGGGTGTATGCAGATTCTATACCATTTTATATAAGAGACTTGAATGGCTATGGATTTTGGTATTGGACAGTGGGGATCTGGAACAAATCTCTCACAGATACCAAGAGATGACTGTACATATAATAACTCTACACACATTTAAGAAAGTGTTATAAGCAATCTAAAACAGATAACCTAAAATTAGTTCTATTGAGCTTCTGTATTAAATGATGAATTTGGTGCCAATTTTACCTTCTGGGCTATTCTCTACCTAAGCAGGTGCTTATACCAACCTATATAATATGACCTTTTTAAGACAAAACTCCTAATGGCTTCCCATCACAATCACAGTAATGAAACTCAGAGCGCTCACCATAATCTACAAGGCCCAGCCTAATGTGGCCTGCCTGCCACCCAACCACACGCTTGCTCTTCTCTAGCAACCTGTGTTTCTTGCTTTTCCTTGAAGAATTTGTTCTTGCTGTTCCCTCTACTGGATGCTCTTTCTCAGACCTTGCATGATCCGTGGACTCACTTGGTTCAGGTTTCTGCTGAGGCCTTCTCTGATTTTTCTATCTAAAAGAGCACACCTTCCTGTATAACTCTGCGTTCCCTTAACCTGCTTTATTTTTCTATATTTCCTATGTCTATCCAAAATTCATATCTTTATTTGTTTAGTTCTTAGAGATGCAATAAGTATAGCATAGTGGTAATGGTCACAGATGATACAGCCAAGTTGCCTGGATTCAAGTCTTAACTCTGCTATTTACTAGTCCCATAACGTTGGGCAAGTTATGTTGTCACTAATTTGCCTCTTCCTTAAAATGGGAATACCTCAAATATATTTTGAGGATTAAATGAACAATATGTGTAAGTTTCTTTGAATGATATTTGGCATCTGTTACTATTATTGTCCCCACTGGTATATAAGCTCTATGGAGACAGAATTCAAGGTATTTCCAGAGCATAGTAAAGCATCTAACCCACAATAGGGACTTCATAAATGCTTCTTGAATTAATTTATGAACAATTCTGGGCACGTGCCCACTGAAAGCGGGGAAAATATCCTATACAAACACAGTGAAAAGCCAGCAGGTGAGCAAATAAAGAGTTTAAAAGTCGTAATGGAAAATTTATTAGTTGAGAAAGCTGAACTGGTTATGTGAGTTTTGTAAATGTAAATGCATATGTACTAGATGTAGCAAGAATCGGGGGAACAAGATGTATTTAGGGTTTCTGCCTATAGGATACTTCCCTAGAGGTGAACAGAGAAAAAGTCAAAGAACATAAAGAGAATCTGGCAACTGACCAAAAATTGCTGTTGACAGGACCAACTGGGTCACCAGCTTTCCCAGGAAACCTTAACCTTGTTTTGGGAAATGTTGAATCTGATGGGAGCTGAGAGAAGGTAGATTGTAAAGGACGGACTTTGAATTACTTTTACCCAGTTACAGCTTCAAATGACATTGGATGTTAAGTTTAAGGAAGCGAAAAGTAGTATTCAAATAAAGAAAAATACTCTCAGTTTTGTACAATAGTATGTCCTAAGTGTTCAGTTTTTAAAGGTCATCAATACATTTTCCCAATATTTAAATCTATCATGCACGAAAAAGAAGTGGTGAGCTGGGAAATGCCTTCTGAATACACTTGATCTAAAGGTTGAGGATAAGTATCAGAAGAGAAGAGAACCAAAGAGCACACACACGTCTAAGACAGGTTACTGCAGGTGCATCCAGGGAAAGCTATCCCTGTTTGAGGACTTTTCAGGGGGTATAATGTCCCAGGTTGTTGCTGAAGTTGTGTAGATGACTTTTTCTACCCACATTTTCCTCCTATCCCCGTGATCCCTCCACTCCAAAGGGAAACTGGAAGTGCTGAGATCATCTATAACCAAATGAACAAGTCTGTCTAAATACCTGTTGTGAATAATTGTCCCTTCTCTTCTACCATGAAGGCAAATCTAGGTCTTAATCATCTTAATCTGTTTTCCCCAACACAGCAGGTAAAACAGACAGTAAATTTCTGCCAGATAAAATTTACTCACATCTTTTTGATAGGGTTTTTTCCTGAAATCAGCACTTAAGTATCAAAATGCAATTTAATCCATTAAATTCACTTCAATTAGTTGAGAATTGCATAAGGAAAATTTTTCCATTTCAAAATTGGGTGATCTTTATAGTTCCATCTCACTGATCCTCTAGAATTCTCTTCATTTGTCAGACAGTTATTGATTATAGTTCTGTGAACTTATTTTGTACTAGTCAATTCAATCCTAGACATTGAAAATATAGCGCTAAAATTCTACCCCTTGAGTATGTCTTTTAGATTATGTAACTAGAAATACCAAAACTATGTCCTGTCACTTTACCTTAATTGAAATCAAGATATAAAATATTACTAATGATTATTTGTTCCATTGCTCACTGGTAATGCTGAGCTTGTTCCTGTTTCACTGGCCTAGCCTCTGACCTGTCTGCAATTTGTAGATGAACTTCACTACATTGTTTTTATTTTAACATTTCTATTAAATAAGACTTATCATTTTATATGCATTATTTGTCCCTCTGCATGTCAATTTTGTCGACTCCAAACTTACAAATATAACAGTTCCCATAATAAAAGTGAAGGAGAAAAGTCTTAATTTATGAGGTATTGTGAAAGTGGAATGTTTTAGAGATGTGGAAGCCTGGTGGCATAATTCTCAGACAGGAAGGCAGTGTATATAAAGGCCAAATTCCCCTTATCCAGTCTGGGAGTGTGCTGCTTGTGAACATCCAAATATGGAGGAAAGAAAGTTTTCACAATGAACTTCCAACTTCCACCAGCTTCATGTGGCACAAAGATGTTAAAATATATCACAGTATATTCAGGAAATTGTTTAGTCATACCCTACCACTGCCCCACCCATGATACTGAGACGCATCAAGTGGCTTGGCAAATATTGGCAATGACAGACCTAGAAAACAGAGTCAGAATTCGGGCCTTAGAGAGTCAGTGGTTTGGCAAGGCAGTTAGGCATTCCAACAAATCTAAATGGAAGGGTTGTGTTGGCCTCAGAATCAGGGTAGAGAGACGTGAGGGCAAGCAGAAATCTGGCAAGCAGAAAAGAACTAGGAAGATCCACATTCCAAAGGGAAAAGCAACAAGTAAATGGGACATTTACAGAATCTGACTTGGTAGTGAGAAGAAGAGAAGCTCAAAAATTATAACAGCAAAATAACCTAAATTGTGAATGACCAGGATACCCACATCAAGGAAATGCTAATCCTGTTTTAATGTTTTAACAAATCATTTATTCAGATTATCATTTACTGAATTGTAGCTCAAGAGGTTTAGATAATGATGTCACAACCTCTAACTTGTTTTGAAAAGCCACATTAGTTACAGATAGAGTCCATCCAAGGGGGAATAAAAAGGAAAGGGGCAGAGAGATGAGCAAATAGTGGAATTAAATAATTTTAAAATGTTAAGATCCCAACCTCAATGATGTGCATCTTTCCTCAGCTCTGAACCTATTTCAAGTCATTTGTTCATGCTGAATTGCATTTTCTTCTCATGTCCTTACGAGAGTCACTTGTCTGATCCCTGAAGTAATGAGACCTTTATGACTAGTGTTGTTACTGTCATAGATACATTTTTAAAATCTAGTAAGAAATAAAATGTACTTAAAATATTATGCACTCCTCTTGTAAGTATTCCATTCTCATTTTTACACATATCCTTGAGTTCAAAATGTAATTCTTTACATCAGACATAAATCTTATTTCCGTTCACAAAGTAAAAAAAGAAAACTAACTTCCCAGATAGTCTGTAATGTTTTCCTGTGTAATTAACACCTCATTCACAGTTGTGTGTGCCAGTCAAGGCCCTGTCTCCTCTTTCTTGACATTTCCTTGATACCTTGTTCAGGCTGAGCTGATGCCTAAGAGTGCAAAATACACTTATGGAAACGGGAATGTTTGAGAGGGAGTCAGCTGAATTACCGTGACCTAACAGTTTAGAGAGAGTACTTAGACATATGTTTCATTTTGTGGGTTTGGGGCCTGTGTGCCATCCTTTAAGTCCAATTAATACTGTAACCTCATCTTCATCATCATCCTCATCAACAACAAAAACCATCTGTCAAATGAATACCAATAGTCCATTATTTGCATTCTTCCCTACTTAATGCTCCTAAGAGGGTCAAATGTTTATAAATCAAGTGTCTAATTTAAGATACATGTTTTCTTGCAATGCAAGTCATCCTGGAAGCATTAGGTTATTTTTACTGTTGAAAATTTGTAGATGTCATTTATTTAAATAGCCTTGTCTCTTTTTTTCTTGCTATTAATAGTGACCCTCTGTGTCCTTGTGCACAGAAAATGCAGTGGAATCAAGGTTTAGATCATGCAAATAAAATCATTCCATTGTGGGAATCTCCTGGTTTCATTTTTTAAAGTTACATTGAAATTTAATGTACATTCAGAAAAATGTGTATGTCATAAGGGTACAGCTTGATGCTTTTTCGTAAAATGAACATACTTATGCAACCACCACGTAGTTCAAGCAGCAGAACATCATAACCCTAAGAAACTCCTCTCATGCTTTCTTTCACTTTCCACTCCCAGGTAGGTAACCCGTTATGACTTCTAATAGGATAGATTAGTTTCGCCTAACGTTCTTTGTGTGATTTGATCAACATTATGTTTATAATAAACATTTTTTTTTTGAGACGGAGTCTCACTCTGTTGCCCAGGCTGGAGTGCAGTGGCCAGATCTCAGCTCACTGCAAGCTCCGCCTCCCGGGTTTACCCCATTCTCCTGCCTCAGCCTCCCTAGTAGCTGGGACTACAGGCGCCTGCCACCTCGCCTGGCTAGTTTTTGTATATATAGTAGAGACGGGGTTTCACCGTGTTAGCCAGGATGGTCTCGATCTCCTGACCTCGTGATCCGCCCATCTCGGCCTCCCAAAGTGCTGGGATTACAGGCTTGAGCCACCGCGCCGGCCATATAAGAAACATTTATGTTGTTGCATGTAGTTCAATTTCATTCATTTTCTTTGCTGTCAAATAGATACTTTTCCATTTTATGCATAAGCCACATTTTTTTAAATTTCTACCTCTAATGGGTATCTTGATTGTTATTTTAGATTTTTAAACAAACTCATATCCACAGTTAAAAGGTGATTACACTTTTCTAAAGGATGCACACAACATATTTTGGAGGTTTTCTTAGAGACATTATCCAACATTTTTATATAAAAAATGGAGAATTGGAGAGAGGGTAGTGGAAAGGCAGTGAGGAAAGGAACTAATACTTATTAGAACTACCATGTACTGGACATTTTGGTAAAAATAGTTGTTTTCTTTTAAGTTGTGGTAAAAAATATATAACATAAAATTTACCATCCTTACCACTTTTAAGTATACAGTTCACTAGTGTCAAGTATATTCACATTGTTGTGAAACGGATCTCTAGAACATTTTCATTGTGCAAAACTGAAACTCTATAAACCTTAAACAACTCCTTTTTTTTTTTTTTCCTCTTCCTTTTCTTCAATCACTGGTAATCCCCATTCTATTTTCTGTCCTATGAATTTGGCTTCTTTAGATACTTCATATAATTGGAATCATAGAGTATTTGGTTTTCTGTGACTGGCTTATTTCACTTAGTATAATGTCCTCAAGTTTCCTCCATGTTGTTGCATGTGACAGGATTTTCTTCCCTTTTTAGGCTAAAAATGTTCCATTATATGTTTGTACAACATTTTATTTATCCATTCATCTGTTGGTTGACATTTGGGTTAGTTCCACCTCTTGTCTATTTAGAATAATACTGCTATGAACATGGGTGTGTAAATATCTCTTCTTAAAACTGTTTCCAATTCTTGGAGTATATAACCAGAAATGGGATTGCTAGATCATATTGTAACTCTATTTTTTTTTTTGAGACAGGGTCTCACTCTGTCACCCAGGCATGAGTGCAGTGGTGCCATCTTGGCTCACTGCACCCTCCACCTCCTGGGTCGTAGTAATCCTCCCACCTCAGCCTCCTCAGTAGTTGGGACTACAGGCATATGCCATATGACACCATGCCCAGCTAATTTTTGTATTTTTTTTTTTTAGAAATGGGGTTTTGCCATGGTGCCCAGGCTGGTCTCAAACTTCTGGCCTCAAGCAGTCCACCCTTCTCAGCCTCCGAAAGTGCTAGAATTACAATTTTACAATCCCATCAACCTTGCACAAGTGTTCCAATTTCCCCATGTCCTCGCCAATGCTTGCTTTCAGATTTGTTGTTAGTAGCCATCCTACTGGGTGTATGCAGTAGGAATTTTACAAGTGATCTTTTTATTCCTTTAACAAAGTTGTTGCAAAGTGTAAGTACCATTTTACATCAATGAAATCTTAGCACAAAAAGATTCTATAAGAGAAAAAATGGGGCAAGAGATTTTCCAGTCCAGGTGCTCTTGAACTTGACAATGAGCATTTTATTCTCAAAGTTCCACATAATCACAAAACAAATTGAACTCTTTTATTCTGAGCTACAAGATATAGACTTACAAGATATAAGGTGCTCTACAAGATTGCCTGACTTTAAATATGAAATAAGAGCTTTAGTTTTAGAGTAGTGGTTCTCATAACATGGTCCCCAGACCAGTAGCATCAGCATTACTGCAAACTTGGTAGAAATGCAGATTCTCAGCTCTCACCCCAAACCTACTGAATCCAGAACTCTGAATAGCCAAGCAGGTAGCACACTCCTGTAATCCCAGCTACTCAGGAGAGGGGCTAGCTGTGTTATCATGACCTGACAGTTTAGAGAGAGTACTTAAATACATGTTTCATTAGTGGGTTTGGGGTCTGCATACCATCCTTTAAGTCCAATTACTACTCTAACTTCATCTTCATGATCATCATCCTCATCAACAACAAAAACCATCTGTCAAATAAGCACCAATAGTCCATTATTTGCATTCTTCCCTTCTTAGTGCTCCTAAGAGGGCCAGGTGTTTATAAATCAAAAGTGTAATTTAAGATAAATGTTCTCTCACACTGCAAGTCATCCTAGAAGCATCAAGTTTAAAAAAGAACTTTTTTAAGCTCTTTTTTATTGAGACAGGATCCATGCTGGTCTTGAACTCCTGGGCTCAAATGATCCTCCTGAGGTTTCCTATGACTGATTTATTTCACTTGGTATAATGTCCTTGAGGTTCATCCATGTTGTTGGATGGGCCAGGATTAGCTTCCTTTTTAAGGCTGAAAATATTCCATTATATGTATGTACCTCATTTTGTTTATCCATTCATCCACTGATGGACATTTGGGTTACTTCCACCTCTTGATCCTGAGGAGGATTGTTTGAGACCAGCATGGATCCTGTCTCAAAAAAAAAAAAAAAAAATTCTGCGAGTGAGGCACAGCAATCTATTTTAAACAGCCCTCCAGGTGACATTCATGCATGGTCACATTTGAGCAGTCCTAGGTTTAGATCATTAGGCAGATATCTAAAGTGTTGTCTAATAATTTCCACACAGTTGCCAAACAGAAAACTGACATATTGAGCACTTTCAGGTTTCCAGGGCAACTTGATAGAGTAAATCTGTGTTTTGCACTTTATACCACAGTTTTCAGGAAAATGCTGGATTAGCCCAGTTATAATAATGCTAAAACACTAGATCTCTATCCATCTGAAAGTTCACCCAAACACTCATTTATCAGAGTTGCTTCTGAACAAATGGCCACCTGAGAATAGCCACCCTAACCAGGAAGACCTCTTCCAGCTCAGCAGATATCTGACTTATCTCCAGGATTTTCCCTCCACCCACACCCAAGTCCCCACCTTTTGTCTCACTTTTGGGTCTAGACAGAGCCCTGTAATGAATGGAGCAAAACAGCCAGAGATCGAAGTGAAAGCAAACGTGCAAACATTCCTCCCATTGGCATCGGGAGCCTTCTTCCTGGGCCTGCTATCAACCTCCGCAGGCCCTGGCCCCAGGTATCCTCATCCACACAAAGAATGCTTTTTCTTTTCTTTTTCTTTTCTTTTTCTTTTTTCTTTTTTTTTTTTTTTTTTTTTTGAGACGGAGTCTCGCTCTGTCGCCCAGGCTGGAGTGCAGTGGCCGGATCTCAGCTCACTGCAAGCTCCGCCTCCCGGGTTTATGCCATTCTCCTGCCTCAGCCTCCCGAGTAGCTGGGACTACAGGCGCCCGCCACCTCGCCCGGCTTCGTGCGACGTATTCTGTCCACTAATTAGGATATCTTGTATACGTAATGGTTCATCATTGATTTCTTGCACCACAGGAAGAATTGGAGACACTTTATGTCTTTCTTTCGTATGAACAAAGATTCACAGATTAGACTTTCCTCTGAAAAGTGGTGGAATCTGATTTTAGTCCTAGGAAGGGAGTTGTGGTTTATGCCTGTTTTCTTGGCATAATTATTCATAAAATATTCCCCCAAAATGTACTAGCTTAAGTAGTAAAATTCACCCTACCAAAAATCTACTGTTAGCTCCTTTTTTAAAAACCGGAACATTTATTGTGTGACTAATCATTGAAATTCTTAAGATAAACTGGATGCTACAGCAGCTGCCCCCTTGGGTTTAGACATTTTTCCTCCTCAGAATCCATGCCTGAATCTGCGGTATACAATGTTCAGGTGCCTCGCTCGACCAGTCCTGGTAGTATTTCATCTTTAAGCCTTGGCGCTTCAGTTATACTTCCTCTTGTGCTTAGCAGGGTGCCACATTTGCCACAGGGTGACTTCTGAAGGTGGCAGGCCTTAGAGCCACAGTGGTGGCACAATGTGTGCATCTTATTGCGACACTTTTCAGACAATGACGTTCCCTTCAGTATCTTGCTTCTGTGGCCAAGACCAAAGAGTGTTGTTAGCGCTTAGGTAGGCTTTGCCTTTCCCTAATGCTTTTAAGTGGAAGACAGATGATCCTTCAGAGGAACAGGAGACTGTGCGGCTGTATTCGGTGCAGCTTGGGGCCTTGAAGAAGGGAAACAAGACAAGGGAGTTCATTCCTAGGGCTCCTCGGAAAGAAGAACAGTGATGTCTGGGAGTAGGCATGGACTATTATGTTGATAGAAATTGTGGCCCCTAAGAAAGGTGCCATTTCTCACACCTGTAATCCTAACACTCTGGGAGGAGGCCAGAGCTGGAGAATCACTCCAGTCCAGGAGTTCAAGACAGCCTGGGCAACATAGTGAGACCCTGTCTCTAAAAAAAAAAATTGAGAAAAAAAGAAATTGTGCCCCACCAGGACCCATAACTCTCTTATGCTCTAAAGCTTGCACCCACATTTCTCATCTGTCCACCCCTCTCCTCTGTCCTCCACAAGTCACTTATACTTGAGACTTTAGTGTCAAGAGTTTCTCCCAAGGTAAATCTTGTTTCTAGTACAGATTGAGCATCCCTAATCTGAAAATTCGAAATCTGAAATGCTCCAAAATCCAAAACCTTTTGAGCAACAACATGACACCACAAGTGGAAAATTCTACACCTGACCTCACATGACAGGTTGCAGTCAAAACACAGTCACAATTTTATTTTATGCAAAAAATTATTTAAAATAGTGCATAAAATTACCTTCAGACTATATAGATAAGGTATATATGAAACATAAACGAATTTTATGTTTAGACTTGGGGCCCATCCCCAAGATATCTCATTATGTATATGCAAATATTCCAAAATAAAAAAAATTCCAAAACACTTCTGGTTCCAGCCACTTTTGGACAGATGATAATCAACCTGTATGTATTTGGTGGTAAGCCTAACAAAAAGGTAACTGCATTGCTTTGTATAGCACATCTTTAAAAATTGTTCAAATCTGATTTCGGAAAGTTCAAGCCTAGAAACCAGGTTTAATGTGAAAATATGTGCTGGCTAAAGTTGTGTGCACACAATATGTTCCAATTACTTAACAACCCTCACAAATATTTTACCTGCATGTCCACTCAGCAAAATCAGCCTTCTCTCTGCCCTCTTCCAGCATACACACTGACACTCTGACAATGGCAAGGCTGGCTGAAGTCAGCAGTGATATGCAGGAATCTGGTGCTTGCCCTCACCATATCCTGAATCTTGGATGCTTTTTACTCCTCATCTTAACATGTGCCAATGTTATGTTACAATATCTGACATTTGGTTTGTTTCAACATTAACTCTGTGATAAAAGTTAATCAATAGCCTCATTTTCCCCGCTTCCTGCTCAAATCAATACACGTCTCCTTTGAAGAATGGAGAATGTAAACTAAAGTTGATCCTATGGCTTTAACTTACCTCAACCGAATGTATGCTTAAAGAAAGAGCCAATCACTTACTTAGATACCATTTATTTAGTTTCTTTGTATTCTTGTGAATTAATACATTACAGTGCTTCCACCTTCTAAGTAAACTTTTTATCATTGATTAGTCCTCAGAGGCTAATTTACTTATATTTACTAAAATACCAAATATATTGATTTTCAGAAAATGTAAACTGCAAGACTAGAACATGGCATACATGTGTATAACTTGTTTTAAGTATACAGAATATTAAACTATATGGTCATTTCAATCTTACAATCCTCCAAAAGAACTGCATGGTTTAGATCTGTAAAATGAGAGATAAGAGAAAAACACTACTATTAATAATTATATTTATGTTTTTAATTTTTTTTTTTTTGAGACAGTCTCTGTCTCCCAGGCTGGAGTGCAATGGTGTGATCTCGGCTCACTGCAACCTCCACCTCCCAGGTTTAAGCAATTCTCCTACCTCAGCCTCCCAAGTAGCTGGGATTACAGGCACACACCACCATGACTAGCTAATTCTTTTTGTATTTTTAGTAGAACCAAGGTTTCTCCATGTTGGCCAGGCTGGTCTCAAACTCCTGACCTCGGGTGATCTGCCTGCCTCAGCCTCCCAAAGTGCTGGGATTACAGACATGAGCCACCGTGCCCAGCCTGTTTTTAATTTAAAAAAAATTTTAAATCTGTTCTGTAGATGTTAACTAGGGCTATTTATAGACAAGGATGCTGTTTTCATATGAAGTCTTTGATGTTATCAGCTTAATTTCCCTTCAGAAACAATGGACACGTTTCTCATCCAATCACAGCATTGTATTTGCTTGTTGATCTTTGAAAACTTACTCTCCTGTTTCAACTGGCATTTAGACCGCCTATCCCACTCCAAGACTAGATGAAAATCAGAGGAATCAGGCAACTTTGCCTGACATTTTCAGAGCAAGAAAATTGGTGAATAAAATGGGCCTTTCTGTGCCTACATTTATAATTCTCCCCCAAAAAAGCATGGAAAAGATCAACCTAATATTTTTACTTTATAATTATCAATAAGCCTTAATATGTACTGACAGTTTACCAATATGATAATCAAATAGAATTGTTAGTAACAATGAAATAGAGTGATCGTATTTAGAAAACATATGCTCATAAAATGCTTCTCATTCAAAATGTATGCTTTCAATACCTAAGCTTACTTCCCTCTGTTAAAAATTTAAAAAATAAAAAATGTTTAAGAAAATAATTTTATAATATCTAATGAAATGCTTTTTAAATGTTATTAGATTCACGGCTACAAGAGATGTTAGCACAACATCTTGCGATTGGAATTTAGCTAGTTGTGAACTTGAGAGAGTTAATATTCGGTTGTAATAATGAAGATTAACATGCAAGAATTATACATTTTAGTTCACTTATAAAAACAACTTAACCACCTTCAGGGAAGAAAAGAGCTAATGTGCTTCATACAGTATATGTAATTACAATAGGGCTTAGGGCAGTGCTTTTCAAATTTTAGTGAGCATAAAAATGCAGATTCGTGGCTCCCACCCCGGAGATTCTAAACCATGAAGTCTAGGATGAAGTCCAGGAATATGCATGTTTAACACCCAATCTCACCCTCAAATAACTCATACAAAATTACCGTTCAGGCCCCTCTTGGAGAACACCAACTTAAGATGACAGATGTACTTGTTATTGCATCCAAAACCACAGAATCATCAGATAAAATACCCATCTTAGACCATCTTTCATATATTTTATATTACTTTGCTAAAGAACCAAGGTAGATAACATTTAAAGGACTGCTGATAACAGTTAAGATTTATTCATTTCAGGTGCTATACTTCTCATATGGTTCTTAAAAATTGGCCCACAACTTTTAAAATTAATTGATGTTTAAAAGTTATGAGGAATTTTGTTTCTTAACTTTCTGTTCATTTTTAATGTCTTCACTATTCCCATTTAATATTGTTTGATATTAAAATGTAATGGAGTCACAGTATTTATCATCTGTTCTTCTTTGGTTTCAAGGGAAGACGAGGGAAAACAGGACCTCCAGGAAAACCAGGACCCCCAGGACCACCTGTGAGTAAACAATACGATGACTGTCCCTCTAAAAAGTCACTCTTTATTTCTGTGTGTTTACCTAAGGATTATTTTACTCCCCTGTAGATAATGATTTCCTTCTTTCTACTGTTTAGAATGACTGGTTTCAGCATTTGGATGAGTAGTTCATAGTCTCTATATTCCTAACGCCATCATCACCACAAACTAAGAGATGAGGGAGGCTGGTAATCATCCACACACCTCACCCACTTGTTTATTACACAGATGGCAATAACAGTAGTGTCTGCTTAAACATCCCAAGCCAAGTGTCCAGACAGATGAATCCTGTTCTGAACCTACCTGAACTCTATCTTCTCGATTTCTTAACATCCAGGCTGTTAGAAAATCAGACATCTGGGGAAGCATCTCCACTTTTCTTGATATGAAACTACTTTGTTAGTATAATTTCATGGTTTGGTAAAAAGTGCTATAAAGATCATCTAACCAGTTAGTTTATCTGGACCCTTTACCCTGAGCTTCTAGAAAAAAAAAAAAAAAATTTAATTTCTTGTAGTTCTGGTAACTCTGCAGCCTATGAGAGTCTGGTTTGTGTCCAAGCTGCTCCACTGACACTGCACTCTCTGTGGTCCCAACAATCTCTGCATCACAGATTCCCTGAGCACTTTTCAGGCTTCATCTTACCTTACTGCTACACAGGAATGTATAGCATTGACTGCTCTCTCCTTGAAACTCCCTATTCTCTTGGTTTAGCGACACTGGGTTTTTTCTCCTATGCCTGGGGCCATCTTTTTGTCTCTATTAACAGCTTTTCTTCTGCCCCCTATATGCTGGATGGATTAATGAATACCAGTTTTTTTATTTCAACTCAGACACTGTTCCTGAATTCCAGGCTGGTACATCCCATTATTTTTTAGTATTTCCACGTGGAAGTCTCCTGGTTACCACAAAAGTATAATGTCCAAAACTAATCTCTAAAAATAATCCTAGATTTTTTTTCTTCTTCATCCTCCTCATCTAAACAGTCTCTAAATCATATCATTTCTACATCGCTGCAGCCCACAAATCCTCTCTGTCTTCACTGTCACTGCCTTAGTTTAGACCTTTGTCAATTTGAACCTATATATTTGAAGTCATCTGAGAGCTGGTCTCATTGCCTCTACCTTCTCCAAGTGGAGTAAAACCTCTAAATCATGACAGCATCCAGGTGGGCTTGGATGGCTTAGAATTCTCTAACAGCTTAAAACTATTTGATTTTAAATTCCTCAATTGCTTCTCTTTTCTTTAAGACAGATGGATTCCACATCCTCTACATGCCATTCTGGGCCCTTCATGGTTTGCCTTTTACCTGCCTTGGCCTATCCTCCTCTATGCCCTTCCTTCTTTTGTAATCAATAATCTTCCTATCGGGAGATCCCGCTTCCGATGTTTAACATGGGTTCTTTTCTATTTCCTAAGTGTCTCGGCTGGGTTGAGAAATAAAGTGAAAGAGCACAAGAGAGAGAAATTTAAAGCTGGGTGTCTGGGGGAGACATCACATGTCCGCAGGATCCATGATGTTCCCCTAGCTGTAAAACCAGCAAGTTTTTATTAGCGATTTTCAAAAGGGGAGGGAGTGCAGGAATAGGGTGTGGGTCACAGAGATCACATACTTCACAAGGTAATAAAATATCACAAAGCAAATGGAGGCAGGGCGAGATCACAGGACCACCAGATGAGGAGAAATTAAAATTGCTAATGAAGTTTCGGGCACGCATTGTCTTTGATAACATCTTATCAGGAAACAGGGTTTGACAGCAGACAACCTGTCTGACCAAAATTTACTAGGTGGGAATTTTCCCATCCTAGTAAGCCTGGGATCGCTATAGTAGACCGGGGTTTATTTCATCCCATGGGCTTCGGCCATAAAAGATGGGATGCCTTAAAAAGGGGCCGTCTGTAGGCCTACCTTCAGGGCACATTCTCTTTCTCAGGGATGTTCCTTGCTGAGAAAAAGAATTCAGTGATATTTCTCCTATTTGCTTATGAAAGAGGAGGAATATAGCTCTGTTTCCATCTGGCTCACTGACGGCCAGTTCAAAGTTACCTCTCTTGTTTCCTGAACATCGCTGTTTGTTATCGGGTTCTTTTTTAAAGATGCCCAGATTTCATATTCAAACACACGTGCTCTACAAACAATTTGTGCAGTTGACACAATCACAGGGTCCTGAGGCGACATTCATCCTCCTCAGCTTACAAAGATGACGGGATTAAGAGATTAAAGTAAAGACAAGCATAGGAAATCACAGGGGTATTCATTGGGAAAGTGATAAGTGTCCATGAAATCTTCACAATTTATGTTCAGAGATTACAGTAAAGACAGGTGTAAGAAATTATAAAAGTATTAATTTGGGGAACTAATAAATGTCCATGAAATCTTCACAAGTTATATTCTGCCGCGGATTCAGCTGGTCCCTCCCTTCGGGGTCCCTGACTCCCCGCAACATCTTCCCTTACTGTTTCAAAAATGCTATGACTTGCAAATGTTCTCCAATAGGCCTGTATGTGCTTCTCCGTATCTTCATGACTCAGCTCAAACATTTCTCCTATAGAGCCTTTGCCAGTGCTCTCAGCATTTGAGGTTTCCTCCCATTTATGTTACACCTCCTACAGATATAGCACATTGCTTTGGACTCTTATTTTCCTCATCTGTCTGACCACTGCACCGTGACTTTTTTGAACCTCTATTTTCCCACCATTGCTTAGAACAGTCTCTGGCCTATAGCATGTGATTATTGTTTATTTAATGACTGAGTAACAAATGAATATGTTTTGTAGACAAAAAAAATTAAGACCAGGTAAATGACCTTCTGAAGACCAAAAAACACCCTGCACCACCACTAGAGGGCCTCAACCCACTACCTTAGGAATCTCTTAGGATGTGCTCACCTGCCAAAAACGAACATGATTACTGTCCTGTCATTGATTTCATTTCACTGTAGCCATTCTAGTGGATTGTCCTATTAACAGTGCATTGGGGCCAATTGATATTTATTATATAAAGGCAGATTGGGGGGATGATGGGGTGAGGAAGTATGAGCCGGATATCTGCGTTAGTCTATTCTCACACTGCTATGAAGAACTACCCGAGACTGGATAATTTATAAAGAAAAGAGGCTTATTTGACTCACAATTCCACAGACTGTACAGGAGGCATGGCTGGGGACATCTCAGGAAACTCCCAGTCATGGCAGAAGGGAGAAGGGGAAGCAAGCACATCTTCACATGGCAGCAGGAGAGAGCGAGTGTGAAGGGGGAAGTGCACTTTAAACAACCTAATCTCGTGAGAATTCACTCACAAGACAGCACTAGGGGGATGGTGCTAAACCATTAGAAACCACCCTCATGACCCAATCACCTCCTGCCAGGTTCCTCCCCTAACATTGGAGATTACAGTTTAACATGAGATTTGCTTGGGGACACAGAGCCAAGCCATATCAGGGTACTAGTATCTAGTCTTGAAAGGAATCAGTTTTGTTGATTTTTATTTCAAATTTTTAGACAAAACAGAGAACACATTGTAAGATCTTTAAAATAATTGTTTCATGCTTTAAAGAAGAAAAGCTAGTGAATGCTAACAGGCAAGATTAGACCTTTGTGTAGTTTTCTAAACCTATGGTGCTGCTTTTAAGACAGGATAATTGTTGTCTCAAAGGAAGAATTTGAATGTTGAAGACCTTTATGACAAGCTTGCCAAATGTCTAGGAGAGAAGAGGATTACACCAAATTCTGGAATGAGTTCTCAACTACAGATCAAATGAGTTTACTGAAGAGTTCAGAAGATTAAAAACCATGTGACTGTATGATAGGATTTATAATATTCAATTCCACAGATTTTAGTTTATTGCCAGAGTGTTTGGAGGAGAGAGGAGCTTATTTTATTTCAAGTATAGATTTAGAACTTAAACTCAGCTATAGGTCTGACACACAGTGTTCATTAAATCCTGGGGACATAGTATTTGAAAAAAGTGGCTTATTAACTTTTTAAATATAACAAAATACCCAATTTGTTAGAAAAATTAGGAAAAATCTATGCAGAAGACAAAGTATTTACTTTGGTGGCATGATCTTGGCTCACTGCACCCTCTGCCTCCCAGATTCAAGCAATTCTTTAGCCTCAGCCTCCCGAGCAGCTGGGACTACAGGTGCCCACCACCACACCCAGCTAATTTTTGTATTTTTAGTAGAGACAGGGTTTTACCATGTTGGCCAGGATGGTCTTGATGTCTTGACCTCATGATCCGCCTGCCTCAGCCTCCCAAAGTGCTGGGATTACAGGTGTGAGCCACCACGCCTGGCCAGTATTCACTATTTTTAAAGTATCAGCAGAGCACTTGTTATCTCTTAGGATGTCCCAGGGAGCTATTTGTATTTTATTACAATTTACAAATAGCTTAAGAGATGTTCCCCCTTAATTGTGGACATTTTTAGATCAAAACATTGTTGTTTTTCATTTATTTGTCTTTTCCAACATTGGACCCTTTGTGACATGCACCCTACTTCATAGCAAGAAGGAAGGCAAGAAGAGAACAAGAGATGGGTTGGTAGGACCTACAATTTTTCTAATTGTTATTGGAGTTAGTGTATGCCTCACCGCAGTGGCCAGTATGTGAGGATCCTGAAGCATGTGTTAGAATATCTTATGACAATGTGAAATGTATTTTTTAAAAATTTTAATTTTGTCTCCTTATCAAACAGTAATTAAATACTATGTAATATCCCTCAAATAAGTGAATATTTTATGTAATTTAAACATTATGTTTGAGCAATTAGTCTTTGGGAAAGTTGGAGGGAGACTTTATTCTAGTCAGTGTGATGGCAAGGAACAAAGGAATAAGAATTACCAGGAGGCATGAATTTTTTTATTTTTTTTAATAACAGCATACTTTATAAGAAAATGTTCTTCCCTTTAGGGGTTTAAGATGTTTCTGAAATCAAACGTAGTGTTGTTATTTAGGGGAGTGTCAGTGAAGACTTTAAAAATCTTGAATTGAAAGGAAATTGAATTGAAAGGAATCTAAGTCTCTGATGGCCTGAAGCAATTCAAATCATTAAAGTGTTTTAACGAGTCCTTCTACTTGATTATTTGTTCTGAAGCCAAATTTGTATATTCTCACTTTCTTATGAAACTTTTGCACCAAAAGGACAACTTGTTTACTAAGAAAATTTCCTACAACTGGCTAAGTGTATGTGTTTGTGTGTGTGTGTGTGTGTGTGTGTGTGTGTGTGTGTTTGTGTGTGTAAGAGGACAACGTTTTGTCCCCTGAGATATTTTATCTCCTACAGAAAAAAGATTTCTAATAATGGGAAATTTATTAACAGTAGTTTTATTAAACTAGCATTATTAAATTATCTTTGTGAATCAGTGTTTCATGGAAAGTCATGTATATCACTCCAATTTAGCTCCCCATATTCAATAGCAAATTTTTGTGTCTTTAGGAAAGACTTATTTGATATTTATACACATGCAATATGCATATAATGAAACTGTTCTTATTCAGAGTGCTTGTCATTGAGCAGTGACTAACCTGGTTAACAGAGTTAGCCACATGTATTTTTGTAAAGTATTTGTCCAATTTCTTGTTAAAAACCAGAGCTGATCTTACCTATGCAAAGGAAAAAGCTCCCAAAGTCTCCCCAATAACTTCTGCCATCTTGTCCTAAATGAGTAGTCTTCACTGGAGGGGAACTATTACATAGAGATCTCTTGGATTTATTTCAATACATAAAGATTACAACTGAGAACAGTTTTTCAGTATGAGAGGGCTAAGCATCTCCCGCGGGAAGGAAATAGCACTAACATCTGAGGAAACAGGTTCAGAGGAGAGACGAATGAAGCAGACAAGGAGAATTTATTACC
This sequence comes from Piliocolobus tephrosceles, assembly GCF_002776525.5. Classification (NCBI taxonomy): domain Eukaryota; kingdom Metazoa; phylum Chordata; class Mammalia; order Primates; family Cercopithecidae; genus Piliocolobus; species Piliocolobus tephrosceles. Next base: position 102,135,964 of record NC_045438.1, on the reverse strand, counting down.
ATCACTAGCTCTGCATTAAGTACTATATTTCCAGTGTCTTAGGGAATCCTTACAACTCTCTTGAAAAGTAGAAATTATCTTCATTTTATAATGAGGTAAATGATACTTGGAAATGTCAAGTAACTTACCCAAGCTGACACAAGCAGAGAAGACAGAATTGAAACACAGGAACTGATCCCTAAACCTTTGTTCTGCCAGACTACAGGTGTGAAAGACAAGCTTCTAGTTTACAATTCAACTAAGATTAGTCTTCTTCAAACATCATACATAGAACAGTGTTTGATTTTGCCATGGCAATGAATGGCACTGTGCTGACTCCAGACAGTGAGATGGTGTAGGATAGCATAGGATGGCAGTGAGGAACTTAGTGCTTTTCCTCACTAGCCTGTCCAGAACAATTTTCTTGATATTTCCTTGTCTCCATTTTCTTTTCTGTAAATTTGAAATAATAGCACCTACCCCACCTGCTTTTTCCCACAGTGGCTACAAGGGCCCAATGCCATGGATGTGAAAGAACTTTCTTCTAAATGTAAAGCTCTATCTAAATGTAAGTTAGTTCCACTGTTATTATTCTGAACACCCATTCACACTGTAGATAGAAGAGATTGTCTTCAATCAGTAATTAGACCAACACTTCTTTTCTCTCTTTACAGTTTTCCAAAAATCTAGTTAACAGAAATCTGAATGTCTATCAATCAATTGCGGAAATAAAAGATCACTTTGCATATGGCACGCTCATTCTAGATACATAAATCCACTCATGAAGAGATCCAAAGTTATTCGCAATTAGGTAACAATAACAATCAGGTCTAAAGAGTCAGTGATGCTTCTTCTCCTGAGATTTGCAGCCTCTTCCTTGCTTGTGGTGCTTGTTCCTTTACCATCTGAGCTGTTGCATTTTATTAGTTGTGATGTTCTCTAAGTCTCAACTGTCCTTTCTCACACTCCAATAAAAGCTTGTCTTTTTAAAAAGCCTTCCAGTTATCTGAGTAGCATAAGCAACAGAAAGTAATAGACTTATGTTATGATAATGAGACTTGGAAAGTCTCAAGACTTGGAATGCCTTCGTTTATTTCAAAGTGTTCTGATTTCTAGTTTCTTTAGAAAAGAGAGGAAAGCAGCTGGAAATGAGGCGAAGCAGGAGAGAAAGTAGGAGAATTTAACTAATGAACCATTAAAGGAAGTAGGTATTAGCCCACCCATTTGACATTACTTCTCATTCATCATTGCTGGAAAAAGCGTTTATTAAAAACCACATTAATTTTAAAATGTGTTATTATTTCTTTCTGTTACAGGCAAGGCTTTTTATTTTCTTTCATTTTTTTTCCTTCTGGTATTGTTTTTATGCATTGTTTCATTATTGCAGTATGAGAATTGAGCATTGGGCTCCATTTGTCACATTTGTGTGCATAGCAATTTAGGTTGAAAGCAGAAATTCAAAAAAGTGTGTAACATGGGGCAGCAGCTCCATCTACTGTTTCCGTTGGAAAAGCTCTAGTCAAAGAATGACTATAGCTCTTTGAAGGATGTCAGGCGAGTGGAAATTTTTCGATGTTTGAAGTTTATTATAAATCCATATGATTTTTTAAAAATTATTTTGAGGATTTTGTTGCATTTATGCTTACCTTAAAATTTAAATATAAATGCTATTTCATCAGCAGTCATTTTCAATGTCAACTTGATGCTCTTTTGAGGTGAAAATCCATACTTACTTCATTGATCTCTAAAATGTCCTTCTGTTGTACAATACCAATAAAACTCTGCAGTATTAATTTTGTAGGAGCTTACTCCAATGAAATGTATGCTTCTTTTCTAAAACAAGTCTGATTTAAAACATGTACATTCATGTTTCTGTTTTAATTTTGACTTCAATGTAGAACTTCTTCTACCTTTAAAGCATGAATCATTGCACAGTCCTGAAAGTTACAATTAAACATCAGTTTGCACAGTTAAAAGAGTAAATTTAGGGTGTAAAATTTAATTCATTTACTAAACAAATATTTATGGGCTATCGACCATGTATTAATCACTATTACAAACATTGAATATACGGTAGTTAAAAACACAAAGCAACAACAAACTACAGATAAGGTCTCTACCTTTCTTTATAACTTACTCTCTGTGGTAAGGCAGTACACCAATGGTTAATAAGCAGTTAAATAAATAGACAAAACAATTTCAGTTTAGAGTGAAGTGCTATGGGGGGAACAAACTGGGTAATGTGATAATGATTTGGAAGGAGGATATGTTCTTCTTATTACCGTCTCATTGAGGTGGTCCAGGGAGGTGTCTCTGAGCAGAAGACATTCCTTGAGAAGGAGCTGGCCATGTGAGGGCCAGAGCAAGAACTTTCTAAACAGAAATATCAGGACTTGCAAAGGGCTTCAGGTGGGGAAAAGCTTGATGTATTCAATAAACAATAAAGGAGCTAAGAAAAGAATAGTGCCAGAAAAGATTTGGGAGCTGAATGGCTTCATCACACGGGGCCTTCTAAGAATAGAAGAGAAGGGTTGGCGGGTAGGGCAGCTGGAGAGATACAATTAGCCATGAAATAACCAGTTATATCTCCCTTTTGTAAGTGTGTGTGTGTGTGTGTGTGTGTGTGTGTGTGTGTGTGTGTCTGCAGTGGTTTTTTTTTTTTTTTTTAATGTGACAAAATTACTGTTCCTACTGATTCAAATAAATTATTCTGAAGGTAATATTATTTTTAGCCCATTATCTTTAGTCTTTGAGTAGACAGGGAATAGGCTTGTTTGCTGAGAGAAAACAAGAAAATTGACAAAGGTTTGATTGTAGCCCATTTAATTTCAGTCTTGACTGAATCCACTGGATATCACATTGGTCATTAGAGATGGAGAATTTCATCACATCTAAGTCTTTTCTTTTTCCCCACAGCTAAATCTGATGTTTCCTTTCTGTTAGGCTATAGGTTAAGCCAGTTGAACAGTTGTGGCAATGAAAATACATGCCTTCAAAACACCATAGGACTAAGTGCCTTCCAGCACTCGTCCCCCGTTATCCATCACTATTCTCAACTTGAGTATCTTCCGTCTCCAACTTCGTTTACTATGCACTGAAAACTGAAAGTGCAAAATTATTATTTCCAGTATATAGCAAGATCCACCTCTAAAACAATTTAGTGTCCCGAAACACGTTTTTGGACTGCTGAATAAAGCAGATGACAAAAACTGTGTCAATGAAACATTTGATTACTTGTTAAAATACCCTCAAAATACCTTGAATGTGACTACATGCATTTTGAAGCTCATCATGTATCAATAGGAATCCAATTCAAATTCTTAACATCCCTTCTAGAAGCTTTGAACTGATCAGGGCTTTGTCATGTTTCTCAGTTTTCCTTTCAGCAAGAGAACCACAATCTCTTCTGTCTATTAAATGACTAAAGTCTGTGCAATGTAATATCTTCAGAGAAAATGAACCTAACAATTTGAGTCAATGGGAATAGGAATTTCATTTCTTAAAAAAAAGTAAGATAACACTTTCTCAGATTTAAAAATACAGACACATAAGACCTATAAAATGGAGACATGGCTAATCGTGTTTATTGCCACTTGTCCCTCATGGGGGTAATGGTCCCAGACAAAACAGCTGTTCCCAACATTGCTAAAATTCCAATGTCACCTTGTGTGACCACAGAATACGTAGACATGCATGTGAGGCAGCTGGGGGTATCAGGTTGAGATTTTGAAAACTAGCTCTCAAGTTTTATTTTCTAATTATTTCTCTTTTTCTCTCCCTATGGACAGCAGCAGGACATTTTTACTCACTTTCCAACTTCCTATGTTTTTTACTACTAGTGGTAACATACATTATGGTTGAAAAGACTATTATATTTGTATAGTCACTGACTGCCTGTTTCATCTTGTGTTATGTTCTTGAAATCAACGATTAAGACATCTGGACTGACGTGTTATTTACAGCAATGGTGAGACAGAATATTTGAAATCCTTGATCTGTGGTCTCCAAACTTGTAATTAGTTGTGATAGTGCCTGGATTAAACATCATTTCTTTGCATCGGGTAAACATTAAGGTTTGAGAAGTCAAAGGCCAATCAGATTTATTAGAACCTTAATTTTCAGAAAGGGAGATTTGTCTCCTAAATAATCTTATAGTTTGCATTTGATGACATAGTTTCCAAGAGGATCTCCATACTGTATTTAATTTTACTGCTGTATAACTTTGCAAGGTAGGCAAGAAGAGATTATTTTCATTTAATAAGAAAATTCTGGGTCCTGACAAATAAGGGGCTCAGCTCAATTTGTGCAGTCAGTTTTCTCTGCACATCAGTAACTATAGCTTAGTATGATCAGAGGAAAGACTGACGGAAATTATGTAACTAGAGAAGCAACAAGTTTTCAGCATTGTCTATGGGACCTAAAACATGGAAGAAAAGTTGGCAGAAAATAAGATTTGAAGAGTCTTCAGCTATGTCTGCAATGAATTCATGAAAAAGTGAAAATACCCGAAGCAGATATGGCAAAATTGTTAATATTTGATGACACAGGATTGTGGACTCATTGGAATTTATATTATTTTCTATACTTTTCAGCATGCTTAGAATAGTTCAAATTCATTTTAAGAAACAGGAAAAACATTCTATGGGATTAGTAACAGTTCATATCACTGATTACTTCTTCACTGGCTGATATCATCAGTATCTTCTCGTTTGACTGAAATCCTTTGTGGAATGGGGCCACATGTTTTAAAACTAAAATTATTAACTATTTTTTAGAACTTTCATGAGCACGCTCTCTATAACCACGGGGTTCAGTTGAGCCCAGAATTGTCATTTGTAGATTTATCATTAGTACAACCTACAGATAAGGGAGAAATCTTAACATCACACATTTGAGTTGAAAGGGAAGACCACAATCACCCAATTATTCCAGAGCTGTCCAGAATGTCCCCAGCTATTCGAGTTGTGCACACGCTCTTGGCCTCTATGTAACTTGGCAGTGTATAAGCCAGTGCCACCAGCCTGCTTATCTTAAGTCCCAGCAGGGTGCCTTGGAACTTGCATTTTCTCAACTCAGGAAGAGGTGTCATTCTACCAACGCTTTTGAAGAGAATGAATGTTATCACCTAACTACAGTAAATGGAAACTCAAAGCATTCATAGGTGCAGGCTGCCTGTGGGGTCCATGTAAGCCAACTTTCCTCCAGATTTTGGTGGCATATTGAAAAATTCCTGAGGTCAGACAAGGGAATGGAGGCACAGTTGTTCCTAAGGTATGATTTTTGTTGGTGGTGATCTTTTGAGGACACCACTGGATACAAATAATTTGTTTCACACATTCCCCTCCTTGCTAGTTTTCATGCCCCTGTGGCTTTTATCACCTTGTACTGGGTCATTGATGTTACATCTGTGGGTGGCAAGGCACTCTAAAGATTCCTGCTGCTCCTTATATTGCAGGACACTGACAAATAATATTTTTCCTTTTTTAGGACGTACTGAGGAGAGATGAGTATGAAACATTTTATGGATGGATAAGCAGAATGGCAGCATTAGGGGAGGAATCATTTTTTTTTCTAACTATCATGCCATAGAAATCAGTCAAAATGTCCCACTCTATCAATAAGGCAGTGGGCTTTACACCAATTAGGTTGATATATGGGGAAATAAGCACCTTTAAAGATATTTTTTTCTGCCTTGGGAAACAAAGTATTAAAAAGCGTGCAAGCTTCCTAGCATAATTTAGAAAATCTGCTTTTATGAAATGGGTTAATTATACCCATTGAATGCGTTCACTGTCACAGTCTCATCCTCCCACTTCTGTTCCAAAATGACAAGTGAAACCAGGGACTGTGCAATTTTGGAAAACAATCAGATCACATATTGAGTATTTTGCTTATTCATACAACCATAAACGGCCTATGCTTGAGTTCCCTCAATTACACAGCTCAGTATGCAGGCCAGAAGCAGACAAGCCCAGCTCAAGTGAGCACTTTCCTGGAATACACGAGGGAATGAGTTTGAAAAATGTCCAAAGTGGCAGATGTGAAAAATTCTCATTCAAGATCCAGAGCTGCCTTTGCTGCAATCCTTCACCTGTTAATCGCACTGCCTCTGAACTTGTGAACCAGGGATGCTAGCAATATCTTAGACTGAGACACTTAGGAGCTATAGATCTTTCAAGGTATGGTGCCAGTATATGCCAACGTGGGGGAAAAACTAGTGAGACAAGACAAGATCATGGATCACAGCACTGCTCAGAATTTTCAGACATTTACCAAGAATAAGTATGTCGCTGCCAGCTTCCAACTAAACTGTTATTATCTTTTGTAGGGGAAATTCCCAAAAGATGTCCTTGATGAATGCCTAAACCATTGTACTGTATCACTTAAATTCTTCAGACTCCTGCAATGCTAATACACAATCTCTCTTCCACAACAGAATACAATGGCACTATTGTAGTCTTAAGTGAAGGATATTTCATTTTCCCTGAGTGTGACAACTTTCCCACAACTGTTCTCCACTGCAATTTCATGCTCATTGGAGTTTCTGTGCACCAAAATCATCCCCAAGCAATATACTCTCTTGATTAACTAGTATTTTTTCCACCTCCTTTGATTATATTTATTTTTTCTTTTCTTCCACCATCTTATAAGTGCTAAGCTTCCTTAGCCTTCATTCGGCGTTATTGAAACCTCAAAAGTTATTTAAGATGCTGATTGAGATTGCTGACTTCCTTCCTTTTCCTTCTCAGCCTAACGCTGCTCGTTTCTTTCTCCTGCTCTTGTTCTAATAGAAGCCCTCCATGATTTTGAACTTCCCTGTGTCTCCGTGTTGTTCCTCTCTCTTATCCTTACCCTCCTCCCATTCTGGTCACTTTCGTCTTGACTCTACTTGTCATCCAAGTCTTTTTCTTTTTTTCTTTTTTTGAGATGGAGTCTTTCTCTGTCTTTCAGGCTGAAGTGCAGTGGTGTGATCTCAGCTAACTGCAACCTCTGCCTCCCAGGTTCAAGCAATTCTCCTGCCTCAGCCTCCTGAGTAGCTGGGACTACAGGCACACGCTACCATGCCCTGCTAATTTTTTGTATTTTAGTAGAGACAGGGTTTCACCATGTTGCCCAGGCTGGCCTCAAACTCCTGAACTCAAGCAATCTGCCTGTCTCAGCCTCCCAAAGTGCTAGCATTGCAGGCGTGAGCCACTGTGCCCGGCCCTTTCAAAAGGCATATCTATACCAAGTCTCAGACCCTTCTTTGCTTGGCCCTTAGTGATGTGTATCTCATTAATCCTGTGGTCTTTCACCACACAATGCCCTGCTTGATTTTTTAAAAACCAGCTTTAAGATGATTGGTATTTTATTTTCCCATCATCCTCACTGTGAGGTGGTTTAAAGGAAAGAGTTAAAAGATCAAGGCCATGGGGTCAGACAGACCTGAGTTGAAATCTAGCTCTTGTCTACTATTTATATGATCTTGAGTTAGATATTTAGTCTTTTGTTATGTGTAAAATAAGGAAACACCACCTCACTGGATTGCTGTAAGAGCTAAATGCAATAATGTATGTACCTGCCACACAGTTGTCACTTTCAAATGGTAACTATTGTTATCTATTAATATTTTTGTTATCATTATCCTCATTTAATCATTATTTGCCATCTTCTCATTGTTTTTGTCTTTCTTTCCCAGGATTTAGGACCTACCATTTCCAAGGCAAAAGGGTTATTTTTTCTCTTTTATTATCACCTGCATGTAAATTTTTCTTCTATCTGCTTTGCTCCCCTCCTTCCTATTTTCCTCTGTTAAAGTATTTATAGAGAAACTTCATCCATCTAAGAATGTTGGCCTAAATATATGCATATACATATTCATCATCTGGAAAAACTCATTAGATTCTATTTTCAATGTGAACAAACGCACTTGAAAACATCTCTTTTAAATTGGGAGCATTCAAGTTGCATAACTGTATTCTTTTGTGTTGACCAATGAATGAAACAGATCCTTCAGATTAGCACTGAAACATGAATTTTCCCTGAGCTTATTTCCATTTGAGTCCCCACCACTTACAATCCAAGTTAACCTGAAGACTTGGCTCACAAGTCATTTCTCAAAGCCTCTTTCCAGAAAGTTAAAGCCCTCAGCCTAATGGTGGTGGAGGCAGAGACGTAGTCTGTAGAGTCCTGGGCCACCCTTTCCTCCTTGGTGCTGTCTTCTTCTGTCTTTAGCCCGCAAGGGCCATCCCTTTATTCTCCTTTTCTGTCCTACCCACCTTGCTCTTGGGAAATATGTAATGAACAATTCACATGAATCTATTAGAATGGAATGATTTTGGACTTCGTTCAACCATTCATGTGGTTTGGGGAAAAATCTCTTGGTTTTCCCATCTGTTAAATGGAAAATATAATAGTACCCACTTCAATTGGTCTTTATAAGAATCAAATAAGATAATGCATTTTACAGTCACATTACCCTACCACCCAAGAAAATATAAGTGAAAATACTTTTAGAATTATCCAGAGCTGTGAAAACATGAACCATTAGTATTATATCTCCTAGGAACATTTGCATTTGATCTGGCAATAAAACCTAACACCAAAAAAAAAAAAAAAAAAAAAAAAGACTTGCTTTAGGACATTTTGGGCATAACCTGGAGCGTAAGCAAGACATTTGAAGGAAAAAGACCTCCTCCCAGGAAACTTTATGTTTCACCTATATCTGGCCCACCCATGTTCCCTAGGGTGACCCATTTAAACCCAAGTATGTGAGCTTGAGGTCTCTATATTGAAATATAAAAATAATATAAATACTCACTGAATCTGCTCTTGGCTTTAGGAATCACATTTTATAGTTCAAGAGTTTCTACTAATTGTTGTGTTTTGTTTTTTGGTGTTTTGTTTTTCTTTTTGGTGGGAAGGAGGTGTTGGCATCCCTTTAATCACTAAAAATTCATAGCAGAGGCATTCTCAGAAAAAAAAAATCCATTACAATTATAACTGCTTAATTTATGTAATTAAACCCCAAGAGATTTGAGCAAATATTAAGACAGAGAAGGATGGGTAATTTTTTTAAGAAAAAAGAAATTGAGTCCTCAAATATTTTCTATCTGAAGAACATTATTGGTTTTTTTCTCCAGAGTTACTTTACAACTTTATATGTTGTAATTCTGGTCCAAAAATCCATCAATGAGCTCTTTTCTACTTAACTGGAGCTCACTATAGCTATGCTTTCAATTAAGTAGCCACATTCTTAGGTTAATCTAAATCTTTTGGTTTTGTCTTCTATAAATTTGGAAGCAGCAAGCCCTTTGCTCTGTTTGATACCATATCTAACTAAAACGAAAACCAACAAGCAAAAACTTGGCTTTCTCCACAGACTTTTTCTTATAAAAGCAATGATTCTACCGAATTCAATAAACATTTGGTGCTGGTGATGGAGGAGAGATACTGCAGACTGTATTGTAATGAGGTTAAAAGGCTCAAGCCTGTAATCCCAGCACTTTGGGATGCCAAGGCAGGCAGATCACGAGGTCAGGAGATAGAAACCAACCTGGCTAACCCGGTGAAACCCCGTCTCTACTAAAAATACAAAAAAATTAGCCAGGCGTGGTGGCAGGCGCCTGTAGTCCCAGCTACTCGGGAGGCTGAGGCAGGAGAATGGCGTGAACCTGGGAGGTGGAGTTCGCAGTGAGCCACGATGGTGCCACTGCACTCCAACCTGGGCGACAGAGCGAGACTCCGTCTCAAAAAAAAAAAAGAAAAAAGAAAGGATGAAAACTCCTTGCCCTCAAAAAGATTTTGTTGCAACTGGGAATAGAAACATGTACATAAGCCACTATACTCAATGTAAATGTGCTTTACTAAGTTATGTATAATGTGTTATAGACGGAAACATAAATGAGAGAAAAACTCATTTGACATTACCTTTTCCAACCATTATTATTGCTTCATCTCACCATTCCTATGTCTGAATTTAGGCTTCCTAATGACTGCTTTTTTTTTTTTTCTTGAATACAAAGGGAAAAATAATTACTGATCTCTACTTTTTTACAAGCCATTAGAACACTGGAAAGGTTTCTTGAAAATTAGTCCAAAGGACTTTCCAACAAGCATTCTATCTGTTCTTACAGAAAAGCTATTTTTTAGCACTTTTGAAGAGCGTTGGTTAGTACAACTTCCTTCACAGAGGTTTTTGGTACTTCAAAGATTGTTCTTGAATTTAATTGAAAACCCACAGGGCCAAAAGCAGTTGTATGTAACCTGAAAATATGTATTTTTGAATCCTGAAAAATGCTTCCAATAGGAGACTGAAGAGCTATGGTGCATAAGTGGCATCCAGATGGCTCAGGGAGACTCAGTCAACAGAGATGAAGAGGTACAGGGTACTTTCAGAGGTAAGGGAGAAAAGAAAAGAGTTCAGGATTGAGGATCAGAAAGTGAGCAGGGGATTTGAGTAAGGAGCCACAGAGACCCTGATTCACAGTGTGCAGGCTGTGCTGAAGCCGAATCAGAAGGCTCAAGCTCTGACTTGAACAGACAGCTTATGGCAAAGAACAATGAGGGAAAAAAAGGCAAAAACATTGCTCTTTAAGCTGAGCATACCTGGTGAATTGGCTAAAAAGTGAAAATACAGCTAAGACTAGGACTAAGGATTATGGTTTTTAACAGAGAACTCTTCCCAACTTCTAAACTTTGGGAATGTGCAGCCAAAACTGAAATCTACTAAGGGAATGATAATGCAAATAGCTCATCATTTTTACACTATGCGTCTGACAAGTCCGGTGGCAGACATCATGGTATTTCTGTTTTCCACCTCCAGCAAGATTTAAGCCAAAAACTATTTAAAAGCTGCTAGAACTATTGCTGAGAGTATATACTTCCCAAATTGAATATAGCTTTAATTCACTTTATCACACCTGCTGTAGTTCTTTGCAGTAAGAAACGACATCAGGATCTCTATCCATACCAGGTTTATAGGCCTCTCAGATAATTATGAATCAGTACAGTTGGGTTCTGAACAGTTGTTTCTCCCTGGAGTTCATTAGCATGTTTTAGCTGCTCTGTAATTGTATACTCACCACATTAATCCAGATGTCCTATATCTCCCAATCCCATACAAATAGAGTAAAGCAAATCTCCATAAAAGGTAGACATTGTATAGCCACGACTTGTGTACAACCATGTTGTGGGTCACTATTATAATCAAGATATTGGAACATTTTTCCTTTCCATAAACCTTTAACCACTTTTCCAAGTAGAGCTCCTAAGAGCATTAGCCAAGGCTGACATAACCTCTGCAGTTGGCCTCTCTTCACCACTGGGCCTGGGTCATCTAAGTGTCTTTTGATGGGTCCTTGTAAATGCAAACCTTAGAGAAAGGATTCTGTCAACTACCCTAGAGCATCTACAACACCATGTGATGCTGAGAGATCTGTCACTTACCACAAGTCTTTAACTTCTTTCTTGGAGTTGACAGTCTGCAAGATAGACAACTCTTGCTAAACTTGGAAGCAACTCCTTGGATCTTCTCCAGCCATGTTTCCTACCAGAATAGAAGATAGAAAAATAGCACATTTCTTGGGATGTGGCTGGTAGGATAGCCACCAATTCTGAAACCCCAAGGTTGTTTTCCAGTTGTAAACAGAATTGCTTTTGCCATTTAAATGCATAGAGCTTATTTATGACCGCTATCTTTGACAGCTTTAGAGCAACCAAGTGAGACACTGCCTCACTGTCTATAGTCAGAGTAGAGGGGGACTTCCAGAAGACTCTAATTGGTGCCTCTTTCCAGTCTCTGAAGGGTTCCTTTGGACCACTAGGAGAGTTTATATAAAGTATTGCCTGCAGGGTAGACTGTTGGCTGTAAATTTCTGTTACATTAAACTTGGAATTCGTGGTACACAAACTATCCCAGAGACTAAAAAAGTGAGAAAGAAAGTGTCATCGTAAATGCTCATGATGAGATTAAGTGGTAGAACCTAAAACTTCAAATCAAACCCATTTTGAGTACTACTTTGGAGATATGACATTTTGTGACAAAAACAGAACATATGAAAATGTAGAAGTAATTTTTATGGGTTTATTAATCTTGTGAATATTTGAATGATAATGTTCAACCTTTTCTGTAGCCTCATTGCTCTTGGCATTGTTTTTAGTGAGTTGTGCCCTTGCCTTTGTTTTTAAGGGAGCAGCTGTACTGAGCCACGCATATTCTCCCACTCCACCCCCAGTGGTAAGCTCAGCAGCAGCCAGATCAGGATCCTGAATGAGAAGTATATACTTTGCTTATGAAATACAGCTATCCTCTGTTTGCAGATGACCAGTCTGTAAAGGATCATAACCCATTTCATCCAACTTTTTACAAATCATTATCGTTCTATTGTTTTTACTGTTCTCATTTACACTACTACCTGTTTTATGCTGTGCAAACCCTACCACACATTTGCTTTCCTGCTTCTTTTCCTTACCGCCTCCCAGAACCTTTTGGGAGGCTTCACACTTCTTGTATCTCAGACCACCTGCTCTCCCAACCTCTACAAACAAATATAGGATACATTTGAATACAGTCACAGACTAGGAGAAATGTTTTGTAATATTCAGGGACAATCTCCCTAACATCGGTTAAGACACTGTATGAACACAGATGGGAGATATAAGGAGCACATAAAGGGGCCTCTCTCAACTACACGGTAGGGCTACAGCTAAAGGTAATGTGCTTACTTTCTCACCTCCTGCACCAAGCACAGTGCAGGAGTGTAGTACTTGGCAAAAGTGCTATGTTCAAGTTTTGTTGATTTTTTTTCAATTTCAGTAAAGTAAACAGAACATAGAAGAGTGATCACCCAGTATTCTCTAGGGTACACACATCATCATGATAAGAAAATTACTGCAACAGTGATTTTTTGCCTAGTTTGCCTTTAAGTTAAGACAGTAGAGTAGACAAGAGCTGGCCTTGGGCCCAATGCTGATGTTAAGTATTAGCCCTACCACTTGCCAGCGGTGTGACCTTGGACCAGTTAAACATTTCCAACCCTCATTTTCTTTATCTTTGAATCAGAGAGAATGATAGGATGTTCCTCATGTGTCCTTGTAAGGACTAAATTAGTTAACTCCTGCTATAATGCCTGGCACATAATAAGCACTATATAAATGTTTGCTATTGGTCAGGCCCACTGGCTCACGCCTGTAATCCCAGCACTTTGGGAGGCCAAGGCAGGTGGATCACTTGAGGTCAGGAGTTCAAGACCAGCCTGGCCAACATGGCGAAACCCTACCTCTACTAAAAATACAAAAGTTAGCCAGGCATGGTAGCACATGCCTGTAGTCTCAGCTACTCGGGAGACTAAGGCACGAGAATCCCTTGAACCTGGGAGTCAGAGGTTGCAGTGAGCTGAGATAATGCCACTGCACTCCAGCCGGGGTGACAGAGTGAGACTCTGTCTCAAAAAAATAACAACAAAAAACTTTGCTATTATTATTTCACTGATTCTGCTACTCTATTTGGGAGACTGTATTATTAATTGTTATGCTATATTTAAGAGCCATAATAATTAAGACTCTCTCTTTTAACTAGATTGAATATGTGTGAAGTTAAATTTACCTACTCCATCACTGTTCTTTGATTGAATCAGCCTTGTCATCAACACACATTCACCAAATGCCTACTATACATATACTCCTAAGCACCTGTTAATGCTACTACATATTGTGTCTAAAATTCCTCCTTGCCTCATTATATATTTGCAGAAAGATCAATATGTATGGAACCTCATGTCTCCTGACTTTCAAGAATAAGATCTTAGCTTGCATGTTCTCAGCTAGATACTTTGTGTAACAGCCCCCACCCCCAACTCAATGATTGCTTCCTTCATTACTTCCTCTAACTGACCTAGAATTCTTTACACAATGCTGGCTGATGAAAAGTTACATGAAAAATGTATAATGCCATAAGAATTCTCTTCTTACAATAGCTCCGTTATTGTGTCAGCAAGGTAACAGCATCGTTTGTCTTTCCAATCATAGGCAACACCATTACTCCTGAGGCCCATTATTTTCTCAAGAATTATACCAACCTGCTTCTAAGTATCCATCACCTCATTCTTGTGCCCTTTATGTTTAGTGGCACAATGCAAAGGTTTCATATTAGAAGAGATCTTCAATCACAAGCTGCTCATAAGAAACACCTGGTGTAAATGTTAACCAACATTAAACTTTTCTGTATACCTAAGGTGTTACCTGTATCAGTGAGCGCAGCTAATGATTGCTTCTTAAAATTTTTCTCCACTTTTCAAAGCTTTCATTCCCTTTGAAAAATAATAATCTTTGTGTAATGGTGCTGTTTGATTTTGGCTAATCATCTTCCTTCTAGGTCTTATCTTCTAAAGTAACATGTTAAAAACTTGGTCTCTATAATATTTTCTCTCCTCCTAGCTTTTGAGGTCTGGATGAAATATGCAATCTCTTTTCTGAGATAGTTGAACCTATTTGACTTGAATTACTTAATCTAAAATAATGCTAACCTTTGTGGTTTTTATGGCTCTCACCCCAAAATGTAATCCCTGAAAAACCTGGAGAATTCTTCTCTTCCTTTCTTCCTAGAGGCCTTAGAGACAGCGAAATGTCTTTGCTTCTTTCCTATCCACTCCAAGCCCAGCATACTGCTTACTGAATTATTTCCAGGTCAACTGAAAACTATCAATATTTAAATTTCTGAAGTCTGAGATTTTATAGCAGACATCTTTTTTCTGGCCCAACAGTCCATGTGCATCCCATTTTCATACAACTACTTTAAAAAAGTAAAGCAAGAGAAAAACATTTTTCCCATATTTACTAAGTTAATAGCATGTGGGAACACACAATTCTATAGTACATTGATCAAAATCCTGTGAGAAGTGCCAAAAATAAACTGAAGAGCTATAACCTCTTCTCTGGGAGGGTCTTATGGGTATAATTCCTTTTAATAAAGAATATGCTGATGGCTGACCTTCTGGTAAAATGTTACATGCTCCCACTTAGGACCTCTTTTTGGATTCATGCAGGATTTAACCTAGAAATATCTTAGGAGCCTGATGATAAGTTAATGCCCAAGTATTTCTCTATTAATCAGAATATTTGACTAAATAGATACTTCCTTTTTCTTTACTATATGATTTCAAGAGTTCTTAGCTATATTATTTAAATATGCATTGTTTTGGTAAATGTGTATATATTTGTCTTTGATTTGTTTATAATACAGGGACCTCCTGGAATACAAGGAATACACCAGACTCTTGGTGGATATTATAACAAGGATAACAAGGTATGGCTTCTTTTTTCCCATAATTTATAATACATAGAAATTTTATGTGATTGTATTTTTGAAAAAAACATATTAATTCCTAACTTCTCAGACTTTTATACATGATCACATGCATTTAAACATCTTTCCATGCTGAAAGCTATGTTTTCGAAAACAAAAATAAAAAAGTATTTTGCTCAGTATCTTACAAATCTAAGATTTTATCCCAGTGTTTTAAAAATTTTGTTCAAAGTTTGTTAATGCAAAACATTGTGTTCTGCCATTGATAATATCATAGATCTAGCCTCTCTGAGGGCAGAAAGAAATTATTTGATACTTCGAAGTTCTGGGTAGCACAACAGGTGATAGACTTCTTATCAAAACCAGTAGGCACCGCACCAAAATCTCAAGCAAATAGTTGCATACTACAGTTCAAGAAAAAGAGTCCCCACCTTTCAGGGGGAACTACGTTTAATTTCCCCAAGGTTTTATTAAATCACATTTGGGATAGGTAGAATGCTGACGTGGAAGTACCCAAATGGCAAAAGCAAGAGAGTTTTGTTCCAGATTCTACAAGGAGCACAACAGAGTGGCAGCCAAGAGAAGATCTAGGTGAGATCATTGATTGAGTCATCATTCAATGACAAATATTTGTGGTCTGATCACTTCGTGTGAGGCATTCTGTCCACTAATTAGGATACCTTGTATACATGATGGTTCATCATTGATTTCTTGCACCACAGGAAGAATTGGAGACCCTTCTCTTTATGTCTTTCTTTCCTATGTTCTTACTTTCCCTTCCTGTAATTTTTTCTGAGTTTTTACTCCTCTATGTTTAGAAATCCCAAAGAAACGCTATATGCCAAAAAAATTTGTTAAATGGCTAACTAATTATAAAATCCAGTTTCTCTTTTATCAGAACAAGGTCAACATAAAGACTTAGATAATTTATGGTTGACAAATTTAAAATCAAATGTGAAAAGTTTTTTATACTTTATAAATTTGATAGTGATGCTATTTTAAATTCTCTCATTTATTTAGGTTTTCCAGGGAGTATTATATTAGGAGGAATGTTTGGGATATATTTCCTGTTTCTTTATTAGACATTTCTTTAATAGAACTGTACTAGCTTTTTCAAAATATTAAGCCTTAGCACAAGTGGAAAAAAGAATGCTGAAGCATGTTTAAATTTAATCAATTTAATGACACCTATAATGACACCTGATGTTATAAAATAGGATTTATCATAAATGCTTGGAAATAATGAGAATAAGTTGGCTCTGATGTCATAGTGTCAGCTAGAAAAACTTAAAGAACACACTGTATTACTATTGCCCTTGGTATAAAATATACCGAGTTGCTACTCAGCTACTTAAATATTTGCTATCCCTTGCAAAACTTTTAAAGCTCTCATCTTTACAGGTCTCCCAACAGTACTTCTCTATACAGTTTATCTTGCTGATGAGTCAGTTTTCCCTTAAATGAAGATATATGGAGCATTTATATTTTAGAGTCTAAAGTTGAGAATGTAAATTTTTAAACTTTAAGGTTATATTTCAAAAAAACCTGGGGGCTGACCAGAGCAGCTGAGTGGAAAATCTTGCTAGTAACAAACCAGTACTTTGAACTTAGTTATTAACTCACCTGAAAGGACCCGTTACTCTTATTGCCATTACAGAATAGAGGCTCACAGGTATTTAGTCTACATGTTCCTTAAATGTGACTTTAAAGCTGGAGTACAACTGGTAAAGAGAAAAGAGTATAGCTGTTATCCCAAATGATGCATTATAACCATTTAGCATTAGAGGCTTTAGATCCATCTGTGAATTAAGGGAAGATAGCTTACCAAACACTTTATTCTCTTTCCTTTCAGAGTAGTTAGAGCTCTTACACCAAGGCCTCACCAGGAAGGATGGAGGTAGTGGGACCCACCTTCCGAGCGCCCACACTGCCCCATGCTTCTGTATTGTAACCACCTCCTCCTCACCCTCAGGTTCACAAAGGAAAAGCCAAATGTGCTGTGATTAGCATGATGCATGTCTTCCATTGGCACTGTCTCCACCACCTACCCCTGTCTGTTTTTGGACACTGAGGTTGTTTCATTTTGCAATTCGTAGCGTGTCAGATGGTCTGACTGTAGCAAATAAGCACAGAGAGAAGCGGGGCCTAAGTGAAACCTTCCTAAGGATTAAATAATGGACCATGTATTGAGACATAGCAAGTGACACTCCAAGGTTAAAATACTCTTCCCTTTTAAATTGGCATTGATTTATGTGTTGTCTGCACTGGAGCCCTGTGCCTCAGCTCTTCAACCCACAGTGGCTTCAACAGTCACACAGCCCAAATTCTGCTCAAGCAACTACCCATGAGAGAATGAGTAACAGACTACTCATAAACTGCCCCTCCTCATTCCGAACTCAAAGAGCCCATGGTTCATTTTCTGGTCCCAGGATCCTCACTTCCCCTCTGGCCCCCATATAGGAACTGATCTTTTCCTCTACTATTTTCCTTATGTCATCTGGAGGGAGAAGCTCAGGTATAAGAAACCCTCTCTCCTCACAGCACAAATCAAAAAAGGGATGGAGAAGAAAAAAAAAGCAAATGAGGAAGAAAGAAAAAGCAAATGAGGAATAGAGAGATAGCCTAAGGAGTGAAGTCAGGAAGATGGTATCAGTGTGTTTATGTGGATTTTTGCATGCCCACTTATGTATGCAAAGAATAAAAACTAGATTTCTCTCTCTATCACAAAAATAATATGCAAAACAGCTGCTCCCATTCTGTAAGACTGTTTGCAAAGAAGCAACAGTACTGAGCATATTCTTCCCCTCAAGGAAAATCTGCTCATGATCCAGTAAACTGCACTTCATTGTTTCCAGCTCTGGGGGTTTTAATAAAAATTTGATAGGCTCTGTCAACTACTGAAGCCACAGACCCACAGTTCCTTACTACACTTTAGATGGAGAAAAAAAACACATTTTATCTGCGGAGGCCAAGTACTGGCGGATTTTACATTTGATGTTGTTTTTAAAGATCCATATTGAAAATGCAGAGTTGTGTTATCTTACATCACCACACTCAGTCTCAGCTGTTGGAGATTGATGCTTTGCCTCCCAGCAACCAATTCGTGTATTCATTTCTCCAAATTGTTGATCCAAAAAAAACCAATTTGCTAGCAAAATAATCTATTTTTCTTTTCACATATTAAATCATAACTTCACTTTAATATCCACAGACTAGAAAGGACAGAAAGCCTTTATCCAAAATCCAATATTCAAGGCCTTTCCAAGCCGTGAGTTAAACCCAATGATGGCATATAAAGTGAAGACTCCCTTGGAGACACTGCAGGCAACCTTTCTGAGCCCAGAAGATTGAGAAATAAAGTTTAGGTTCTAACTTCATGGCTCTCCTTCCCTGTGCCCCAGGCTCCACTGGCTTTGAGGAACATTGTGGACTTAGGCACAGACATATGGACTTTCAGATGTTGGTTTGATTACAGACAGCCTCCCAACTCACCTGAGTCTTTCCTTCCTTTCATGACCCTCCATACTTGTGGCTGGTGAAATGGTTTTTTGCAGTTAACTAAGAAGTTGGGCTTTGAGCCAGCCTTAGGCCTTATTTTCAAATGAGCACAGCTTTCCTAGCCAACATATTACGTTTTAACTTGCTAGAGCTGCCACAACAAAATATCACAAACTGAGTGACCTAAACAACAGAAATATATCATCTCACGGTTCTGGAGGCCAGAAGTCAAGATGAAGGTGTTGGCAGGGCCATGTTATCTCCGAAGGCACTAGGAAGGAATGTCTTTCAGGTCTCTCTCCTAGCCTCTGGTCATTCCTTGGCCATCTTCACGTGGTGTTCTCCCTGCGTGCATGTCTCTATAAAGTTTCCCTTTTTATAAGGACGCAGTCTTATTGGATTAGGAGCCCAACCTACTCCAGCATGTCCTCATCTTAACTACTTATCACTAATTATTAATTACATCTGCAATGACCCTATTGGCAAATAAGTTCACGTTCTGAAGTCCTGGGTGTTACAGTTTATACATATATATCGGAGTGGGAGATACACAGTTTCAACCTATAAAAAACAACCTGGTTTTTCTGAACTTTATGTCCCCTCATGCCTAGGATATTACAGCAAGTTCCCCAAAGGCTGACCCTGGGGATTTGTAATGACTCCATACCCTAGGAAAGAGTTCCTATCCTTGGGTTCTTTTATTAGTTAAACAGTAGAAAATTGCTGATATTTTACTCTCTGGGACCTATAAAAATGGTCATCTCATATGGTTCAATCCATGATATATCCAGGTACATTCTCTTCTTTCCAGAGAAAATCCTCTTTAAGACTTTGAGTAGCTTGAGTGTTTTCACTTGCCTAACCATACGTTCCAAAGTTCCATTCACCATTCCCACACAGACCCAAGAACAAGTGCTGACATCCCAGAATTCTTGAGATGGGCATGCAGATTAGCATCCTCATGCCACAACCCTCACCATATCACCACAAGAATTTTTAAATAAACACATTCAAAACTGTGTTTGGAAGGCTTACAAGAACCCTTAACATGGCACCAAGACACAAATTAACATAATAAAATTAGCATAGCATCGGAGGTAGAACCACAGTTCCAGAAACACAAAGACTATACCTCTTATTATTTTCACTAAGCCAGGCAATTGTCTGGTGCAGCTAGCTTAGAGATAGTAGGGAGAAGCAGCTCACATGTCAATGAATAAACGCTACTGAAGCTCAAGTTTGAATCTGCCTTGAGTATTATTAACCCAAGAGTGGAGAACAGCACGAAAGGCCACCAAGAGTCCTTGACTAGATGGATTTCCTGGTCTTGCTGTTGAGTGAGGCAAACATGGTGCTCTGATCAGCAATAAATGGCCCTGTTGTTTTTCTGGGTGTGAAAGCCATCAGAAAATCAAGACTTTAGAACAATAAAGCCTATTGATGGGACACTAGGAATTGGTGCTGCAGTGGCATTCCTTCACCCCAGCTACAGCATCTCTGATGCCCTGTAGGTTATTGGGGGTGAGGTGGGCTACACTAGAACATGCTCTCCCCAGAGGCCGTTTAGGTGCTTTCCTACTCTGCAATCAAAGAGCATGAGGCCTTCCAAGCCAAAGACCATCTCCAGGCAAATCCTATCTCAGATGAAAGCATGTTCCAATTTCCCAAAAAGGATCCTATCATAAGCATAGCCAGGGGGAGATGCTGATGTTTTGTGCTGACACCATGCCCAAATGACTAGTGTTTTTCAGACATCTCTAAGATTTATGTTTCTGTGCAGGTTGCATCCAAGCAACTTGCCATTTTGTAACTGCTGGTTCTTTATAAACGTGTGTATATACCTTAGTGTTTCCATGCTTTATTTTCAAATACTGTTGGTTGTAATAATTTAGAACAAAATTTTGAGATTACAATTTTTATTTTCAATTTAGATATCACAGACCAAAGTTGACAGAAGAAAATGAGAGAATATCCATTACAAGACCAATAATAATATCAGTTATAAACTACTGATTTTTTATTGAAGCAGCAAAATAACATGGAAGGAATATTTAAAATATCAAACTATAGCAATAGTGATCTGAATGGGTACCTCTGTATATTTTTGTTGTCTAAATATTTCTGTACCTTTTAGGTTTTCTATCAGCACATGTATTTTTAATCAGAAAAATAACTTTAATGGAAAAATCACATGATTAGAATTACTGGCTCATTTGCCCAACAGATATTTATTGAATGCCAGGGGAGGCTTTCATGAATGGCATTTCATAATAGTTGAGACCTGATTAATGAGTAGTTTCTGGCCAGATAGAAAGGTGAGGACACAGAGTGGTGATCTGGAGGCTAAGATGGGAATGACCTTGGTCAGTTTAGGGAGCTGAAAGAACACCATGACAGCTGAAGCTTCTGAGGAAGAAGAGTGGCCAACATGATGCTGGAAAGGGAAATGAGTTCAGGTTATGCAGAGATTTGCTGGTGATGTTAAAGTTTTGAGAAATGGATGTCAGAATGTCTTTTGAAGGTATTTCTCTGATCTTATGTAGAGAACATGCATGTCAGGAAAGCAAGAGTGGATTGTAAAAGGCCAGTTAGAGGCTCACTGCAATAATCCTGGCAAGACATGATGGTGGGCTGCCAGGGTGTAGGCAGGTTGACTCTTTCTCTTAAAAGAAGAGAAGACATTTGGGGAGACAGAGTCAACCAAACTGGATGACTGATCATATTCGAGGAATAAGGATGAGGGTGATCATATTAGTCCGTTTTCATGCTGCTGATAAAGACATACCCTAGACTGGGCAATTTACAAAAGAAAAAGGTTTCATGGACTCACAGTTCCATGTGTCTGGGGAGGCCTCATAATCATGGCAGAAGGTGAAAGGCACATCTAACATGGTGGCAGACATCAGAAGAGAGAGTTTGTGCAGGGAAACTCCCCTTTATAAAACCATCTGTTAAAGGTTGGATTTCCTTAGGACTTTCTTCTTTGTGACTCAACACTTTCTCCCCAGCACTCTTATTTACCTTCATGGCTTAGGTAATATTTACACAGCCAAATTTATAAACCCAGTATACACTTCCCTTCTGAGTTTTAGACTCATATATCTAATTTATACACCCTGCATATACTTCCCTTGTGAATTTTAGACTCATATATCTAATTTTCTACTTGATGTATGTACTTGTAAATTCTAGAAGCAATTCACATTTAACAAGTTTAAAACTGAAACAAAAAATGCAACAAATACACATATATATGAGAGAAAAAAATAGAGTTACATCACACTGGTAACATTGTTTAGTACAGAAGTGGGAGAAGAAGAATCAGTTTTTTCTAATGTGTCTCTGCAGTTGCTCTTGTCCATTTTACAATTGAAAACAATTACAGAAAGAAAGAAAATCTGAATTCTTCCTCTCTGTCCGAATGTCATTCTCAATACCACTTGGTTTGGCTGTGTCCCCACCCAAATCTCATCTAGAATTGTAGCTCCCACAATTCCCATGTGTTGTGGGAAGGACCCAGTGGGAGGTAATTGAATCATGGGGGAGGGTCTTTCCTGTGCTATTCTCATGATAGTCAATAAGTCTCATGAGTAAAAACTCAGACTGTAAAACTAATAGGAGGCTTTTAGAAAGATTTACATCTCAAAGGGATAGTGAAAGAACTTACAAATACAGATTTCTAAAGCAATTGGTCTAGAAAAAGAGAGGTCGGGGTCTGGAATTAGGAACAAGCCTGTCCAAAGTTGATTCCCGCTGAGGGAAACATTAAAGGCTGTCTTGGTCAGTGGACGCAGAAAGCACTAACTACCCTTTTGAGAAAATTATCCAGAAATCGGAGGAAAGAGAGTAACTTAAGGGAAATGTGTGCTGGGGAACTGTATGCTTTTTGTGTGTTAAGTTTAAAGAAGGTAGAATAGGTAGGTAGTCAGAGAGAGAAAGAGAAGTGTTAAAGAAATTGGCCAATTTTAGCTACACTTTATTTAACTTTATTACCAAATTGGCCAATTTCACCTGATAGCAATAGGTAACATCAATAAGGAAAATCTCCTAAGAAGGCAGAGGGCATGGGAATCAGAGAATTTATAGAGGAAACAGCCACTGATAAGAGATGAGACAGCTCATTAACTACACCCGGGTGTGCATGCACATGGGTTGGTACATTCATTGACAGGAATTAGAAGTGGTATCTGAGGCCTGGCACAGTGGCTCATGCCTGCAATCTCAACTCTTAGGGAGGCAGAGGCAGGAGGATAGCTTGAGCCCAGGAGTTCAAGACCTACCTGGGCAATATAGCGAGACACCATTCTCCACAAAAAGGAAAAAAAAAAAAATGATGTCTGAGAACTTGTATTTTTTTCAGTGTAGTCACAGGCAAGTCACCTGCCCGGGACTGTAGAGTCTAATGTAGTGGTCTGAGAACAATAAAGCTTACTTGAGAGTAGGGGAGCAGATCAGAGATGCTCAGATACATGGAGAGGCCAGTTGAAGTGGCCAGATGTGGTTTTGGAGTAGTGAGTATTTATCTCCAGAGGTGTGATGTTTCTCCGGAAGCAATCTCCTTAAGAAGTCACAAAGAAGATGCATGGGGCTTCCAAAGCTGGAATTATTTAGAAGAATATTTAACAGGAATATTTAACAACAGGTGAGAGAGACAAAGCTGTTTGCACAAATGACCTAGTATCCATAAAAAGCTGTTACAGTACTGTTATCTGACTACTTACACTGTTACCCATTGAATGTGTTAAAAATTAGTGGATTTTTCTTTGAATTTTAAATTGTTTTTACCCCCCTAGGGAAATGATGAACATGAAGCTGGAGGCCTGAAAGGAGACAAGGTAATCAGATTTTTTTTTTTTTTTTTTTTTTTTTTTTTTTTTAGATGGAGTCTTGCTCTGTTGCCAAGGCTGGAGTGCAGTGGCGCAATCTCGGCTCACTATAACCTCCACCTCCCAGGTTCAAGTGATTCTCCTGCCTCAGCCTCCCAAGTAGCTGGCATTACAGGCATGTGCCACCACTCCCGGCTAATTTTTGTATTTTTAGTAGAGACAGAGTTTCACCATGTTGGCCAGGCTGGTCTTGAACTCCTGACCTCAGGTAATCCACCCGCCTCAGCCTCCCAAAGTTATGGGATTACAGGCTTGAGCCACTGCACCTGGCGGTAATCAGATTTTCAAAGTGAATAGAAGGGTCCAGTATTTTCTACGGATTTACACATTCCCGTGTAGGGGCAGCCCCCCGGCAGCAGTTGGGTTGCATCTCTGGGAGGGTGTCCAGCCTGCAGTGGGCAGGGGCCTCTGCCTGCCTCCTGACCAGGCAGTAGGATTGGAATCTGCTTCAGGGTCCAGCAAGGACTGCTGAGTAGCAGTTGGCTGCAAGAAAGAGAACATATCAAGGGGAAATTACTGTAATAAGATAAATGAAATCAGGACACAAGACTTGTTTTGTAATTAAATGTGAACCCGTGTAGGTGGCAAAAACAATCTGAAGACCCCTTTGGCAAAATGCCTCATGCCCAGGCTCACTATTTTGTGTCTTCCTAAGTACCAAAACGTAAGCTGCCCTGGCAGCCATTTTTGGTGGGGTTTTATACTGTCCAGTAGTGGTTTAGCCAAGTAATTATTTCAAAATAGTTTTAAAATTAAGACACTGATAAATTTCCATTGCATTCTCCTTGTCCTTCGCAGGTTTCATTATCTTAACTGTAAAAATGACAGATTCACTTCCCCATTCAATAAGATGTTTCACTCCTGTTTGATTCTGAAATTGTAATGACCTTGGATTCCATGCAAATGTGCCATTGTCAGAAAAAAAAATGCACATTAAATCTACAGGCAGAGATGAGTAGGTTTGAAAATACTCTGAGGGAATGTGACCTGTGAGTGCTAGCTATCTTCATTCATTCTCCTGTAAAAATTCTCTAGATTGAGGGCAGGGGATTTTGACATGAATCCGAGAAAATATGACTTCTGTGTCTTATAAATCAGTGCAACCAATCCATTCAAAAAGTCGTACACTCATCATCAGAAGTTACTACTAAAAGACAGTCTTGCCAGAAACTAGGAGCTTCTTGCAGATTGATGATTGAAAATGAAATTTTCTGCTAAATAAATAAATAATAAATAAAACCTTGACATTCTGAAAAAAGACATCCAAAAATTGATTACACAGCAATGATAAGTCATTTGTGTGAGTTAGATTTTATTGCTAGTACATTAGCATTATTTCCTGTAACCTTATAGCTAACAGAAACCATACGCCACCATAACAAACGCATTACATTTTAGGCAATGACTTCTGGACATATGCAGGCTAAGGGGAAAAAAAAAAAGGAAAAGAAAGCCACAAAGCTTGTCACATAGGACAGCTGAGCAAAGAAGAGAGTTGTGACTTTTAAAGTATTTAAATGATGATTCATTTCTTGAAACAAAACAGCTGGCTTCTGTTTTGCTGTGTTCATTAGGAAACACATGTTACTTAGACATTCTTAAGACCTCACTGATGAGAAATTTGATTCTGTAAAACAGGTGTATTTCAAACTCTAAGGACCTTTTCTGTTGCTCAAAATCTTTTCTAATTGCTTCAGAATCCTAAGTAGAATTAGGAAAAGCCAGTGGCATAACTGTTCCCTCCTCTCACTCAAATAAATAACATAGAAGAATCTACAGGGAACTTGATGCCATACGTGATATAAAGAGACACATAAAAAAAACTTCTAAAAAGCGTGATTAACAGGAAATTGCCAATAAATAATGCATAAAATAAACAAAAATTACAGGCGGTAGCTCGCACCTGTAATCCCAGCACTTTGGGCGGCCAAGGCGGGAAGAACGTTTGAGCCCAGAATTTAGACAGCCTGGGCAATATAGTGATACCCCATCCCTACAAAAATTAAAAATATTAGCTGGGCATGCTGGTAAATACCTGTGGTCCCAGCTTCCCAGGGAGGCTGAGGCAAGAGGATCACTTGGAGCCAGGAGATAGAGGCTGCAGTGAGTGATATCACACCACTGCACTCCAGCCTGAGCAACAGAGCAAGACCTTGTCTCAAAACAACCAACCAAACACAAACATAAGCATAGCAGTTGCTGGAAGGGTGAAATCAACTCTACCTATGCAAGTCTACTTACCATCTCTTCTGAATCAATACATTAGTTTTAAAAAATTATAATGTAATTTAATGTGATGTAAGTCACCACGGTGATAATTTAGAGCTCCATCAAGCTGTTCTCACAGATCTCTGCTTGCACCTGTGGTGAACCCCAGTGCTTCTGAATCCTGGCTGCACATTGGAATCACATGGAAAGCTTTGACAAAATACCCACACTCGGGCTCATCCACAGAGACTCCGATTTGGAGTAGGGGTTGTAGCGCTATTTAAAAGTGTTTCAGATGACTCTAATATACAACCAGGGCTAAGAACCACTGAGTAATAGGAAGAGCATGAGCTTTGAGACAAAAAGTTGATTGTGGCATTAACAGCTGGTCACCTTGGGAAGGTCACTTCATTTCTCTAAGTATCCATTTCCTCATTCACACCATGGGCGTAACTGTATCTACACAAAGATTTGATAGAAGGATTAAAATTAAATATTAGGAAGTTACTCAAAAGCACAATAACTAAAACATATATAAAGCCCTCATTAAAGATTTGTTCTTTTCTATTCACCAGCTCAATCTTTCCTTCCTCTCATGAGGTCTCATTTAGCACTTTTGAGGATTAATTGTTATTCTTATTCTTAGCACCTGGTCTTGCTCATCTTTGTATCTCCACCATAATTTTGACAAAGAAGGGACTCAATTTGTGCTGTAGAATAAAATATTTAAC
Source organism: Piliocolobus tephrosceles (assembly GCF_002776525.5). Lineage (NCBI taxonomy): Eukaryota > Metazoa > Chordata > Mammalia > Primates > Cercopithecidae > Piliocolobus > Piliocolobus tephrosceles. The sequence continues at coordinate 102,109,379 of NC_045438.1, read as the reverse complement.
CAGTAGAATAATTAAACACAGAAGTGATTCATCATTCCTTTATAATATGCTACTTCTCAATGCACTGACCAGCAAAATAGAATTACTAAAAGAGTCAACCCTTTGGAACCCGACGCTACAATGAGCACCAGAACAAGCACAAACAGCACTGGAATATACACACCAATCACCCCTGGTTTAGCAGCCACAACCTGTATCAAGAACACTACGATACAGGGAGAACCACGACTTGCAGTAAATGGCCATGGAGACTGTCCATATGACCAGTCTACCAGTGTGGAAATGATGGATGATCCCTGCTCTGTGGCTTGACTGGGACTGACAGGATATGGAGAAGAGATAATGTATTTGCAAGTTACTTGAGGAGAACTACTGCTTTATAGAGACAGTAGAACAAAATATCAGGATATCTAAGCATTCCTGAGAAAATAGCAGGTGTCTTGTCGGAGAAGACTGTCAGGGAAAAGGTGGAGTCGCTACAGCACCAAGCTTTTCAAATAGCATCAAAAGTGTCAAACTGAATGAGAGTCTTTCCTGATGCAAAGTAAATTCATCACTTATGTTTCAACTCATCTCTACAGTGATAAATCATTGAACGTTCAATTTAAATAAAAAATACAAACCCATATGTGTCTAAGGTTCAGGTGGAAAATGCTTTTTTTGCAGAATTTTATGAGGAAAGAGGTCTCTAAGATTTCCTTCCAGCCCAATGTCATCCAATGACTATGTGAAAAGATGAGCCACAACCCCTTTTTTGTCCTTCCTCTGTATTTCCCAGGAGACCTATGTACATTGGTTCACCTGTATAGCAGCTATGAGTATAATTACTCTTATTTCACCATGTACATTCTCCTCCCCTTCCCTTTTGATATTGGCGGATTTGATTTTTACAAGCAATTTCTAGACCCCTTCTCAGCTTTCCACTTTTATTTTATTAGGCAAGTGTAACTAGTAGGCATATTTTTCCTTCACACCTATGCAATGGAGATTGTAGCACTTACCAGATGGCTAAAATGAGCTTCACTCTGTACACCCTAATGCCTATACAAGGCTAATTGTTTATTTTCTCTATAAAACCAACAACAATTGGTCCCTAAATGTATCCACCAACTTCTCCCTCTCCTTATCTTGAATATGATTTACTATGTCTAAGAAAAAAAAATGGCTTATCTTATAATGTGGTAAGAATAAGACTGATGATACACAGGATGTTTAGATACTATCATAGAAAAAAACAATACTTATGTAGCTTCCTCTGAATTAGGAAAAAGCCTGTATCCAGCACACTAAACTTTAAATTTTATGGATACTGCTTCAAAAGGCTTATTGAATATTTAAATTAAGAATGTGAGTGAATTTAGAGAAAAAAATAAGTTATGTATATATAGGTGGTATGTGGACATAGCGAATATTATGCAGTTGGGATGTGGATGACTGAACTTTGGGAAACACTGCTCTAGAATATTTGTACTGACAGGTCTGCAAATTGGCTTCTTATCCATTTGGTTCCTTGGCTCTCCAACAGGGCCTTACTATTACTAACTGAAAGCTTAATGGTATAAAAAATTAGTACTGAGGTGAGTCATAAAAACAAACACTTCTTTCCTAGTATCAACTCTCACAGCACCAAATACCTCTATGACCAAATATGTGAATGTTTCACACACAGCAAGCAAGCAATCAGTTCTGCAACAGACACCAGCTGGTTGTCTTCTAATTCCATTCAATTCTAATGCGATTTACCTGGTGGTAGCAACAGATCCCACAGATTGAGGGCTCAATCCCACAAGACTGCCTTCTACTTCATATGCCAACCGAAAGTCCCATGTTGTTTTTTCTGTGCTTTTGACCAAATGGCTATAAATCAGGGTCCTCATGACCCCATCCTTGGCTTTGACTGATCTGCTGGAATGGCTCACAGAACTCAGGGAGATATTTACTTATGCTTACCAGTTTATTATAAAGGATGTTACGAAGGTTACAGATAAAGGACTGCATAAGGCAAGGTATGTGGGAAGGGGTGCCAAACTTCCATGCCCTCCCTAGTCATGCCACCCTCTGGGAACCTCTACGACTTCAGCTCTACAGAAGCTCTCTGAACCCAGTCCTTGTGGTTTTTATGGAAGCTTCATTATGTAGGTGTGATTGATTAAATCATTTGTCATTGGTGACCAAGTTAACCTTCAGTCTCTTGCCCCTCCTCAGAGGTTGGAGGTGAGGCTGAAAAGACTCTAATCAAGCCTTGGTCCTTCTGGTGACCAGCCCAATCCCAAAGCTACCTAGGGGCTGCCAGCTACCAGTCAACTCATTAACATACGAAAAGACACTTATTGCTTTGGGGATTCCAAGGATTTTATGAGTTGTATGCCAGGAAACTGGGACGAAGACCAAATATGTATTTTACAATATTGTTATCAAGCAGATGGGCTCACTGCCCAGTGTGCACCGAAGCCAATAACTATGGCACCAGCTTTTCAGAAAACAAAGATTTTATTGCAAAACCAGCCAGCAAAGAGACAGGAGTCAGGCTCAAAGTTGCCTCCTGGATTTGGGGATTGGGGCAAATTTTAAGGGATCAGAGGGCAAGAGACAGGATCTAGGAATGTTAGTTTGGCAGGGTCTGATTGGACAGCTTCAAATTTGACCATTTATGGTAAGGTATGTTGAGGCAGATTTTTGCCCTGGATATTCCAGGCCAGTGGACCCCCTTGCTTCTGAAAGAGTTCAGGTTCTGGTCATGTCCCGGTCTTCTTGATTCCACCCAAGGGGAGGAATTGTTGGTCCCAGCTGTTGTTACAAGTCAAAGCTTTTTCTGTTACGCGTGCCTAGGCTGCATGACTTGGAGCTTTGGGCTCTGTTATACCTTAAAGGTACCTTGACATTTTATTATCAGCAGAGTAGGCCCTGTTTGGCTGGTTCCACAGTTACAGTATCGCATGAGGTTTTAAAATTTTAATAAAATTAAGATTAAATTTAACAAAACATATCCCATAAATCTAGAAGACTAATTAATACAAACATGATCTTGTCTATCTGTTGCAGAAAATCACAAGATATGGATTAGGATACACAAATAAAAATAAGCCAAAGATTTTAGGGCTGTAGTAAATTTGTACTTGAAGCACTTTTGGGTAGACTGAGGCTTCAAAATGAACAGTTAGGCACATCCACACAGGGGTCAGGATTAGAGATGTTCACTGCAGCCTTATTTATAATAGAGACAAGCTGATTACAACTCAAGCACCCATCAGTAGGGCTGAGATAAACCCTGGTTTATTAACATGTTAGAATGCTACTCAGCTGTTACAGTGAATGAATGAGATCATATGTATCAATAGAGATGGATATTAAAAACAATGTTGAGTGGAAAAAACAAGTCGTAGTATGTTCTATATGAGATAAAGCTATTTATGGAATTTGTTTCAAATATCCAAAATAATGTTTATGATTCCACATATGCAGTAAAAGTACAATAATATAAACTGAAAATATAAATACTAAATTCTTGAGAGTGGTTCCCTCTGGGTGGAAATAGGAAATACAGGGGATTTCTTCTTTGTAAATTTTTTAATTTCTTTCATTTTGGGTACCTGGTACATGAAGGCTTAGTGTATTCTACTTTATGCTTTCTGTATTTATTCTTTTTTTTTTTTTTTTGAGACGGAGTCTCACTCTGTGGCCCAGGCTGGAGTGCAGTGGCCGGATCTCAGCTCACTGCAAGCTCCGCCTCCCGGGTTTACGCCATTCTCCTGCCTCAGCCTCCCGAGTAGCTGGGACTACAGGCGCCCACCACCTTGCCCGGCTAGTTTTTTTGTATTTTTTTTTAGTAGAAACGGGGTTTCACTGGGTTAGCCAGGATGGTCTCGGTCTGCTGACCTCGTGATCCACCCATCTTGGCTTCCCAAAGTGCTGGGATTACAGGCTTGAGCCACCGCACCCGGCCTTTATTCTTTTGAAGTAAAAAAATAGGCCAGGTAGGCAAAAATGGTATATGCTCAGAAATGTAATGGTGAACATTATTTTGCAAAAATGCTCTTGAGGTTGGGGGAAAAAAAAGTAGCCTTACATATCTTCTAGGGACTATGTTTAATTTAAAAACTGTGTAGGTATTCAGAGATCTTGGTAAACACTAAAAGGATGCACAATGCTGAGACTCCTCTGAAGTCTCATCAGTGATATAACTCCTTTCTTTAAATATTACTTCTCAAATTACATTTTCCAAAAACACTCTGTATATGTCACATACAAATCTCTCTTCAAGGTTTTTTGACCAGAACCTCCCAGACATTTCTAAGCTACTGCCATCACCACATCTACAAGAATGCCTTATTTGCCCACAGCCAATCATCTAAGCAGCATTATAAACCCTGGAAACAGCTGAGAGACTCATTTTGTTTCATATGACTACTGACTCTGCTCACCTAAACAAAAAAGTGCCTGAAATAAAATGAGTCTAGATTATTGTGCCAGTTAAACAGTCTGATGTCTTTGAGATCACACACAAAAAAATTGGTTTTGGCACACCAGAACAAAATTATAATTATTCTCCTCTAGATATTCTTTCCTGGAAAAATAATTAACTTTGTTTCAAATTACATTTAAGTATCATAATGAAATGTATGGATTTCTAAAAGACATAACGCTATTGTGAAGTACTGACAAACACATTATCATAAAAATAGTCTAAGTAGATTCAGAACTTTGCATTGTCTGTTGGATGCTATATAGTTAGGAGAGCAAGCAATCATTCTGTTCTGAGTCACAATAGTGCTTCTCTAACCATCTGCAAAATCTCTCTTCTGCTTTGTCTTGAAAGGGTGAAACTGGACTACCAGGATTTCCAGGGTCTGCTGGGCCTAAAGGACAAAAAGGAGAACCTGTAAGTATTTTAGCTTTGAGAACAGAGGAAGAATATCTAAAAAATTGGATTAAAAATATTTTTCCAAATCAGCCCCAATTCCACGTACCTTGGTTGATCCTGTCATGGGAAACAACCGATCAGATTTTCAAGTGAGTATTAGCTATGCTATGCACTAAGTTTTTCATGTGTATTTACTCACTTAATCCACAAAAAGATTCCATAAGGTCGTCTATTAGCACCTGCATACTTCAAATGATAAAAGTAAGGCATAAAGAGGTTAAGTAACTTTGCCCAAAGTCACACAGTACTAAGCATTGGAGCTGTGAATCACACCTAGGTGAGCTGATTCTAGAACCTAAAGTTTAAAATCACAATGCTCATCTGGTATAACTAAACACTGCAGCTAAAATAATAAAATCAATGTATCAAAAGACTAGTACAAGTTGATCCGAAAGAAATTGGAAACACATCTTTCTGCTCAAACAACTGTTCTCAGTGTACCTTCTGAAGTTATTTTTCTTTCTTGACTTTTGTAAGATCAAAGTGGCTTCCCAATCACTTTTCAGTATTATTGTGGCCAATTTCTTTCAAAATGCAGTTCTTTTTGTGGGGAAAAAGAGAAAAACCCTACAGTATCATTTATATTCAAATAGGACCACCTAAAGTGATAAGAGAAATCTTAGGTACAAAAAATGACTTGTTTTAATGCTCCTTTTAAAAAAGCAGTTTTCAAGAATCAGTGAGAATCAGGCTTATCAAATGTTTCATCTTTGTTTAAAAAAAAGTAATACATCTTATTAAACCACTCTATCCCTTTCTTTATGAGAGTGAATAAAGGATATTGGTTTATCAGGGGATAAAACATGAAGAGGTCACTAAATTGCCTGCATGACAAACAGGAACATTATTTAAAGCATTCAGTGTTACAAAGTCAAATTTTCCCTGTGCTTCAACTTTAAAAAATTAACAATGACAGTAATTTTTGCAGCTTTAGAATCAGTCTGTGGCCTTGTAGCAGGACAAGCAGCAGACAAAACTCCTCAGACACTTAGTTAAAGAAGGAAGGGGTTTATTCGGCCAGGGGCATCGGCAAGACTTCTGTCTCAACAGCCGAGCTCCCCGAGTAAGTAATTCGTGTCCCTTTTAAGGGCTTACAACTCTAAGGGGGTGCATGTGAGAGGGTCATGATTGATTGAGCAAGCAGGGGGTACGTGACTGGGGGCTGCATGCACCAGTAATTAGATTGGAACAAAACAGGATAGGGATTTTCACAGTGCATTCCTATACAATGTCTGTAATCTATAGATAACATAACCGATTAGGTCAGGGGTCAGTCTTTAACTACCAGGCCCAGGGTGTGGCGCCGGGCTGTCTGACTGGATTTCATTTCTGCCTTTTAGTTTTTACTTCTTCTTTCTTTGGAGGCAGAAATTGGGCATAAGACAATATGAGGGGTGGTCTCCTCCCTTAGCCTATGTACCCCAGTTCTTCTACTTTCGGGAGTCGTACTTGCCCTTAGTATTCAGTTCAAGCTTTCTTACACAACTACAGGATTTGGCAGTCTTTAATGGGTTTCTCCAACTGAGTATTTCCAATAATGTCTGGAAAATCTCATGTCTCAGAAATCCAGGCTGGTGCATGCCCCTGGTACCTGCCAACTCTCTAGGTGCCCCACACTTGGAAGTTCCTCTTACCATCTCTTAACTGCTTCTCTAGGTCTCCACTATCTTCCCTCCAAAACTGAACATTGACACCCACCTTCTCTTAATTTCCACATGACACATGGAGGACCTTGCTGTAAGATTTACAAAAATTTTACTGGAAAATTAAGGATTTTTAGAGCAGAAAGGAGAAACTTTCAGTGAGTTAGAACACTGCTTCTCAAACGTGAACGTGCACTTGAATCCCACTGATTCTAGGTCAGTAGGTTTGGAGCAGGATCAGAGAGTTTGTGTTTCTCATAAGCTCTCAGTAATGCTGGTGCTATTGTTCCATGGACCACACTTTAAGCAGCAAGAGTTGGAGGAGTTCATAGTTCCTAGGAGTGATAGGCCTTTTCCTCCTGCAGAGATTTCCTCTGGATTTCTCTCCTACCACTAATGTTCAAGGGCAGTCCATGTACCTCATGGGGACTGCCTTTAGCCCTGTTTTCCTTAACTAGAGCTTCTTTTCCTCCTAACTCTTCTCCATACCAGGTCCCTATTCATCCCCTAATTATCCCACCACCCCATACATCTTTGCCGCCTTCCCCTACCCCTACATTAAAACAACACAAATTTTACATTATTATGGAGAGCAGTTTAGCTCTTTATGGTCTCAACCTTTCTATTCCAGAACAGGATATAGACTTTACTTTGCATAGTAATCAGAAGGCCCAAACAGAAGAGTAGTATTCATTCAAAGGTAAATTCTGAACCACTGATCCCAAATGGTAACTAAAATGGCAAATTTTCCCCCACCATAGGACATTCAGAATATGGTTTGATGTGTAACACATCAGAGCTAAAATATAGTTGAGATCACCTAGTTGAACCCCATGATTTTATAGATAAGGAAAGGGGGCCTCTAAAAGAGTAAGTTACTTGCCTCAAATAGTAGCCATTGGATCTAGGACTAAATATCAAGTATCTAGACAACGAGGCTCCCTGGTTTTTCTTTTTTTCTTTTTATTTTATAACCAGTTACTTTAGTCAATGTGGCCACTAAACTTGACAGTGGCTGTAAATAAGCAATGACATGAGCAGTGTCATGTAAGCAAAAACAAGCAGGGAAATAAGAATATAAATAAGGCGGCCGGGCGCGGTGGCTCAAGCCTGTAATCCCAGCACTTTGGGAGGCCGAGACGGGCGGATCACGAGGTCAGGAGATCGAGACCATCCTGGCTAACACGGTGAAACCCCGTCTCTACTAAAAATACAAAAAAACTAGCCGGGCGAGGTGGCGGGCGCCTGTAGTCCCAGCTACTCCGGAGGCTGAGGCAGGAGAATGGCGTGAACCCGGGAGGCGGAGCTTGCAGTGAGCTGAGATCCGGCCACTGCACTCCAGCCTGGGCCACAGAGCGAGACTCCGTCTCAAAAAAAAAAAAAAAAAAAAAAAAAAAAAAAAAAAAAAAAAAAAGAATATAAATAAGGCCTTGATCTAATACGTAGAAATTAACCACTATTAAGATATTTCATCACGTTGGGTAGATATGGATATATAGTTGTTCCTTGGTATCTGTGGGAGATTGGTTCCAGGGCTCTGAGGATACCAACATCTGAGGATGCTCAAGTCCCTAATATAAAATGGCCTATTATTTGCATATCACCTATGTATTCTCCTGTATACTTCAAATCATGTCCAGATTACTTGTAATACATAATACAATGTAAGTGCTATGTAAATAGTTGTTATACTATATTATTTTTAAAATTTGTATAATTTTTATTGCTGTTTTATTTTTTATTGTTTTTCTTTTTCAAATATTTTTTATCCACAATTGCTTGAATCCATGGACACAGAACTTACAGATATGGTTAACCTCTTCAAGTCATTTTCATTAAAGTAAAAATGAAAACTAGAAAACTATTTTTTAAATAATGATTTTATGTATTTAAGCACACAATTAACCAAATGGAAGAATTCAAATGAATGTCTTTCCATACAACATTTTTATCAATTTCTTGCTGTCACTCCCATTTCACATCCAATTGGATGTGTGCGTGTGATTGTTTTCTATGTGAACTAGGCAGTAGGAAGCTTTGGCCTTGGGCAGCATTCCGATTTGCCAACCACTTGGGATTTTATAAATGATATTAGAATGATTAACTCATTGTTCATTTGGGAATATAAAGGAGTTTTTAAATTGATTATCATATATTTCCTTTAAGCTGCAAAAGCAGACTGTGTGGCACTCTGGGTATTTTTAGAGGTCTGTTTGCAATGGGGATCTGAGTTTGGCCTGTAGAGTTTATCCACACCCCGGTTTGGAGAGTTTATTTCTAAGAGTGTTTAATTCTATCGTCTACCCCTTCTCCTTAGGGAGAGCCTTTTACAAAAGGAGAAAAAGGAGATAGAGTAAGTAGATATTTTATCACTACCTTGGGTTTTCTACTTCATTGATTTTTTTCTCTCTGATTTTCTGGTATGTTTACTTTGGAGTCTAATAGATTTAATTAAATAAGGTCCGTGAGCATTTTACTTTTTCCTCTGTGATTTTTAACTCTTTTATTTTGATAAATAAGAAATTTTAAGCCTTGTTAAATGTTGTCATGCAAGGAGACTTCAACATTGGTATGAGTTTTCTAATACATTGTTTAACCAATTACTAATAGTGATTGGCCATGAATGTTATATAAGACATCCATGTAGGATATCACAAATATCAAATTAAAATAAAAGATACATTTTTTTCCAAAAATTCTGTTAATGGCACAAAGTGGATTTATCAAATATATTAATAAGTCACAGAAAATGTAAAAAGCAAACTTGTTATAGCCAATGTTGTCCTCTTTTGTATAACCTTAATTTTGTTGTGATTTTTTTTCATTAAGCACATATAACTAATCATTAAGCACATATAACTAAAAGTAGAATCACCAACACATATTACTTTAAATTCTACTCTCCCTAATTCCTTCTCTGAAGTTTTAATTCTCTGGGACATGAGATTAGTTGGTGGCAAATTATAACTATGTCAGCTAAGTAGAGAATGCAGTGATTGCTAATGGGACATGATAATTACAGTGTCAAAAGTGGCATTGGGGGAAAAACTATTATAATGAAAAAATCAAGAAAGTATTGTTCATTAGTAGTAAGTATTTTCAATCATGTTTTAGAATGAACTTTCCTTGATTTCATTATGTCTTCCATAATTTCCCTTTTTATTGTATGTTAATTACTAGAAATTCAATTAAAGTATCAGAGATGTCCATTTCCATCTGAATTTAAGCATTACCCCTATAGTAATTATTTTATTTACAGGGAGAACCTGGGATAATAGGATCACAGGGAGTAAAGGTAATTTCCTGGCATTCTTCAATTTCATCTCCAACCTTAATTAGATTATGAAAATTAAAGCAACATTGATCTTTCCTTCCCCCTACGTGTTTAGGGTGAACCTGGAGATCCTGGTCCCCCTGGTTTAATAGGAAGCCCAGGACTAAAGGTATATAAGAAATAACTAAGATTTATTGGGAAATAATTTGGGAATTATAGCCATTCTCTGTAAAACAGGGTGCTTTGGTGTGCCACTCATTTTCTTCACAAATGCTCTTCGAGACTTTATCCTGTTTCCATGGCGATTTTCCCCATTGGCTGCATTTATTACACACATAGTAACTATCTTCTGGTTCACAATAGGATTTCTAAACTCTTTTTCAGAGCATATTCACAATAGCATCCCTAAAGGCTTTAAGAGTAAACAATGTGAGCTAAATCTATGACCTTGAGCTATATTCTTAAAAGTAACAGAATTCAAGATTCAGTTTCTAAACCAAAATTTGCAACCTTGAGTTGCTTGAGTATCCCAAGTGGGATTCCACACCAGTGTCCCAAGAGAGCAGCTTTTGGAAAGTGCAGGAGAAATTAATGTGGTGTACTCCCAGACAATGGGTAGGGCAAGTTACCTAACTTCAGTTATCACCTGCTGGAGAGAACACATAAATTAAATAAAAGCATCTGGAAACTATCCTGGTAAACCCAAAGCACATTTCAGTACTATACAGATAAAGTGGGAAAGTGGGATGGCGGAAAGTTGGTCTTCCTATACATGAAGATCACACTATGCTTTACAAATACTCAGGTACAATCTATCTTTTTTTTTTTTCCTAGCAAAGCTAAAGCATATACCACCATTTATTTTAGGGTCAGCAGGGATCTGCAGGCTCCATGGGACCCAGAGGACCGCCAGGAGATGTTGTATGTATAATGTCTTTGATATTTTTGAAATGAAATTGAGACTAGGACATGTTTTTTGAAAACATCAACATCTGTTCAAGTAACTGAGTTATCCCTCATTTCCCAAAGACATGGGTCATCTATGCCACTAAAACTGATTATACCAAATGTCAGGGGCTATTGAGAAGACTAGGCCCTTCATATATTCACGTGAGGTCCTTTTGAGTATCATTAGCCTAATAAATTGGTTTTTGGAGCTCAAGTTAATTAAATTGTCATTTTGGACATACTTGTCAGTGCTGTACCAGCAGTAGAGAGATTGGAAATGTCAATAGAAATAAAGAACACCAAAAGATAAAGAAAACATTTTTCAATATTCACAGTTTTTAGTTCAAGTCTCCATCTAAGGAAGACATTCCCAAAACTTCCATTGTTTTCTAGCAAAAGCCTTCCAAAAAAAAGCAAGTCTTTTAGCTAAAAGTATGTCTGAAGGAAGATCAACAGATTGCATTATAACCTAGCTTTAGTGGACTTAAAATACTCAGTGCACCTTTCTATTCATTATCTGGATCAACTTTCTATTCCTTGGACAATCTTCCTAGCTTTCTGACAACTTGGGAGCTGCGAGCTCTCCGTCAGTTCACACTTGAGCAAAATAAGAAAAATCCTTGGCCATAACTCCTTGGAGACTGATCACTATCTGACCACGATTACAGTTCCCTCCAGGCAACTCTTAGGATCTCTCCTTTTTTCATGCCCTGAGAACAGACCCTTAACCTCATGTTCTATTCTCCATGCTCACCGCTTGAGCCTCTCCTGTCTATTGATCGGTGCACATGTTCTGCTTGGTACTTTGAACACCCAGTTTATACAGCAAAGCTTTTGATAACTTCCCTATGCCAACTAATGGGCCACTGTAGATAAATCTAGTGAACAGATCTTATGAAAAGAGAGATAATCCTGGTGGCACAAGTGGAGCCACAATGCTCAAAAACTGAGATTAAGTGATAGTGGCCAGAGCTATAAAGAGAACAAAATCAAAAGAGAAAGAGCCACTGTTTCTAAAACATAGTAAAAACACATTTTTCTAGTTGCCCTAGAGTCCTTCAGAATCATTATGTGATGCTACCAACCACCATCTCTATTCCATGGCAATAATATGGGTGAGACATTCGGTTCAATTCGACTTTAGTTTCTTTCCTATGGCATCCAGGTGGCTTCACTTGAACCAACAGACCACGTAGAATCACTAATATTTTTCCAGGTCTTAAAGGCCAAAATCAATCCAACTCCTTGTATTAATAGGCTGTATGTTAAAATTCTGTTCTCTTGACAAAGATTCAGATATAGGGAAATGTTATTGTAAGAGATGTTCTCATTGCTCTTTCCTATTCACTCTGAGTTTTCTAGGGATTGCCAGGAGAACATGGTATCCCAGGAAAACAAGGCATTAAAGGAGAAAAGGTATAGTTTGCATTTTCCTCATTGTATATGTTAAGTAGATAGGAGGAAGAGACAGAGGGAGATGAAAGGACACCCCAGGGCTTCTGGGATTGTGCAGGGGACAGACATTCACATTAACTACAGTGTAAATGGTACCCCCTAGAGTTGTGCATTTGGCAGCCCTGGTTCTGGCACCGGAATGCCATGTGACAAAGTGAACTGAGAGATGAAGATATCGGGAGTCTGAAAGTCAAGCTCAGTTACCAATTCTGATATAAACCTAAGAAGTCTCTTAATCTTGCAGGATCTGTTTCTTGATATCTACATGGAAACAGTGTATTAACATTGAACTGTTATTAGGGAATAACTTAAAGAAAACATAAAGATCATCTATAGAACTTTATTAATAAATATGCCCTTTTGTGCATATACATATATATATACACACACACACACACACACACGCATATGTTTCATGATACTGCTAATATAACTAACTGCAAAATCTAAATGCACTGAACAGTCATGAATTAGGTACTCAATAAATATTATTGAGTCGGTGAGTGAGTGAGTGAGTGAATGAAGTTTGACTGGCTATGATGACAACTTAAAACAATGGAAACCACTACCTCCTCTCTTCCCACCATGAACCTGAGCATCAAAGTAAGAATCTTACTTTGTTTTCCACAGGGAGATCCAGGTGGGATCATAGGCCCTCCTGGGCTTCCAGGTCCAAAAGGTGAGGCTGGTCCTCCAGGGAAGAGCCTGCCAGGGGAACCGGTAAGTATTAGCCCTTTTGTTAATGTATTTCTTGCAAGTTCATTAATTACTGCTTGTGGGTTCCTAGTTTCAGATCACAAGTATGGGAATAAGTTTAGGTCTGCAAAAAAAGGAAAAAAGACCTTAAAACAGAACTACCTTTTGACCTAGCAATCTCACTACGGGTTTCTTTTCCCAAAAGAAAATAAATAGTTCTACCAAAAAGACACATGCATTCGTGTGTTCATTGCAACTCTATTCATAATAGCAATGACATGGATTCAACCTAGATGCCCATCTACAGTGGACTGGATAAAGACAATGTGATATATATAACTATGGAATACTATGCAGCCATAAAAAGGACAAAATCATGTCCTTTGCAGCAACATGGATACAGCTAGAGGCCATTATCCTAAGCAAATTAATGCAGGAACAAAAAACCAAATACCGCATGTCCTCACTTATAAGTGGGAGCTAAACATTGGTTGCACACCAGCATAGTAGAGATGGGAGCAAGAGACGTGGAGGACTACTGATGGGGGAGAGTTGAAGGGAGGCAAGGTTGAAAAACTGTCAGGCACTATGCTTACTTCCTTGGGTAGTGGGATCATTCATACAATAAACCTGAGCAATATGCAATGTACCCATGTACTAAACCTGTACATGTACCCCTGAACCTAAAATAAAAGTCAGGGGAAAAAATAAATATTCATCTATTCATCTTACTCTTTTTTTTTTTTTTTTTTTTTTCTGAGACAGGGTCTTTAATCTGTTACCCAGGCTAAAGCAGAGTAGTACAATTATGGATCACTGCAGCCTCGACCTCCGCGATTCAAGTGATCCTCCCACCCCAGCCTCCTGAGTAGTGGTGACAACAGGCACATGCCACCACTCCTGGCTAATTTTTATATTTTTTGTATAGATGGGGCTTCACCGTGTTATCCATGCTGGTCATGAACTCCTGGGCTCCAGTGATCTGCCCACCTCGGCCTCCCAAAATGCTGGGATTACAGGCATCTTATTCTTTAAATCAGAGATAAAACCTCTTAAATGTATGATAAGCAAAGGGCTTTCTTCTGAAGAAAATATACATGCATACAACATTTTGCATATGATTTTGGAAGATTCCTAGGTCCCCTGAATCCTACACATGGATTCTGTAGAGATCCATGAATCCCAGTCAGGTACACTGGTTTTAAACCATAAAACTTCCTAGGACAGTATTGTAAAACAGAAAAACTACCTGAATTTTCCCTTCCAGAGGTTTTGCAGGTATCACCGTGGTTTGTCATTTGCAGAAATGTCTTTGTGACCCAGACTCTTCCCAGGACATTGAAAACTGGACTGCTGGAAAATCTAAATAACCAATGTTTTTAAAATATGTTTTATGTGCCTTTGTTTCTCATCGCCTTTGAACTTACGTTATTAAATAATAATAATAGTTCTCAATATCAGGTGCCTCATTTTATAAATAAAAATCTTTTATATTTTAAAACAACTATACAAAATCTATAACCTATTGAAATGTGTACTCCCTGTTCCTTATTCTTTTATAGAAAAAGATTTATTCAAATAAGATGAAGAGTGATAAAACATTTTAGTTATAACTTCTAATGTGTTTATAGCCTTTCTAGAAGAAGATACGTATTCAATGTATTCATCTATTTTTTTCGTTTAGGGATTAGATGGAAATCCTGGAGCACCTGGTCCACGTGGGCCAAAGGTATACAAATATTTAGTTAATTTTTAAGAAATTAATAATTAACAAAATATAGCAGAGAAGTTTATATCTCTTGAGGCTTGCACTAACAGAAGCCTTTCATTTCACAGGGTGAGAGAGGACTTCCAGGTGTTCACGGTTCCCCAGGGGACGTAGGCCCACCAGGGGTAGGAATTCCTGGCAGAACAGTAAGTGAAATTCATTCAGTCCTTGTTGATTCCAATATTGTGAAACAAAATCCAGTGTCAGATTTTAACAAGGTGAAAAGAATAGAAAGGTCAGAGGAGGAAATACAAATAAACACTATCCAGAAAGGATTGATGGGCACTGAGGTTGTATCACTTAAGCACAGAGACGGTACCCGCTGTTTGTTTATTAACTTACAGATGCTGGTCACACATAAACTAATTTGGATTAGAAGCAGTCATTTAACCTACACCTCTAATCTATACATTAAAAAGCACAAATGCATATTTGTAAGATGGTATGACTGCCTAATATTAGGTCATTATATATTATAGCTTGTTTTTAATTAAGTTAAAACAAGAAGTTAATATTTAAAGTGAATGGTGTACGCATAAGTGAAATGACACCAAAAAGGTCTGAGTAATGTCTTCAGAATGAAGAGATGGTGTTTTCAATGGTAAAAACAAATAATGGGCGTTTTTAAAGTATGTAAACTATAAGGACAGAGCCTAGAACAGCCGCTATTAACAACGACCACTATATCCACACTTGTAGACCAAATAATAATAAATATACAATTTTCATTTACTATGAAAAGACATAAAATATTTTTGAACAAGAAAAGTAGAAATAAATGGTTATTCTAATGACATGAATTTAGAAAATTGTCCTGTGTGGTGTAATAGAAAACCAAACTAACTTTTTTCCTATTATGCTCTTAACATTCAACATAATACAATTCTGACACCAGATGTGTGGGGTTTTTTTCCCCCTACTCATCAATTCTCCAATGGACATCAACTGGATGTTCTATTAGTCAATTCATGTCTGACACTATCTACCTGGAGTTAGCGTCAGATTCCACAGGTTAAGGGCTCAATCGCACAAAACCGACCCCTACTTCAGAGGTCAACTGCATATCTGGGCCTTCATTACTTCTGTTCAACCAGCTATAAACTGGAAGTTTCCATGACCTCCACCTCAGGTTCTGTAGTTTGCTAGAGTGGTTCACAGAATCAAGTAACTCTTTCTTACATTTACTGGTTTATGGTATCAGTAAAGGATACAGTTGAAGAGTCAGAAGAAGAGATACAAAGGGAGAGGTCTGGAAGGGTCCCTGAGTGTAGGAGCGTCGGTCCCCGCGGAGTTGGGGTGTGTCACTCTCCTGGCACATGGGTGTTTTTGCCAGCCTGGAAGTTCTCTAAACCTCATATTTTGGGATTTTATGGAGGTTTCATCATGTCAGCAACATAAACAACTAACTATATTTCCAGCCCCTCTCCCCTCTTCAGAGAATGCGGGGTGGGCTGAAAGGCGGAGTTTCTAACTGTGGCTTGGTCTTTCTGGTGATCAGCTCCTATCAAGGAGTCCACCAAGAGTCACCTCATTGGAACAAAAGACTCTCCTGTCACCTAAGAAACCCAAGGGATTAGAAGCTCTGTGTCAACCGGGGCCAAAAAACAAGTATTAGAACAAAAGTTTATGTTAGCAACCTATTGTTCAGGAATTTACGAGGGTTTTAGGAGCTCTGTGCCAGGAACTGAGGGCAGAAACCAAATATTATTTTATCACAATATCACATCTTTATATTGAAGTTAACATGAAAAGGTAAAAGAAAGTGTAAGTAGTAAAGGGATATGTTGTGAATGAGGGTTGTCTGATTTGCCAAGGCAAGAATGTAAAAGACCATTGGAGATGGAAATTAAACCAAGTAAAAACTTGTATCAGAAAATTATTAGAGGCTGGGCCTGGTGGCTCATCCTTGTAATCCCAGCACTTTGAGAGGCCAAGGCAGGTGGATCACTTGAGGTCAGGAGTTTGAGACCAGCCTGGCCAACATGGTGAAACCCCATCTCTACTAAACATACAAAAATTAGCCGAGTGTGGTGACGGGTGACTGTAATCCCAGCTACTCAAGAGACTGAGGCAGGAGAATTGCTTGAACACAGGAGGCAGAGGTTGCAGTGAGCCGAGATTCCACCACTGCACTTCAGCCTGTGTGACAGAGTGAGACTCCATCTCAAAAAAAAAAAAAAAAAAGAAAAGAAAAGAAAAGAAAATTATTAGGGAAGTGATGGTGGTTGAGCATAAATAGAAAGAGAGGGAAAAAGTACCTTTGGCAAGAGCTGTGATATGAATATTTATTTCTTTAAATAAGAAAGGAAAAGTCAGTGAGTAGTTACTGAAGTCAACTGCTAAGAAACCAGCTCTTGACTTACTTAGGTTGCAAATTCCTCTTACAGAAGTTCATGGTTACATAAGAGCAGTACAGCTACCATCATTAAGTTCCCTGATAATCCCCCAGCCTCATTTTATTTATCTCAAATTCCAATTTTCTAAAAGCAGGAAAATATCATTGATTAGTGTTTTACCTCCTACTCTTGTCACTGAACACTGGTTCTGGTGATGTCTTCCGAGAGATAAATGACTCAAAGTTGAAAGCAGAAAAGAAAAGAAGCCCTGAACCAGTTACCCCTGTGGGCGGTCAGTTTCTGACAGATGGAATTTGGATGCATTCTTTGTGCCGTCATGAATGTGCAGTGACAGATTATGGTAGTGAGATAGATGTCCCAAGTCTCTGAACAAAATCATGTTGATGTTTCCAGCAACAGGTATCTGGTTAAGTTATTCACCTGCGACCTGAAAGTCTTGGCCAACTTTGCAGTTTTCCTTGTGTGTACAGTGGCAAACCCTGTTGTGCCTCCAAGTAAACTGCAATGCTTAGTCTTTTATGTCACTTGGATAATTTATGGACATTCTTGGTGGAATTCTGATAATAAAATCTCATTTGTACTCAGGGCTCCCAAGGACCAGTTGGAGAGCCAGGTATTCAGGTAAGCTACTTAACTAATTTTTTAGCACAGCAAAGCCAGCTTGCTTACTTGGGGGAAATGACTGAAAGACCGTCCTCATAAGTAACTGTTTTTATTTCCCTCCTTTTCCAGGGTCCTCGAGGTCTTCCTGGGTTGCCAGGAACCCCAGGGACTCCAGGAAATGATGTAAGGACTTTCTTTATCTACCCTCTCCCATTTTAATCTGCATCTGTGCCAATGTGCAAAGATTGAACATGGACACCTCTGTTTTCAGGGAGTTCCAGGGAGGGATGGAAAGCCAGGCCTGCCAGGCCCCCCAGGTGACCCGGTATGTAGACAGACCTTGTCTGATTTATGTATCTTAAATGCACCCAGAAGCCAAACAGCCTCCCAAGCAAGTTTTGCTGTCCAAACTAATTAGAATGTTCAGTGACTGCTTGGTGATTTTGTTTATCCCCATTATTTTGTCGAGAGAAAAAGAATTCAGGCTGGGTCAGCATTTCTGTGTGTGTGATGAATACTTATTTCCTAAGGGTATAATTCAACTGTACAATTTTGCCCCAGGCTGAGCCTTGGCATATAATGTCTCAATCCCATTGAAAATTGAGATAAAATATATTGCCATGATTTCTATTTTTTCTAATGCTAGTGGCTAAATGAATTTCACTTTTCTAAATGAAATTTTGCAGGTAAGTTGCCTACAATATGGTACAGATCCATTGATTCTGTAGCTTTAAAATGTTGCAATGATTAAATTATGAAAACTGACTTGAGTAGGCTCTTAGAAAATGGGTTTAGGCACTAAATGTGTGTTTCAAAGTTTTATTCTAGGTTAAACCTTGCTTTGAGCAACAGTGAAATCCCTTTAAATAGCCTCAGACTCGGCAGTTATAATTTGAGAGGCCATATGGTACATGACATTGTATTAAGAGTCTTGTATAATAAAATCCAAATCTGGCTTCTCAGTTCTAAACCTCACAAATCCTTTCTACCTCCCACAGTGTTTGGGCCTTATGTGCCTTTATAAGCTACGTGTGGAGGCATATTTTGGTATTACTTTAACGCCACTGTTGAGTGAATCACTTGTGCATTTTTCTGGGAATCTTACAAAATTTTACTTGGGTTTACACAGTGTCTCTCTGAAAGAACATCTGAAGACATGTGGCCAAAATGTGGTCCAAATTCCTTCAGTGTTTGTCTTGCCTATCACTTGAGCCAACTGTAGGTTCTTTTGAACTTCCATGAGAAATAACTTTAAGGCAAACTTACCTGGTAGTTTTCATATTTCTCAACAGCCTGATAATGTGTTTGCCAGAGGAGTGATTTCCTTTTAATAAATAATTTATCTTTATGTATTATTTAAAACCAATAATATACCAGGGACGGCATAAAGGTTACCATGAAAATATAAAATAGGGATGCACAGTCAAAATGATGATATGTGTGTTTGCACGTTCATGAGAGAATAGTGAACATTTTTCAAAATTTGTTCTGAATTCTATCAGTGCCATGTACACATTTCTTGATACAAAACATAATATTAAGCCAGTGATTCTAAAGTGAGACACTAGAAGTTTCATGGCATTTTGAGGAAAAATATCTATATTGTACTGTATGTTATTGTACTGTATGTTTATATTGTATTGTGTTCATATATAAATACATATCTTTGGTTTTACCCTCTTAACCACAGATTGCACTTCCTCTCTTGGGAGACATCGGTGCTTTGCTCAAGGTACTCTATTGCTGTGTAAGAAATTATGTGTTAATTTCCAGAAAAATCACAAAGAAAATATTTAGCAGAAATTGAGTCAATTGCTTAGCTGGAACTACAATTTAGTTTTTAAATGGCAGGACATCTTTAAGATAGGAAAATAAACATGTATCTTATATATCTTGTGCCATTTATCGTAATTCTTTCATTCTCTTCTTTACCAGCCTCTCATTTTGGGTGGAGCGGGGGTGGAGGGCAGTGGGTAGTATAGTTATGAATTGGCTACAGGGAAGGAATTATGTCATTAGCACCCTGGAGTAGATTATTCTCTCTTCTGGAGGAACGTCTTTCTCTTAATGGGTGTTGACTCACCCTGGCTCACTACCGTGAAAGCGAATCCTTCTCGCTAAATCTGGCCTGGTCAGTCCCAAGATGAAAATCAGTGCTGCTCTATAAATAGCCACTTACAAGGCTGAATTTTGATGTCATGGGATTTTACAAAATTCCACTGTCGAAACCTGCCCTAATACCTGTTACTCTGTTCAATAAAAATCACCTCTACCTATTATCATCTCAGGGAATTAATCTTGCTATCTCTTTTTTAAATCTCTAATACTTCCCTGTATTTTATCAGTAAAACATACTGGGGGGTTGATAATGGCACATATGTAAGGGTGTGTATTTGCATGTTTCTGCCTGGTATGCTAAGACTGAGTGAGCCCACATGAAAATCAGGCTCTTGACTTCATACTCAAACACAATGTGTTATATCTTTCTTTGTATGAATGGACATTGTGTATGTGTACGCGCACACACACAGACTATAGTTAGATATATATAATTTAGTTTGTTTTCTAGCATTTAGCCCAGTGATTTACACAATTATTTGCACAATAGTAAGCAGGCAGAAATATCTGTTTAGTTGAATTCAAAAGACTTGAGTTCTAGCATATACATTTGTAAAGTAGAGTTTTGAGAATAAATATATAAACATAAGTGTAAATATGAATATAAATATAAAAATATATTAAAGGAGTTTCTAAGACCTCCAAAAGCCAGCAGTTTTTATAAGCCAGAGAAGAATATTGGTCAGAATTTCAGGAAAATCTTATATTTATTGAGTTAAAATTACAGGCCAGTCAATATGCCACTTTACTTATATCATCTCATTTAATTTCCATAATAATCTTATGAGTTCAGCCTGTTGCAGCATTCCCATTCTATAGATGACAGACCTGAAGTTCTCAACAGTTAAGTAACTTTTTCAGAGTCACACAGCAAGTAAATGTAACGTTAACACAGGAACATAGGTCCTCAGACGTTAAGTCCTAGATTCTTTACGAGACAGTGGTGTTGGAAATAGCAGGATTGCAGGAGTTATATCATTTCAGAATACTTAGGGTTCTTTAAGGATGAGAAACCTGTGTGCTTTAGTAGAAATGAATATACTGGTAGAATATGGGATCTCACAGAACAGATCAAAGGACCATGAATAGGCTCTGACAGGAAGCAGAACCAGGGTTCCAGGGCTCTCAGAAGTGGAACTAATTGACAGTCTCACCCGGGAATCATCCCTCTAATGAACGCGCTCTGCCATTGCTCCAGTCTCTGTGTCATTTCACTGAGGTTCTGAGTCCATAGAGAGCAGGACATCTTGACTGATAGTCTCCACAAACTGTATACAATAGAAGCAAGGGGAGGCATGTAGTTCCCCGAACAAAGTCCAAATACAGGAATTTAGATTCTGGGTTGGATCTGTCAGGCCAATGTAATAACATCATGTTAAATCCTGATCCTGTTACCCCATACGTTAACACTATATCTCTCTACCTTGAGTCTTTAGCCAATTTGATCATCCTGCTTTCTGTTTGCAAAAATATCTTTGATTAAAGTATTAAAAAGAACTGGCATAATTACAGGCCCCTTCAAAGGCCTCCTTTTAGATTAATCACTGTATCAATCCCTCTTTGAATGACATTGTGTATTGGTTAATAATTGATGCATCTTTATTCTTTCCATGAGAAAATCTTAAGACATTTTTCCAAGAATGTTAATAAAACTCAGTTATTGTAAATTTACCATTCTGGTAACCCTAACCCAAAGAAAATGAAGTCAGTTTCAAATGACTCTTAGAAATTGTATTTGTCATAATGATTATCATTTTTTAATGTTTTACTAAAATAGTCAGTTGAACACTCTCTTCTAAAATGTTGCTCCATATTGATAAGCCAAAGTTTTGCTCCATATTGAGATGTCATGTTTGTGTCTGCAGATAATTATCTTTTTCATACTTTTTGAAATATGGAAATCCTTTTGTTTCTCTTAAGTTCTCAAGTGTCTTTTTATCTTCATAGTTTTTCAGGTATCATCAGTAATGGTTCTATAAATATATATATATTTAACTCCTGTGCCAATACATTGTCCCTGTGAAATAATCCAGGTGGTAAAATTCATCTGGAAATTTTATATATTCAGACTCTAAGAAAGACCACCATGAAGAGAGCTGTTTAACCCAGCATGTTTTTATATACTTTAAGTTCTGGGGTACACGTACAGAACATGCAAGTTTGTTGCATAGGTATACATGTGCCATGGTGGTTTGCTCCACCCATCAACCCGTCATCTACATTAGGTATTTCTCCTAATGCTTTCCCTCTCCTAGCCCCCCATCCCCAACAGGCCCCCTTAGTGTGTGATGTTCCCCTCCCTGTGTCCATGTGTTATTGTTCAACTCCCACTTATGAGTGAGAACATGCGGTGTTTGGTTTTCTGTTCTTGTGTTAGTTTGCTGAGAATGATGGTTTCCAGCTTTATACATGTCTCTGCAAAGGACATGAACTCATTCTTTTTTACGGCTGCATAGTATTCCATGGTGTATTTGTGCCACATTTTCTTTATCCAGTCTATCATTGATGGGCTTTTGGGTTGGTTCCAAGTCTTTGCTATTGTGAACAGTGCCGCAATAAACATACATGTGCATGTGTCTTTATAGTAGAATGATTTGTAATCCTTTGGGTATATACCCAGTAATGAGATTGCTGTAACCCAGCATTTTTGAGATGATTTGCCTCATGTATTCATCAGGGTTCTCTAGAGGGACAGAACTAATGGTATATGTGTATATATGAAAGGGAGTTTATTAAGGAGAATTGACTCATGTGATTACAAGGTAAAGCCCCACAATAGGCTGTCTGCAAGTCGAAGAAGAAGGAAGCCAATAGTGGATCAGTCCAAGTCCCAAAACCTCAAAAGTAGGGAAGCTGACAGTATAGCCTTTAGTCTGTGGCCAAAGGCCCGAAAGCCTGTGGCAAACCACTAGTGTAAGTCCAAGAGTCCAAAGCGAAGAATATGGAGTCTTCTGTTTGAGGGCAGGAAACATCCCCCACAGGAGAAAGATGAAGCCCAGAAGACTCAGCAAGTCAACCCCTTCCACCTTCTTCTGTCTGCTTTATTTTAGCTGCACTGGTACCTGATTAGATTGTGCCCACCCATATTGAGTGTCCATCAACTCAGATGTTAATCTCCTTTGGCAACACCCTCACAGACACACCCAGAAATAATACTTTGCATCCTTCAATCCAATCAAGTTGACACTCAGTATTAACCATCACACCTTGCAAGCTTTTCAGTATCATGCAAATTTAGTGTTCCAAGGAGCCCATGTTTGAAAATCAGATTTACAGTGCTATTCATTATGTCAAAAATATTGAATTTGAATAGCCATGGGCTTTCTTGCCAGCTTCTTATCAATGGCAAGCTTCACTTCTTTTTCATGTTTAAAGATTCTTCCCTTTAGGGAAAAGGATGGAAGAATGGAAACTTAGGTTGTCCTACCTTCTGTCAACTGTTAAACTATCTCCCCCACTCAGTGGCCCTTATTCTGTGCCTTTCTTGGTCATATTCTTATTCCAACAATTTATTTAAAAATAAGCCTATATAGAGCTTTTCACACACACTCTTTCTTTAGCTGTGTGATGAGAGTTATGTTTATCTTATGAGCTCAGACACTGGAAGTCAAGCTTTCCCACATCAGCTAAAGGTTGCACAGAAGGCAATGGAAAGGTAATTTCACTTAGATTTCCTATTGTCACTTGGATTTGACCTAGGAGTCAAGTCTATGTCAGTCAAGTAATTATTTCTCTAGAGTGCCTGCACCGACAAAATGTTAATAAACTGTATGTAGTTGGAGAACTAATTTTGCTCCCACAAGGACAAATCCTTTCTTTGCAGTTTTTTGTTGTTGTTGTTGTTTTTAAAATGATTTATGCTATAGGTTGTATGAATTCTGTAATTGTACTGGGTTTTCTAAACTTTATTACCACTCCCTTTTAAAACATTCTACTAAACAATTGAACTTCAGTTTTTGTTCTTGACTTAGGTGTCTTTTCCTTATTTATTTGGAATTTTCTATTATATAATAAATGTCATTGGAGACCTGCTTTTAAAATAAAAGCTCATCAATATCATAAACAGATATCACTGATGAGCTTTGAAAATAGTTTTTACCTCACAAAATTAATGTTTTTAAATTGGATAAATCAAGTTTCTGAAAGCAGAGTGACTTATCTATATCACTCATCTCTGACAAAGGTTCCAAAAGAACTTCACATCACATGAAACTTCACCTTTATAGATGGCTTTTATGACTCTCTCAGTAACCTTATCTTTATACTCATTAGAATTTCTGTGGCAACTGCCAAGCCAGTGTCCCAGGGCTGAAAAGCAACAAAGGAGAAGAAGGAGGCGCTGGTGAGCCTGGAAAGTATGATTCCATGGCCCGGAAGGTGAGAAGCCTGACTGAATGTTTACGAACCCTATAGGTTACAATGTAATGCATCCTCTCAGTTCTGTTCTTCCTCTGTCCTTAGGGTGATATAGGGCCACGGGGTCCTCCAGGAATCCCAGGCAGAGAGGGACCAAAGGTAAGAAATTCTCTCCTCCACTTTCACCTTGGGACCCTCAATTCAGTATGAAAAAAAGGAACCCGATATTTGAAAATATACAACTTTTAAAATCCATACATGTATATATAGATATATATGGAGAGAGAGAGATGAAAAAGCCACTTGCAAATGTTGCCATTTATTTGTTCCCTGACCCTGTCCAAATTACATGCCCCAAGTGTTCTTAGAAGAGATTTTTTTCATTTCTAAAAGATAAGAAAAATGATTGTATGTGCTAGCTGAATGTATTGTCTTTTTAGGGAAGCAAAGGAGAACGGGGCTACCCTGGGATACCTGGGGAGAAAGGCGATGAGGTAACAGATTCTTTTCTGATTATACAGTCCTAATATTGATTCTCTTTACGTGGCTCAACAGAGTAAAAATGTTAATTTTTCTATAGCTCAGATCTAATGCTAGAACCAGTAAAAACAAAGACCACTTAGAGCTTTTAAAATGTTGACACATTTTAAATGACATGTTTATGTTTATTACCAACAGTCCAGTTTTAGAGACAAGGAAATTAAGGCACAAAGTTAATATGTCAGTTATAATTTTTCTGTTTTCATTTAGCAGATAACAATTCCAGCTCTTGCAAAATAAAAGTAAAGGAAAGGGGGAAAGGAAAGTTTACTCAAAAAACTCCCAGGGTAGCTAAGAGATTTAAAGGAATAGTAGTTGGACAACCAGACTAGAAGTAAGGGCATTTGAGAACCCAGCAGAGCTTCCCTGGGTACCACTAAACTCTGATTAAACTTCAGCGACCTTGGATTGTCTGCGTCTTTGCTCAGCTTTCAAATTCTTGGGAGAAGAAAAACTGTCAGAAGAATCTTCTTGTTCTAGTTTATATCAGCTGGTCACCCTCTGGACTAAGGTTCCAAGTCCAATGTGCTTTTGAGATAATAGCATAATCTTCTGACTCTAAGCCATGGTGATGCTCAGGACATAATTTTTTTCCTACATAATTCACATTAACTCTTAGAAAAACCAATTAGAATGATGAATTGCTGTTAGTTTAAACAGTTTTGATACTAATAATTCTTAATGAAAGTAAGTAAGCCATCTGGCATGTATTAACCCTGACGTTATTGTGGAAAATCATAACTATATAAAGAAAATCTATTTTTCTAGGTGGAGTTATATTTTACATTACAGCAATCATCATGTACTATTGTTTCTAATTAATATTGCTTGTAATCTAGAAAACTTTGAGGTTTGATTTTTTCCCAAGTTAAAAATTTAATACCAAATACATTCAATATTTATTTTCATCCATAAATAAAACATTATCTTCAAAATAACTTATTGTGCTTTTGCTTCCTCATGTTCCACAGAAGGTTTTACTAAAGTACAAGCACAATAACTGATTTTCATAGTCCAACAGCTTTGAACTGCCTCCACTCAAAAGGTAGGCTTTAGAGGCAATTGAGAAGGTAATAACGAAAAGATCAGGAAATAATTGGAATTCAGGTTTTGTATAAGTAACTCTAAGTTAAAGTCACTAGAAGTTAATTTTCATCGATTCTGCAGGCACTTTTCTCTCTTAGTGAACTGAAATCCATTGTTAATATTCCCCACACTTTAGTGGGCTTTTTCTTTGGTACCCCTCATAAATTCTTCAACACAGTTCACAAAATTGTGCACAATACTTGTCACATGGGGAGTTCCAGCAAGTTCGGGAGATTCTTTTCCATTATTTCTTCACATCACGTGAATAATATGAATAAATCTGAAGTAACCTATTGACTCCTTTAGGCCTTGTAGAGGGAATAAGGTGTTGCAGTTTTCTCTCTAGCAGATGGGAAATAATGAATATAATCTCATCTTCTACTTGGTCTCAGATATTATTTGAAATTACAATTTGTTGATTTGTCAAAGTGAATAAAACTTTGACCAAAAACATGTGCATTTCCAACTGGCCAATGAACTATACCATTTCAACACACAGTATGAACTTAATATCTAATCTTACAAAATCTCAAATGTCTATTCTACTCTAAGTGGAAAACGTACAGAGGGACACCCCATCTCTTTGAGACTTCTAATTATTATGTTTTTCATCTGTTTGGAAAATGAGAGAGAGGAGTTGCCTGCTTGTCTATTACTCTTAGAAAAGCAACATTTTCTTCCACATTTTTCACAGACGTTGTTGCACAGCTCAAGGTAGCAACTTGGAAGATGCTAATGGAACACATGCTAACCTTTGATGGAGTGATTTCTTGCTTGAAATGCAGGTCTTCCTATAATATTTTAGGGCAATAATTGATAAATTAGACATGAAAAATATCATCAGCCAGATATTATAGCAACAGAAAATATTCTTGGTAGCAACTGATCTGGGACTTGCAAAATGAAATATCAGAGCAGGGTAAGAACGTAGCTCCAATGATCTCTGAATATCTCTGTAATAAATATTAATTTGTATGTTAGTTTGGCACTGTATGTTAAATTGACTGTCCTACTCTTTAATATGCATTTGTCTTCTTTAATGACCATCTTGTCTTCTAAAATTATCTTATTGCCCTTTATGCATCTATAGTAACTTTTACTTTTACTACAGAATTTCAGCTTTTTCAGAGAAAGGCTGCTGAGAATGATTTTTTATTTATGGACTGAGGTTTATTTTAAAGTTTAATGTGGTCATCAAAGGTTAATGAATCCCAAGCTTATAAATTAGGCTACTTAAAGACTAAC
This sequence comes from Piliocolobus tephrosceles, assembly GCF_002776525.5. NCBI lineage: Eukaryota > Metazoa > Chordata > Mammalia > Primates > Cercopithecidae > Piliocolobus > Piliocolobus tephrosceles. The sequence goes on along the minus strand of NC_045438.1, from coordinate 102,082,369 downwards.
TCAACATCTCTGGACTGATTCAGTGTTGAGACTAAAAGTAGCAAAAAAAAACATATATACATATATTTTATGCATGTACATATAGAAAGAATTTTATGGAAATATGGGTATTTTGAGGTAAAGAAATTTATAGTATAACATTTATTATCTCCAGCCATTTAGAGGTACCATTATCAATGGAAATGTTTTTACCTTGCATTTATAAACCTGTATACAAGTTAATGTTAGGGGAATAAAAAGAACTAATACCATATACCGATATGTAGAGCCTGCACATGCACACATGCCCATGTACACACACATGCATACATACACACACATACACACACACACAGACACACACACATGCATACATACACACACACACACACACAGACACACACATGCATACATACACACACACAGACACACACATGCATACATACACACACACACATACACACACACACACACAGAGACACACACACACAGCCCTGCCAATGAGATTGATAAAATTTTGGAGACAAAATATGTCAACATTCTTTAACACAAATACACACAAGATTTGGCCCAAGGACATGAGGATATGACATGAGGAATTCTAGCATGTTCAAGTAGAATTTTTAAACATTTCTTCATATCATATCACATGAATAGACCTGAAGTAACACACAACACCATTTGGCATTGAATGGACAAACCTGGAAGAACTTGGTCCTTGATCCCACTGATGCAAAGAACCTTGATCCACCTCAGTCCTATAGAATGCTCATAATCAATATGCAGTAATATTTCCACGGCCATGTCGTATAATATTTACAAAGTATATGAAAATGCATATAATAGTGAAAGGTAAAGGAATTGTATCATGACAAAGAATGGTATAGCAATATAGAAAAAATATTTTACTCAGTAAAAGAGACTAAATCCTGAAAGAGTGGAATCATTCAATCTAGAACTTGATGTATCACATGGTTGTCTGATATAACAAAAGAATATTTTAAAATAGTTTTTTCTCATTATAGAAGTGATATCAGTTCATTACTGAAAATTAGAAAAATACAAAAAAGCACTAAAAGATAAAATTTCTCCCTATTCCCACTACCCAGGAGGGACTTCTGGTAATAGTAATGTCATGGTCCACAACTGTATTAGTCCATTTTCACACTGCTATAAAGAACTTTCCTGAGACTGGGTAATTTATAAAGGAAAGAGGTTTAATTGACCCACAGTTCCACATGGCTGGGGAGGCCTCAGGAAATTTACAATCATGACAGAAGGTGAAGAGGAGGCAAGCACCTTCACAAGGCGGCAGGAGAGAGAGCAAAGGAGGAATTTCCAAACACTTCTAAAACCATCGGATCTCCTGAGAACTTACTCACTATCATGAGAACAGCATGGGGAAAACCACCCCCACGATCCAATCATCTCCTTCCCTCTACATATGGGGATTACAGTTTGAGATGAGATTTGGGTAGAGACACAGAGCCAAATGAGATCAACAACACCCATCTATAAATTCCAAAACCAAAGCCTCTGAAAACCCTGCAAATGTTTCCCAAGTTTGGCTTTGTTTCCCAAGCAAGTTCATTTGGCAGCCAAATCTGGCCTAACTCACACAGAGCTCGTCTATCCCACTCTGTCAGAATATCGTGTTTTGCCACAGAAATATTTGTGTGTTTATTAGAGGGCACTGCTTCAGGCACCACTGCGGTGTTACATAATATTCAGTATGTATATCATGTTACCTGTGAAATGAAGTGATAATCCAGAATTCTAAAACACACATCTAACACTAAAGTTTCTGATAAAATTTTTATCTATTTGCTGTGATAAAATAATAAAAGCCTGTATGTATCATTCCCATCTTTTAGGAAGTACATTTAAAATTGTTTAAAAATGTAGACCCTGTGCTATATAAGATTTGTGACTTGTATTTTTGCATGTTTTCTAACTTTTTTAAAACATGATTTTAATAATTGCAAAATATTTCATATTATAAATTGTATGTAATTTATTTAACAATATTCAAAACTAATTACATAAGTTAGCTAATCTTGCCAGTTCTTCCTTGATATATAAATGTATCAGCATCCTAAATCCTATCCGGTATAATTGGTGCTATTCTACAAATCTGAGGAGGGGAGGGAGGGGAAATCTATCCATTATTATGCTTAAGCCATGAAAGGGTTCCAAATTTAAATTCACCAATGAGCCAAATTTCTCCTTGTAATAAACTGATGAGCTAAAATGAATATTATATCATAAAACATACTCCATTTTTCCTAAGCTGAATGGAGCTTTAGTGTAATCATGTATTTCTTCAATGGCATTCTGCCAATCTAAAATTTGTATTTCCATGTTTTACCAGTACGAGATTCTTAGATACTACTGCTGACGGAATGGCTCTTTAAAATAAGAAATGCTCTATGAATCACCAGATTAAATTATGTTTGCTTCAGATTCCATGTCATGGCATTTTATCTCACCCTTCTTACTGTTTAAAACTGAGTATTTGCACATATTCTTACTTAAAATTAGAAGCTAAGCTATGAGTAGGCAAAAGCATACAGAGTGATATAATGGATGCTGGAGGCCCAGAAGTGAGGAGTACAGGCAAGGAGTGAAGGATGAAAAACTACCTATTGGGTACAGTGTACACTACTTGGGTGATGGGTGCACTAAAATCACAGACTTCACCATTATACAATTTATCCACATAACCGAAAATCACTTGCACCCCTAAAGAAAAAGTTACATTTTTGAAATTAGAAAATTAGAATTAAAAAAGGGTATTTGTATATGACATACATTATGTTTCTCAATTAGCTAAATAAGTGTTTAATGTTCAGTGGTCAAAATATTTGATTAACTAAAATGCCTTCTTCCTAATGATATAACAGATTTTATGGTAGGAACTATCTTTTCCAGGGTCTTCAAGGAATTCCAGGCATTCCAGGTGCTCCAGGCCCAACTGGACCCCCTGTAAGTATTTGTTGAAATGATTGCACTCATGGTTTACATCTGCTGGGATGATGCAAGGTGAATTAATTTTCTTAATTGCATTTTGTTCTCTGTGCCTCTATGTAGATTGTCCAGCTATTGCCTGGAAAAGTAGCCTCATCCAAGCTCTCAGATTTTCATTTAGTAATTACTTAAGACTGCTCAGTGTTCTGGGGACTTGCATCAGAATTCCATCAGACCAGAAAGCAGTCTGTGATTAAGCTAGTCTGTTTGAAATAGAAATTGCATATAAAAGAGCATTCTATTTTTTATTTATGATTTTTTGGCACTAACCTTTAGAAGAGATAGTCAAATGGCAGCACAAACTGAAAATTTATTTTCTAAAGGAAAAAAAAGTGGGCTAAGGATTATTGGATTTCATTTATTGTTATTCCTATGTATAAATTAAAATACCTCTATTTTAGTCAAGGCTTTCACTGACCCTCAAACACACCATCAAAGCCTTTGTGTCTTTCACTGTCTTGTTTTCCTAGAACAGAATCTCTTTTCCTTTATTGCCAAACCCAATCTCTCATTCAAACAGAGTTTAATTCTAGAGTCGCCAGATAAAATACAGTGCATGCAGTTAAATTTGAATTTCAGATAAACAAATAATTGTTTAGCATACGTTCATCCCAAATATTATGTTTTTATTTGCTAAATCTGGCAACCCAGCACATGCTTCAGCTTCTCCACCTCATCCTTTCTTAGAGTTCCTATGCCGACAGAGTCTTTACCACACCAGTAGGAATGTAATTATGTATTTTTAATGTTCTGAAATAAGGATTTTCCATAATTAAAGTTGTGTCATTTATGCTTTCACCACAGTTATATAGAACAAACCTGGCTTTAAATTGTTCACTAAAATTAAAAACGATGACAAAGAGTTGTGAAAGAAACTATGAAAATTATGGCTAACTCTGTTCCCACAGGATTAAAATTAAATTTTATTTTTCAGTGGTAAAATGCAGATCATATAACTCAATATGTACACTGTTAATTCTGCCGCCTTGAAGTGTTTAAAATATTGATCCCTACCAAAACTATAGCTCATTTAGGAAGGCATAATGTTATGTAAATTGCCATTTAAACAGCAAGACTAGGTTCTTAAGTGTATCAAAAGGTTCCAACTAAGGTCATTACATGTGGTTGACCAAGGTGAAAAAGCGACCACAAATACACATTTTACCCTTCCAAGGGCTTATCAGCAGGATATAGCTGCTGTATCAGCCAGAAGAAATATAAGCTTCTAGGGCTTATTTAATTAAGATCAAATGACCTTCAAAATGTGTAAGTTTTAGTAACCAACTTCCAATACCCTTTGGCCATTTAGTTGTTGTTTCTGTAACAAACTTAGTTTTGTGTTTTACAGGGCTTACTGGGAAGAACTGGACATCCTGGTCCCACAGGAGCAAAAGGTGAAAAGGTACGAAGGAAAAGCCTCACTTACTATCCAAACTGGGGCTTGGAGTGGGAGCATGATGAGACTCTTCACAGAGAGAGCCATAAAATCAAGCAAAGCCTGAAAGTAGAAATGATGGCAGAGAGTAGCTATTCTTGTAGTGGACTTGGAAGAATATCGGTCCAAAGGTTATTCTCAACATGGGAGATATTTTCCTAGGAGAAAGGATAAATAGAACATTGGAACCATAAAACAAAAGTTCAGGCTGGATTCAGGATCCTGGGCAAGCATCTATGTGGAAGGATTGGGTGGGGAAGCCTCCTGAAAGGATGCAAGTAATGTAGTGTGTACCAGGGAGTTCCAGCCACAGGGGCTGTCAGTTTTCTATGACAAAATACCATAGACGGAGTGGCTTATAAACAACAAACATTTATGCACATTTCTCTCAGTTCTGCAGTGTGGGAAGTCCAAGATCAAGGTGCTGGCAGAATCGGTGTCTGACAGAGTCTGCCTTCTTGTTCATAGATGTCTCCTACTAGCTGTGTCCTCACATAGTAGAAGGGTGACCAAGCTCCCTTGGACCTCCTTTATAAGGGCACTAATCCTATTCATGAAGGCCCCACCCTCATGACCTAATCACTTCCCAAAGGCCCTACCTCCAAAAGCTCCAGACAGTGGGCTGGCTCTCAGGACCAAGATTCTAGTAACCAGAGAGCTTGCAGAGACAGTCTAGAAGTTCTGTCCCTAGACGGTCATGGGGGAAATGTACTGAAGAACCAGGATAGCTTGTTTCCTGGGGAGATCAGTTATTGGACAGATGGGTTGCCATAGTCAGAAAGGAGGACCAGCAATAGATGAGTCTCAGACAGGACACCACACAGTTTCACATGTTTACCCCATTTAAGATCTAAACAGGCCCTATTGCCCTAGTCCAGGCAGAACCAGCAAGTAAGTGGATAAGCCTAGCTATTTAGATTGGGGAAATAAGAATCAAGAGTCCACATGAGCCACTCAAGCAGCTTCCACCCACTCATCAGGACACGAGTTCCCTGACCAACATGGAGAATAATGACATCAAGGAGCAAAGGAATCTCAACACATTTTGAAGGAAACAATGCCTTTATTCTAGATAGTCACTGCACAATTTTTTCTGATTTTATCCCAAGGAGCTTGCCCAACTCCACCAGCCTTTTTTCTCTGTTCTCTATGGAAATTATTCAGTCATAGACTTGCCTTTGAAGTTAATGGGAATCCCACACTGAGATGAGCTTTGGGGCACAAATGAGAGTGAAGATATGACTTTTAATTGTGCCAGAGGCGGAAAAAAAGGCTTTTCAATAGGCACATATTTTTCCTTGTTTGTTGACTCATTAGACATAATGACATAATGAATTATGTCATTAGAACTATGACATAATTCTTTGAAGGACACTGCCAGTTGTCAGCAGAATATGACATGTCTTAGAGAGATAGCCACCATCAAAGCAGTTTGAGAAAAGAAACTATATGCTTGTTCTTTGTTATATATTCTCAGGCAGAAGCAGTGCAAGAAAAACTTTACAGTTTATTTTTATTGATAAACATACAAACAAAAGATTTTATGATACTTTCGTTACCAAAAAATGGGAGGGTATTGGAATGAAGTCCTTGATTACATTTGTGGGCTAAAATGGACTAAAATCCCTCAAAATTCTTGGACATTGTCAGTAGAAATTTTACTCTATCTGAATTCTTTTTTAATTAACCATGTCTTGCCATTTCCCCTGCTATAGAGGGACTTAAAAGATTTTAGGAGCCTACTATTTTAAGAGAAAAGCAGAGTTATAGGAAGAACTGCTGAGAGACACCAGAGGGACTTCAATAGCTCTGCTTATTATGGACCAATAAACATCTATGGTTTGTAAAACTAGAAGTGAAATACATTTTTCAACTTTCAACTTGAATTCATTTTCACAAATTCTATTTTCAGTCTGCTTCTCCTGTAAGACTAAGACTGTTCATATTGTAGTGACCATTTGCTTTAAACAGTGCTATACCACAGTTGCTTCTGTTCAGGGAGATGTGTCTGACTAGGGTGTAAAGTCAGATATTAATGTAGGAAATGGAAGATGAAGTTTCCCTTCTGCAGACACAACACAGGTTGTGATTTTTTTACTTTCATCAAATTATGTTCATGTCCCCTCTGGTTTCCAAAAGATGAAGGTGGTAGAAATGAGGCTCAACGTTAGGGCTGACTCAGAGCCACAATCCCAGAGCCCACTGCCTGCTCATAGGAGAGTTCCACGTTGGGAGAGTTCCCCCAGCTGCACTGGAAGTCCAGGACATAAGCACCTGGGTTGTCTGGCTCCATCTAAAAACAAGCTTCATTTCTGGAGCTCACACTGTGAGAATCTGAATGGGTACAGGAAAAGGCCTTTCACCTGTCCTGTGGTCTAGAAATGTATTTCCTTGGTAAAGGAGAGAGCCCAGCTGTATGAGACTACAAGGCTGAAACAACATGGCAAGTCATATTGATTTCAGAAGACGGCTCTGTGATTAATTTCAGAAGATAGTTTGTAAACCTGGGGTAGAAACGTCTACGCCGCTGATATTAGTCTATATATCCCTTGCAGGGCAGCGACGGACCCCCTGGGAAACCCGGACCACCTGGACCACCTGTGAGTCGTTCTAGACTTAAAACTTAAAATTTATGTGTTTACTTAAGACTTTTATAACTCAGAGGTAAGACTACATTTAGATGTTTTCAAAGATAAAAGTCTTCTGAATTTTGTATATAAATATAAATGATAGCCAATGTAGCTTTAAAGAGACCTGATTTGTTCCCCCTTTGGTTCAGCCTCAATGTGCAATGCTCAGATTTGCATACTGAGTGTCTCCCCATCTTGGATTTAGGAACCTGGGTTTGTGCTCCGACTCTCCAATTCCTGCCTCGGGGCCCCTGGGAAAGTCATTTCATCTCAATTTGCTTCATTCACAGAAAAGAGAAGGGCCAGAAAACTAGATCCTTTCCGCTGATGCGAGTTGGTAGAAAGTCTGATATTATGCTGTATGTGTTCATTCCCATTCATGATGTCTGAGATGCAAGGAGACTCTATTTATGTAGCTCCTAGTGAACAAAAAGTACAAGAGGCATCGATGTTTTTATTATTGTGATTGAGACAGATGCACGCTCCGTCAGGAAAACGGTTAAGAGGAGAGGAGCCTCTCTCCGTGGCAAGTCTGCCCTCATGTGGGGCCACGCTCGAATTGCAGCCGAGCCGAGCTGAGAGTCATGCCAAACACCCTTTCCTACCCCACCTCACTGGAATACTTTAATAAACCAAGCTCACCATAGAAAGAGCAGAATTGACCGTAACTTTCTGAAGACAATGAAGATTATTATCAGTCTGCGTGCAGTTGCATGCTTTGTAGACGTAAATGCAGAGATTAGCACTCTATTTCCTGAACTTGTTTCCTAAATCTGTTCATCTGTGTTACTGACCTTTTCCCTTGACAAGAAAGCAGGACAGAAAGTATTTAGGGTTCCAATCCTAAAATTCACTCCTTCCCCAGTGGGCAGAACAGCAAATATAACATGAGTTCATGAAAAGGACCTATAATTTTATAATGCACTTAAGATATCTTTGTCTTCCCTCTGAATTCTCCAAAACCATCCATCCTTCAAAACACTGATTAAATGTTTTCTTCCCTGGGAAACCTCCTTTGGAAATCTCAGATGAAAATATCCTTTGTCTGTTCAGGACGTAGCACACTAAAATATAGTAGACATTCAGTCGCTGTCAGATGAATGAGTTAAATAATGAAGTAATAGATGGATGGAGCATTTTTCTTCCATCACTAGTGTTTGGAAGATGCATGCAAATTGTCTTCACAGAACACCACTGGCCACCATCATACAGAAACAATGAAACAGTGACTTCTTCAACTCTTCAACTAATATGTGAAAACTGCAGAAAGGAAAAGACAGATTTGACTATGATTCTATACAAATGTTTAAAAGGAAAGACAAAAGATCCTAACTAAAATTTTCATATGCGAATTTTTCCTAAATGCTAAAATGTATGATTTTTTTTAACTATAGAGTAAGTTCTCCTTTAAGTGTTGGTTACTCTAGGACATGTCAATTTTTTTCAAGATGTTTCTTGTTCTCTTTTGTCCTAAAGAATTTATTTTTGTAGAAACATCCACACAGCATTGTGGATAATGTCATCTCCCCATTTACCTTAATTTTCTATTTGGTATGAAGAGACTGTGGAAAAAAATTACTTTTCAGTAGCCAAATTGTTCCCTATTCACATCTTCATCAGCACTACAGCATTATAGCCTGCAGGTCAGCAGGCTGTAAACAGTTAGTCTAAATTGGCAATTCAGAAACTGAATTTTAATGAGCAAATATTTTCCTCCAAATGCATTAGTGTCTCATCTGTCAAACCTGAACATTAATCAAACCCCAGCTGAAAGTGTCTGTCTGCTTCAGGTGTAGCTCACACTCCCTTTTCATTTCTTTCCCTGCGTTTGCTTTGGAAAAGCTAAAAATTAAAACGTTGTATTATTTTACTTAGAGTATTAAACTCCCTTTGTAAAATAGAATAGAAAAAAGTAAAAAATAGAAGAGGAATAGTATCATTTGGTAAAATGATAAAATGTAGAGATGCAAAGTACTAACTTTCGAGAATAATTCTGTATCTCACCTCTTTCCTCAGGGTATTCCATTTAATGAAGGAAATGGCATGAGCAGCTTATATAAAATTAAGGTATTTGTATTATATTTGTAATTATTTAAAATCCAGTTATAGACTGCTGTAAATTCTTCTCATCTTTCTCCTTTTCTTTTCTTTTCATTTTCTTTTGAAGGGAGGTGTGAATGTTCCCAGTTACCCAGGGCCACCCGGTCCTCCTGTAAGTACAGTTGTTTATCGTCAAACATACTTTAGCTGAACGACCACAGTGAAAAACAAACAATAAAAACCTCTTAAGTTCACTGAAAACTTCATGTTACAAATATAGCCCAATTTTACAGCAGAAGAAAGTAAGTAAAACCAATTATAATAAAATTGAGAAAATGTAAATAGCATTTTTCATGGTGCTGTAACTTTTTTCATTGCAAATCTAAGAACTAAATCAATGTCCAAGCAATCACTTTTATGAAATTTCCATCAAGTTGTATTTTTTCATCTTATTCCTCAAATTCAAACTGTAATTAAAGGAAAACTTGGTAATATTTGTGTATGTATTAAAACAAATTGGCCAGTAGTGTTTCTTATTCTGTAAATTTGCTTTGGTCATTATTTGAAAAATGACTTTCCATGTTTCTCTTACAGGGCCCAAAAGGCGATCCTGGCCCAGTGGTATGAATGTTCCCATGTTTTGTGTCATTTAGAATATTGGTCTTTGTTAAATTTTGAAAGAAAAGCATCAGGCAAAATGGCCTGCCTTCTTAGGTGTTCATCAATTAACATGTTAGTGTGACAAGCAGGCCACAAAAGGAATGCCAGCAATGTGTTCTCTGTTTCTGAGATGCATTAGTCCTGATGTTGTCACTGCCCTTGAGGTTTGTCTCTTTCCATCAGTATGTTTTTAAAATCATCCTGTGATGGAGGAAGACACATATAAAGCTCTGACAAATGGGACACTTTCTTCTAATAGCCCTCTTCTGATGATTGATTCAATTTTAAGTAGATTGTGGAAGAGAAATACTTACTGGAAAAAAATCCCTTAATATATCTGCCATCTCCCCAACAAAAAAGGAAGGAACTGTTTATTTGCTTTAAACATCTTAGGCAATTATTCTGCAGGAGATGTGTTTTGTCATAAACCTGCTTATTAGGAGGAATGTATCAGGAGGTTACACTCAGCATGGAAGGAGATCATGTCCTACCCCGCCTAAAGGACGATAATTGTTCTCAGCATCTTTCTCAACCATGGAGCCTGACTGTAAAAGTTCTGCCAAATTCAATTAGATGCCCTTTATTGCCGGGCATTTTTTCCTGTCATGTCCTTTTCAAGCATATCCTCCATGTTTCATTTGTGTATCTTTTAACCTTTGGGTATATACTTGAAACTCAAATGTACCTAACGCTGAAATAAATGTTCAAACCACTTTCTATTGCCATGTGAAAAAAATTTAAAGCCTTTTCATTATAGTACAGTTTGTTAAAACTCAATGAATAAATTTTAAATCAGCAAAGGGACAAGTCATAACAAGTAATGTTTTTATGTCTAAAAACATATTTTAAAGAGATGCATTAAAGAGCTGTTTGATTTTATTATTGGGAAATATACATTAAAAGCCAAATTGTTGTCCCCTGAAAGCATTATTTCAACGAGTTAGGATCATATTCTGGAATTCAAAGTGTCCTTTGTTTTACTATTCATGCACCCTGTCTACCCTATCTTTACCTGAAACCAACTATATGCTTCATTCTAATTTCAATTTTCTTACATCTTGTTGATTAAAAAATGTCCTCCTGGTCTTTCCCTCTCATACTCATATGCACAAAACAGCTTCTCTGAATCATTTAAGAGTACCTAGGCTTCTCACTGACTTTTTGGGAACATTATTTGAAGTTCTTGCATTAATAACTGCAGATTAAGATAAGAACTTTTTAAGTATAATAATAAAGGATAAATTAAAATTTACTGGCATTGACAAGGGGCTGGCAACGAAAATGTAGACCTATTTGAGTAGAATTTGAAGATTAGTCTTCAAATTTCTTAGCTGCAACAAAGGATAAAGAAAACTGATGGATGCGAGTTCCTTGCTTTTAGAGATGTGAATTAAGTGAGTGAAACACAAAAACAGAAAACTGCAATCATGAAATTAAATACACATTTAGTGTACACATTCAGGCTTATCCTAGATAAAATTTTGAAGTTACTCTTTTGGGTTCTCTGTCAGCACCATCCTGCAACTCTCATCTTCTCCCACCATCTGTCCTGTAGGGAAAAATAATAGTTCATGCCAGAGAAATAATCCAGGAATGATAGAACTGTAGATCACAGAGCAAAAACTTGAGAAGTCTTTTTGAGGTGGGAAATTTACTCTTCCAACATTCTTCAAATCCCGTGACAACAGATCTGCTTCACTATTTCTAATCTTCTCCATAAACCTTTCTAGAGGAATATTACCCTTAATTGAATTTGTTATCTTCTGAGGTGCTCCATTTCGTTCCTTTGGTATTCAGTTTATAAGTGATCTTTAATTAAATATTTAATTATTAGCTACTTTCAAGCAATTATTGATTGATTGAGCACCTTCTCTGTCTTAAGGACTGTTGAGAATGTAAACAAAGAGAATCAAAGAGTGTGTTTCCTTTGTCAGCAACCTAGGGACTCTTCCACAGAACTTTATGCAGAACAGAATCTGAACTTTTTTTTTTAACCAATTGTCAAGTTACATATTAGGGGGCATTTTAAAAGATTTCTGAAACGTAGAAAGCATATCAATTCATATGTTCACTCATTAAGTATTCTGTAATAAGGGCAATGTTGTAAGTAATAATGAAGTTATATCCTTGGTAATATTTTTGAAGCAGATTAGAATTATGTATGTGAAAATACACTTACATAGAATACAATTTGAAAGCTTCTGTTTCTTCGTGATTATGTCTAAAGCATCCAGTGTCCTAAGAAAATATTTGCAGTGAACATTAATTTATTAACAAGAAGGCATCAAACAACTCCCCACTTTATCTCTTTTTTAACTTAAAGCCCTAGTGCAAGCTTGTCCAACCCATGGCCCGTGAGCTGCATGCAGCTCAGGAAAGCTTTGAATATGGCCCAACACAAATTTGTAAACTTTCTTAAAACATTAGGAGATTTTTTTTGTGTGATTACTTTAGCTCATCAGCCATCATTAGTGTTAGTGTATTTTATTGGAAGACAATTCTTTTTCTTCCAGTGTGGCCTAGGGAAGCCAAAATATTGAACACCCCTTCCCTAATGCTTTTCTTTGTTCAAAGTTAGCAACTTCTTTCACCACAGCTTCTCCCAATGTGTTCCTTGAGGGTCTACAGGCTCCAGTTAGCCTGGGATCATACACTAGAACATGTAAAGATTTTTTAAAATAGAAAACACTAATCTACCCCCTTCCAGTGACTCATCAACTTGAGCAATAACTTTTAGTGTTATTGGAGATAATGATCCTGGGGTCAACTTCTTAAGCATTCACAATTCTTGTCCAGCTGCAGAGAATACTTAAAGATGATAAACACTGCTTTGAGTGCTCCATCTTCATCTACTCTTAAACAGTTTATTCTTAGTCTCTGAAAATCTAGCAGCACCAGGTAACTCACAAATTGGCAAACTTTATTAAAGCCCCATCTTTCATTCTAGTTCTTATTGAAATTGGAGTTATCACTGAGCAGAGGGATTCATTCTGATTAGATTCTCAATCAGAATAAAAATGATTAATCAGAAAATATACCTCTCTGGAGAATAGCTTTCACTCTCAAACTATTTTCAAACACCAAATGCAATAATACATTGCTTAAAAACAGGGCATATCATTTCCTTGCTAAATTACACATCAGTGTTTGGGGTGGGAAGGTTAAGCAAAAAATATCTTTGCTTTGGAAACCAATGCTTAAAAACGTTTTGATTATTGCTCCTGCATTTCTTATGTTCATATTTAACAGGGAGAGCCTGGTGCAATGGGGTTGCCAGGATTAGAAGGATTTCCAGGTGTAAAGGTAAGCACAGAAGTTAGAAATGTGTTCATTTATTCAACATTCAAAATTGTTTACTGAGCACCTAATGTGCCAAACACTGTTTTAGGTTAGGAATATATAAAGGAACAAAACAGACAAAAATGTATGTACTCATGGGACTTACATTCTAGCAAAAGGATATAGAAACTAAAAGAATAAACATTTTAAAATTACATCTTATGGTTGGGGCTATGGAAAAAAACAAAAAGCAGATTGGGTTAAGGAGGATCAGGAGTGCTGAGGGGGTAGGAGGGCAGTATCTGAGCAAAGACCTGAAGGAGGTGAGAGGGAAAGCCAAGTCCCCTCCAGTCTGGAAGAATAATGTTCCAGGAAGAGGAAACAGCAGGTCTAAAGAGCCTGAGACATAAGATTTCCTGATGTGTATCCAAAGAGACCAGGGGAGGGAGTGAGGGGATAGTGGTAGGAGATGAGGTCAGAGCGGCAGGGGTGGAGGTGAGAAGTGGACTCCTCATGTAGAGCAGTGCTACTCAATGTACAGCCAGTGGAGAACCAGTGCCAGTCTGCAGACCCTTTGTTATGGGTTTGGTGGCAAGGTTAGTACAGAGACTGAGAGTAAGCACCTAAAAACATGTCCAGTAATTAGTCTAAAATGTCTAGCAAGCATGTGATGGTAGAATTATCTCTGTTCATGATATATTAAAAAATAAATAAGAGATTGCTCTTATACCGCAGGAAGTTTGAGAAACACTAATAAAAAGGGTTAACAGTCATTGTAAGGCCTAGATCTTTCACTCTGTGTAAAATGCAGTGATTTCTGAGTATTGCCATGAGGGAACTTGCAGCCAGAGGGTGTGCAAGAGTGGAAGTAGGGAAGCCAGTTAAAAGATATCCAGTAATCCAGGTGCCAGTTGATGTTTGGCTCAGATCAGAGAATAAACAGTGGAGACAGTTGCTCCTACAATATAGTGAAATAATAATTTCTCTGGTCAAGGTCATCCATGACCTCTACATTGCTAAATCCAATGTTCAATATTTGACCTTTCTACCTGGCCCCATCCCCATTCTACTTGACCTATCTGCAGTATTTGAGACAGGTGATCACTCCTTTGCCCTTGATTCATTATTCTCTCTTGGATTGTAGGATGCCAAGTTTTTCTCCTACCTCCCTGGTTACTTCTTAGTCTTCCTTGCTCCTTCTTCCTTTTCTTCTTGATCTCCTAATACTGGAGGGCCTCGGGGCTCAACCCTTGACTCTTTTCTCTTTCTAAAAACTCTATTGTCATTCCCTTGGTAATCTTATCTAGTCTTTTCCGGCTTATGACAGCATCTCTATGCTTAGAACAGCCAAATTTATATCTCCACTTAGACTTCTTTTCCACACTCCATACTTTTATATCATACTGCCTACTCAATACCTTCACTTTGCTGTCTAACGGATATCTCCAAATTTGGTCTCATGTACAAAATTAAACTCCTGATAATTCCACCCCTTCAAAATAGGCCTTGCTCATAGCTGTCCTCATTTCAGATGATGTCCGCCCTATTTTGCAAACTGCTCAGGTCATAAAACTGAGGGTCCTCTTTGACTCCTCTTCATTCTGTAATAATCCAATCAATCTGAAAATCCCATCAGTGCTACCTTCAAAATATATCCATATTTAGCAATGTAGAGGTCATGGATGACCTTGACCAGAGAAATTATTATTTCACTATATTGTAGGAGCAACTGTGGACTTGAATGGATTTAAGAGAGAACAAGGAAAGAAAATAGAGACAGCAAGTCAGTGTAAATAATGCTCACAGAGTTTTGCTGCAAAGGATAGCAAATAAATAGGCCAGAGGCTACTAGAGGAAGTAGGGTCAAGGTTTTATCAGATAGATTTTGAAGATAATAGAAATATCAGACTGCTTATATGCTAAAGGAATGACTCAGTAGAGGGGAAGATGGGGATGATGATGCTGGAGAGAGAGGAGAGAGTGCTCCACCAATGTCTTTAAGTAGCCTAGAGGGGAGGGGACCTAGTGCATATATGGAGGGTTTGGCTTGAGAGAGAATAGTTTATTTATAGTGAAAGGGGAGAAAGCAGAGTATGGGGGCAGAGGCTGATAGGTGGGAAGATGTATTGGATGGAGTCTACAAAAGTACAAAAGTTGTTTTCTGATTGCTTAAATTTTCTCAGATAAAGAGGAAGCAAAGCCATTATCTGAGAGCAAAGTAGGGAAGGAGGTTGGGGATTTAGGGAGAAGGTTCTCTAGGAACGAGAGAGGGTTCAGGGACCGCAGAAGTGTGATTACTGCTCAGCCCTAAGGACCCTCTTGAGGTTCATGGTCATGAACAGAAGTGAGACCTCTCAACAAGACTACATGTGCTGGCAGGGCACAGTGGCTCACGCCTGTAATCCCAGCACTCTGGGAGGCCGAGGCGGGCAGATCACGTGAGGTCAGGAGTTCAAGACCAGCCTGACCAACATGGTGAAACCCCATCTCTACCAAAAATTAGCCAAGCATGGTGGCAGGCACCTATAATCCTGGCTACTCAGGAGGCTGAGGCAGGAAAATTGCTTGAACCCAGGAGGCAGAGGTTGCAGTGAGCCAAGATCGTGCCATTGCACTCTAGCCTGGGCAACAGAGCGAGATTCCACCTCAAAAAAACCAAACAAAAAAACAACAACAAAAAAACAAGACCACATGTGCTTTTCCAGCCATGTTCAGACATTCAGGTAAAGACACAGAGTAGGAGGGGAGTTGGATTTAAACAATGTTCTGCTTTTGACAGGTGAGTACTGGAAGGAAGAATGGGACAATACTCTTATTGGCTTATTGGCATGCACAAGGGATTGATTATAACAAGTAACCATGGTATTTTAACTAGGTGAAAAAGAGGGAGAGGCCATTCAGGGAGTGAATGATAACAAATGTGTACCATCAATGGATTAGGGTTTAGGGGTTCAAGGTACTCAAAGAGTGAATTAGAATGATGTGGAATGGTGGTCCAAAGTTGGAACGCATGAAATTGAGATTATGGATGGGCAAAAAATATTTTTATTGACAAAGTGCCAGGTGTAACTATGAAAATAAGAGGCAAGTTCGTTCGAGGATAGTGGTTAAGGAATGAGAGAAGTGAGGCATGCAAATATTTCATTGAATGAAAAGTTCTAATATATTAATTTTAAAAATGAAAATTTCATAATTCAAAAGGAACAGAGGGAAATTGATGTGTATTGCCTGTTTATGTCATTTACCCAATTTTTCTATTAGTTATTTTTTTCTTTTTGATGATGCTTCATATATTAAAGACATTACTTCTATCTTATGTGTTAGAGTTTTCATCCTAGTTGGTCTTTGCCTTTCATTTTTATGTTGAATCTTATTGTAAATATAACCTTAATGTAGTCAAATCTAACACTATTTTTCTTTATGATTTCTTATTTTGCTTTTATGCACAAAATGACTTTTACTTTTATTTTCAACCAAGATCAGAGTGTCACTAATACATTCTTTGAACTCATTTATAGTTTATATTATTTTATTTTTATATAAATCTATGTGGAATTCATATGGGATATAATATAAAGAGAAGAATCAAACTTTTTTCAAAGAAGTTATCCAATTATTAGAACTATTTGTTAAATAAAATCCTATTATAAATGCTGGTCTGTTTCTGATATTTCTGTTATAGTATATTGATATGCTGCTTAATCTTATGCCAATATTCCATTATAGCTTTATTTGTTATATGTTTAAATGTTGGTATTACTAGTATCTCTTTATTATTCTTTTTTTAATTTTTTTATCCTCTCAAGTTATCCCAAGTAAACTTTAGTATCATTTGATCAAACTGCAATTTTGTAAGAATTGCATTAAATTTATAAATTAGTTTAGTTAGCAATGACACCTTTACAACATTGTCTTGCTCTCCAAGAACAAAGCATATCTCTTCATTAAATCAAGCCTTTTATGTCCCTGAGTAAAGTTATGAAGTTTTTTAAATTCAGTTTCTGCCCAATGAAATTGCCATTTTATTATCCCATATATATAGTCGTTAGTATTTTTAGCATTGTCAGCTTTATCTAAAATATCACATCGGCTCTTAAAAGGAGTTGAGTCACTCTGTTGTTCAAAGCAATTCAAAGGATCTTCTAATTGGCCAAATGAGAACTACAAATCATTAGCTGTAGATCGTTTTATTCTAACTCTACATCCAATGAGACAAGGATAGGAAAAGCTTGTTGGAAGACACTCAAAGTGCTTAATCTTTTAAGTAAGAGTAATTATCTTTTGAACATGTGGAATAAAAATATTGACTGATTTTAGCTATAAGTATGTAAAGGGACATTAAAATAGGTCACAGAAATGATAACATCTATGCTTGCTTTCATTAAAACTATTATTTACTTTAGTTTTATGGAAAATAAAAAAGCTGTAACAAGTTCAGCTGGCAATTAGCCACTCAGTTTGCTATTTTTCCATCTACACACTAACTTCACCCCAGCTAATACCAGTAACATTTATCAGATCCAAAGGAAAGCTTTACCAAATCCAAATTATTATCTGAGAATTAATTTCATAACTAAAGACTTCATTGATGTCATTAAAGTAGCAATATTTTTAAATCCCAACAGGGAGATCGAGGCCCAGCAGGTCCCCCGGGAATAGCAGGGATGTCGGTGAGTTCAGATTATTTCACATAATTTTCACAGGTAAACGGTTCTATCTCCATGATACCCCTGTGGCCAGGGATCAAGATGGGCAGGCGACCATACCATAACTCCCATGGCATTAGGTTCCTAACAATTCTAGTTTCATAAATAATGCCACCTGTATTTTCCACCTCCAGAATCCTCTATTTCTTAATTTTTTTTGTTTGTTTTTTGTCCTCTTTTATTTTCTTCCCAAGTCACTTTCATGGAGGGGAGAGGAAACCCAGTTACTATACATTAATTTATGAGCACAGCTTTGGAGAGTTTATTGTGTTTCTCTATTCTTGTCATATTTCAAGGTTTCTCAGTCTTCAAAATACAGAGTTCTTATCCTCAGGCATGTACTTCAAGTTCCTTGTATTAAGTTGCAATCTGCCTGAGTTATTCCTTAGCCCGGTGTTATTAGCAGAGCTTTATTGCTGCTAATGTTTCCTCGTAAACTAGCCCTTCAATCCTCTCAATCATTTTTGTTGCTCTCTTGTGTCAAACGTTTTAATCTCATCAAGGTCTTTTCAAATGAATAGGAATTGCTCCAGGAAAGGCTGAAATTATTTCTCTGAACCCTAGAGATCATTCTGATCTTCATTCATGATGCTCTAATTAAAATTTTGTGGTCATGCTTTATGAATAAGAGGCCATTTATCCTCTGCAGGGCAGGTCCAGGTAATAACATTACAGGAAAGTCAATGGAAGCCATAGGCTTGTATCACAAGAAAATAAGAAGATAAGATAAGGGCCCTAAAATCACCACCCACAGTCACCCACTGAGATCTACTGACACCCAACACCACCCAAAGCCCTGCTCATCACCGCTGCCATCCCACAAAGTACTCAGAGCCACTTTGCTTCACTCCATTAACTTCTAAGTCTAACAACACAAAATAGAGCCTCATCCATCATCTGCATCCTTTGTAGATGATGACATTCCCTTACTTAGCCATTATAGATCAAGTCAAATATGTGTATGACTGTAAAAGTAGCATGAAAATATCTTCTTTGAAAAGCCCTTCCAAATTTTTTATAAAAGGAAGTATTCTTGAAAGTTGACTACACACTTAATTCTATTCCCTCACCACTGCCCCACTCACAGCCATTCCCAGCAACATATTTGGAAATCAGTTTCTGGAAGTATCCTTAGAGAACCCTTACAGCCTGTTCCTCTTATACTCACATCCTGTAATTTGAATTTTTGTTTCCTTGTGACAAAATAAAGCTTAATTTTTTCATTGTATTCACCCAGGTGTGTCTACAAATTACATTTTGCTGTTACCCTAAATTAAGCTTATCTTTTAGGAAAAAATACTGGCCACCATTGAAAGTATTTAAAAGACGTGCAACAGTAGCAACAGGCAATCCAAATGAGAAATTCCAAATATGTTTTTCAAAGAGGCAGCATTATTGAGATAGAGGCTAGCCTGCCACTTAGTTGGATGTCTAAGGTCTGATATATTTACTTAAAAAGCAGTTTTCATATGTCATAATTAAAAACATAAACTGACTAGGCACAGTGGACTCACACATGTAATCCCAGCAGTCTGGGAGGCCAAGATGGGCAGAACACTTGAGCCCAGGAGTTAGAGACCAACCTGGGCAACATGGCAAAACTCTGTCTCTGCAAAAAGTGCAGAAATTAGCTGGGCACCTTTAATCCCACTGCTTGGAGGCTGAGGTGGGAGGATCACTTGAGCATGGGAGGCAAAGGTTACAGTGAGCTAAGATCGTGTCACTGCACTCCAGCCTGGGCAACAGAGCAAGACCCTGTCTCAAAAAATAATATAAAATAAAAGCATTGACTGACAATTACATAAATAGGAAAGGGTAAAAATTGTACATACTACAAATACGTTCAGTTAAAGATGCATATTTGATTTTTATAACTGGCCCTTCTGTGACTCAGAAGATAAAATCATTAAAAGAATCTAGAAATAGACTATGGTGATGGCTAGATCACAGTGTGAATGTACTTAGTGCCACTTAAGTGTACACTTAAAAATGGTTTCGAGGGTAAACTTTAGGTTATGTATATTTTACCATGATAAAAAATTTTTTTGAAAAATGGTGATTGTTCTAGTTGAAGCAAGGCTGGGGCCTGCCCAGACACACTGGTCACTCAGCTGATTACCAAGGGGACCCATTCCTGCTCTTCTAGAACAGACCAGTCTATCCCTTTCCAGTATATTCAGGGCTAACCAGGGATTTCCCCTAGAGCTTCTTTCTTTGCCTTTCTCTGAGGATGGCATGTGGATTTGCAGGAGGAAGTGCCTGTAAGTGCTGGTGGTGGGGTGGTGGGGCTTCCGGTCAGCACGCTCTCCCCTGGATGCTCTGAGTTCTCCGCTGGTCCTACCTGACCTTAGGGATGACTTCCATCAATGTACTTGATCTCTTCATCTCAGATCCCAATGCCCGAGCCCTCCATACCCGCCATGTCCCACAGTAAGAATCTTCAGGACATTGGCCTTTTCAGCTCTAACACATCTTCCCACTCAGGCCCCCAACAACTTTAGCACACACAAGCTATGGGGATCCAGGGATGCTCTCTCTAACTCTCTGTCTGCCTAGCTTTGCCACTCAGCACCATATCTGTACCTATGGAGGGATCTTCTTCCAGAATTCTAAGCAGCAAGTCGGAAAAAGCCCATTTCTTTTCATATTTCTCCAAAACCTACTTGGCTTTCTCAGGTCTCAGCCCCACACCTGCATCCCACGTCGTCCATCTTTCCCAGCCACATTAGGTCCAAGGGACAGGCGGTGGTTCCTTCTCAGAGGCAACCCCACAAGCCTCGCCTGCACACTTGGGCCTTGTGTGCTTTCAGTCTCCACTGGACCATCTGCCCCTCTCATGCCTTCCTGTGGTCTGTCTGCTCCAGGATCAGTCGTCCAAGCCACGGTGTAGTGACACAAACTAATCTGTTTCTTTTCCTGCGAACAAAACATGGCTTTTCAAATCAAACATGATTTTTTCAGGTTGTCTTACTATGAGCTTAAAAACTCTCTTGTGAAACTCAAAGCCTAGAAAAAAACTTCTTTGATGCTTTGTGCGCATTTCTCCACTCCCAAAGTAAAGAGGAGCTGCCAGGAAAATAAGCACAAGAGGGATTTCCAATAGTGATGATACTTTGGGCTAATATTTTCAAAAGTATTCTCCTCTCCTACTCTCCACCATCCACACAAATATGTATTCAAAGAACTGCACCCCAGTCTGAAACTTACGGCCTGTGGAGTTGACTATATGTTCCCCAGACTCTGTCCCCTTAGAAATGCCACTTTATTTATTTATTGAGACGGAGTCTCACTCTGTCACCCAGGCTGGAGTGCAATGGCATGATCTCAGTTCACTGCAACCTCCGCCTCCCAGGTTCAAGTGATTCTCCTGCCTCAGGCTCCCGAGTAGCTGGGATTACAGACACGTGCCCCCATGCCTGGGTAATTTTTGTAATATTTTTAGTAGAGACAGGGTTTCACCATGTTGACCAGGCTAGTCTCGAACTCCTGACCTCAAGTGATCCACTCACCTCGGCGTCCCAAAGTGCTGGGATTCCAGACGTGAGCCACCACACCTGGCTAGAAATGCCACTGGAGAGCATCATCCTTGGGAGCACTTTAAACTCAATTGGGGTTGGGGGAAGAGAAGCGTATGGTGTCATTCAGCAATTTGGCTCCTAACATTTCTCTTCAATTGCCTTGCCAGGGGAAACCTGGAGCCCCAGGGCCTCCAGGAGTTCCAGGGGAACCGGTGAGTTGGCAGTTGCTTTCGTGACAGTTGTACTTGTGTTGTACTTGCATGCAATTTTAAAACATTTCTTGGCAATTAATTTTTGTCTGTGGATGTGTTTATAGGGTGAGAGAGGACCTGTTGGAGATATAGGTTTCCCTGGACCAGAAGGACCCTCAGGAAAGCCAGTAAGTACTTCTTACTACTTGAAATATGCCACTTAGAGAAATGCTCTAACATTATCTCCTCATCTACCACCTCAGAAATTCTGAGATTTGAATAAGCAGTTTCCAAGAACTAAGAAGATTGTGCAGATGGATTTTTGATGGCATGGGCAGAAGTTCTCACTGAGTTCCCTAGATGTGTGTGGTATCTTTATGTCTTAAACAGTGTTGAAAACGGTGAGAGTTTTAAGTGTCAGGAAATCTGACTCATTATTTTTTAAGCCTAATGTTTTCAACAGACTTAAAGAAAATAGAAACACGTCCTAAAGTATAAAGAAAGCAAAGACTTATAGATATAATACCTGTATGTTAAGCCAAATCTTAAAGTAGAAGGTGTTTTCTCAAATTTCCTCATTTGTATACAGGCCTTGTTTTCTTACACTTTCATAAATCACTACTGGTGAATGTCTCATCCCCTTGTGTCCTAAAAGAGCCCTTGGTTACTGATCTGTGGTATTGATGTAACATTGTAATAATCATTCTGACTAATTCAGTCCCACATAAATTCATCTAGTCACTGCTGTTTGCTAAGAATGTGCTGGGCCCTTAGCGAGGGGATCTAAGATGAATAAGACACACCTCACTTTCAGAGTTATGCTTTATAGAAGGTCACTGCTGATTTATTTGCTGTGGTGTGTACGGGAAAGAAGGCGAGGTGAACAAGCAGCACAGAATTCAGGAGGCCAGGTCGGCACCTCTGTGAAACCTTCGGGGTTGGTGGCCACCATTTCCCCACAGAAGACAACATGAAAAAAATGCAATTTAGAGTCAGGAAGATCTGGGTCTGAATTATGGCTCAAAGGATTTTATGAGTCACTTAAGTGCCATGACATCTGGAAAGCATTTCCAGTGCCTGGCTATGGGAGGTACTCAATAATATTAGTTTAATTCACTGCCCACTCTTACCTCATCATTCCCATCTCCTACAAGGCATATCATTAAAGCCTGCCATTGAGTCCCCAGGAGATTATGCAAAAAGCAATTCGTTCATCACCAGATATTTCTTGAGCACCTCCTACATGCCAGGCACTGATCTAGGTGCTAACAACTCATAGCTTTTGCATTCTAGTATAGGAAAACAGATAAAAACAACACACACACACACACACACACACACACACACACACACACAGAGTTTCAAGTAGAAGAAGGTATAAGTAAAGTAAAGCTCTGGAATATTGTTAAAATAGTGAGCTCAGAGAAGATTTGCCTGCAATTTGAGCAGAAACCTGCATAAAGTGAGAAGTCAAGCCATGGGAAGGTCAGCGGACCATTGTCTCAGGAAAAAGAAATGGCTGGGAGAGAAACGAGCCTGATGAGGTCAAGGACCTCATCAAAAGGCATGAAGTCAGGAATGAACGAAGTGAAGGAAGAGTGGGAAACATACGGAGGGAGATGTAGGCGGTGGCCAGACCATGAAGAACTTCCAAGCCAGGGAATGAAATTGGGATTTCATTTGAAATATGATGGAAATCCACTGGAGCCTTTGTAGCAAAGAATGAAAATGATTGAACATTTTCAGGATCACTCTGACATTGTGTGGAGAGTAGGCTGTAGGTTGCAGGGGTAGAGGAAGACAGAGCAGTAAGAAAACATCTCCATCATCTCCACAAGAAGTAATGACAGTGGGAACAGCCATGAGTAGAGGAACTTAGGATGTACATTAAAGGGAGAGACAGTAAGCAAGA
The DNA here is from genome assembly GCF_002776525.5 of Piliocolobus tephrosceles. Classification (NCBI taxonomy): domain Eukaryota; kingdom Metazoa; phylum Chordata; class Mammalia; order Primates; family Cercopithecidae; genus Piliocolobus; species Piliocolobus tephrosceles. The sequence continues at coordinate 102,058,992 of NC_045438.1, read as the reverse complement.
AAACTTGCTGATAGACTAATCTAGCAAAGTATGAGGGAAAGAGACCAATCACAGCTGTGGTGTAGGGTCTGAGCAACAGTGTGAGAGTGCTGCTGTTTGGTGAAATGGGGCAGACTGAAGGTAGGTGGGTTTGGGAGGGAGAGCCAAGAGTTCTGTTTTGGATGTGTTCATGTTGAAGTACTAGTAGATATTCAGGTGGAGATGTCAAGTACACAGTGAATATTTAGGAGAGGCCAGGATTGGTGAGACCAATGAGGGTATCTAAACCTGAGCCTGGAAAAGTGGAGTCACTGTGGATAGTAAGGGAAGAGAGCACTTCAACTGTTAGGAAGAGGACCCAACAAAGAAGGCTAAGAAACTGCAGCCAGAGAGACAGGAAGAAAATCAGGCAAGTGAGGTTTCCTGGATGTCAAGTGAACTGTTTTAAGAGAAAGGAGAAAGGAGTGATCAACAAACAGATAAGTAACATGAGGGCTGACAATTCTCTACTGCATTAGAAATGTGGAGGTCATTGGTGGAAGAGATCACTGCATTTTAGTATCTTGGTAAGAATGATCCAGTTGAGAGAGAAAAATTTGATGACACAGGAGAGTGAAGACTACTTTGAGTAGAACTGGTGGTATACTCACAAGTGGGAATGGTCTTAACTGGGAACAGGGGCATGTCACCCTTCCTAACTGTGGGGTGTAGGGGTGCCAAAGTTGGGGTGCAAATCCACGAAGATTGATGCAACTGGTGGAAGGATGGTGAGAGGGGTCTCTTTTGTTTATTAGTGAAAGAAGAATGGAGGTCGTCCAAGTGTGAGCAGTGGGGAGGTGAAGACGGAGATTGGAAGAGACAGGGAAATATGTGAAAGAGTACTTCTGGAAAGATAGAAGGGGAGTCAAATTGAGAAATACAGTAGGATGACCTGGTAATGCTGAGGGGGCTGCTTGCAATCTGCTGTTGTACATTTAGGTTGGAACAAGCAAGCAAAGATACGTGGTTTTCTTCAGCCAGTCCGCTGCTCAGATGCAGACGTGAGGTAGGCAGAAAGTTGGATGTACTCAGGAATGGGGCTCTGCCAGATGAATGAGATGAGGGTAGAGAGGAGCAAATACATATGAGTTATTGTAAAAATATCTGAAAGCAGGGCTTCCCTGCGAATAGAAAGTAACACCTTCCTATACAAAAGAGAACACTCATGATAGTCTTTGATAAATTACTGGAGACAAAAAACAGGTTATAGGGTTACTTCTTTTCTTATATTGTTACCAAAAACATGAACTACACTTTTACACTAGATTTGTCTTCTTTTATTCAAGTGACACAGCTGTTTCTTTCACATCCTCTCCTTAATCAGCTTTATCTTTGTTCCTCGTGTGTCTGAATGTAATAAATTCTTTGAACCATACACTTCAGGTAACATGTTCTTAGTTAATGTACTCTCAGTAATTCCCAGGATGGTTCAGAAAGGTTGGCGAACTATGGTTGGGTTGTCAACTGTGACAGATTTCAGCGTAATTTATAGCAGTGAAAACACACAGTTCTTTGCAGTTCCATCCCACAGAATCCATGCCAGCACGATAAAAGTCCCTCGGGCTTTTAGAGGAGCATGTCCATGCAATTGCCTGCTGGCTAAGAAATCATATTCCTCACCTTGATCTTCCTCTTCAAATCAGATCTCAAACACACACCTGCTGTTGGGCCCTGGGTATTTGATTTGACCTCAAATACTTTTCCTTCTTATATCTCCCAGCCAATAGTTCTCTCAGTCTTAAAATCTTTAAGCAGGACTAGGCTTCATTATCACTTCTAGAACTCCCTATTAAAGTTCAAGAAACTTCCAGTTTTCTAATAAAAAGTAACTATTTAATACTGCCAAAAACCATGATTATACATTTCTTGCTTTTCTTTCATATTTCTGACTGGAAAATAACAATTGTTCTCTGACAGTTTATTTCATAGTAGGATCATACTCTGGCCATGTTATGAAATTTCCCCAGCAGCAACTGAGACCATTTACTGAGAATGATTCTCTGTGCTGGAAAACCTGTTAGAAGGTAGCAAAAATGTCATACTCCAGCCACCTGTGCCCTGAGGTACCTTCTTATTTCTCAGGATGACCTAACGGAAGAATAAAAAAGGAAAATAATCTTTGTTCACTATTTATAGAGGACCATGCATTTTTCATGTTATTTCACTTAATTCTTAGTTTTAAGGTTATTTATTTTCCTCACTAGTGAAGAGGCTGATGCTATTGAGGTTAAGTAAATTGCCCAAAAAGGTTAATGGGACTAGTAAGTGACAGAGTCAGAATCTGAACTCAGGACTCTCTGATTCTGTTTATTTGTCTTCCATTTTACCACCTTACTTTACCAAGCTCTCAGTAGAAATATGATTAAGGAACTGTCCTTGAAACTTTACTCTTTTGTTGTGTTTAACTATGTTAATGCAGAATTAGAAATATTAATCCATTTTTTCTTTATAGGGAATAAATGGAAAAGATGGAATACCAGGTGCTCAGGTATGGGAAATATAATTTAAAATAAAACTTATAATGGATACTGCATCCAGAATACCTACCAACATTTAGATCAATCAGACTGATGAAAAATCTTGGCAAGCAGTGATTTTCATGTTGGTATCTCTTTTTCAGGGCATCATGGGTAAGCCTGGAGACAGAGGCCCCAAAGGAGAACGTGTATGTATATTACTATTGTGATTTTTATTCAAGTCTGTTACAACTGTCCCATCATTTGAGTTGCACAATTATGTGTGTAGACCCCTGCAAATCACCAAATCTATAAAGGCTAGGGTGTAGGTGATCCAAGATCTCTACTAGATATTAAATATGACAAAGGACTCAGAGCAAGTTATATGGTTACATCTATGTAGTTGGCCTTTGTACACAGCCGAGTATACTTTGCTATTTAAATTAGGAAAGCTTTAATATCCTCCTGTCTCAGACATATATCTCTACTATAACCATCACCCATATTCTTTTTATCTAGAGTAAGGCTTCTCAACCTCAGCACTGTGATTATTCAGGGGCAGATAATTGTTGTGGTTGGCTCTTTTGGCATTGTAAAATGCTTAGCAGCTTCCATGGCCTTCATCCACTAGGTGCGGTAGCACCACCATCCCTCCAATTGTGACAACCAAAAGTGTCTCTGGACATCACCAAATGCCTCCTGGGAAGCAAAATCACTGCAACTTAGAGCTGCTGACATACGGAAAAACTAAGTAGAGTAAAGAAGGTGGTGTGAGGGGTTAGAGAAATGGAAAGGGTAACTGAAAGTATAGTGAAGTTATTAGTAATGCCAATTATGTTATATGTTTTTGTGTTGTTTGGAGCGTTAATGTCATTATTGCAATTTCTCTTTATTTCCTTTAATGAACCTCAACATTTTCTCTTAGAATTAATTTCTACTAGAATTAACTTCTACTACAATTAATTTCCACTAGAATTAATAGAATTAATTTCTAGTAGAGTCATGCCACTGCAAGAAGTTACTCAAACATTGTTACTCAGTGTAATTCTATTAAGGGTTGCTATTGTATGTGAGTGTGGGCACATATGTTTGTATACTGGTGTCTAATTTGCTAACTTTTATTTATTATTATACAAGTCATCCATAATAACTGAAGGACATGTGAAAATATAGATGGTGTAAATTTAAAAGGAAATTTAAAAAATCTACTTTATCCCACTACACAGAGATAAGCCCTGTGATATTTGGACGTATTTCCATCTCTCTCACTCTAATACATAATATACACATATATTTATATGTATTAATATAAACATATAATTTTTCAAAAAGGAGCTTATGCTGTCTTGTAAGTGACTTTTTTCACCTAATAATATATATTGATTATGTTTTTTCTTATATTTACTTGTCTGTAAATATAAATCTGTATCTGCCTTTTAATTGCTGTATGTTATTCTACTCTTTGACTATACCTTATTTCACTTACCTAGTCTGCTGGGCATTTGGATTCCTTCTAGTTGTCATAATAATAAACATCACTACAACGAACATCTTTGTACCTAACTTATAAAATAATTTTAATATGTTGAAGATTGGATTTATCTTGCACATGATCAGAATATTAATCATTGATCAAAGTGTGCTAATATTTTTTCTAGTCATCTCAGAAATGTCTCCAAATGTGAGCTGGAGTGAGACCTGTATGCAGATGTATTTTTATAACTAAGACAGTAGCGTTGATACTGGGCCCAACTGCTTTTATTTCTTTCTACATGGCTTCTTTCTATATCAGATTATATGATCACATAAATCTCTATAACTGTTCATTTATTTTTATTTTTTAAGTCAAAAGAAATAGAGTTTGGCCTTCTGCAGAGTAGTCACAGTTAAAAGAATACTATAATGAGATATAGGGCAGCTTCAAGCATCATTCCATCATATTTGGTGTGAGGATCACCTCTTGGAGTTATGCAACTGAATATTTGAAAATTTATTACTGAAGCAACTGCCATGATCTCTCTCTCTCTCTCTCTCTCTCTCTCTCTCATTCTCTCTTGCACAAACACACACAGTAGTAGACACATTCCAGGATAAAAAACAGCATCAAGCAAGCTTCATATCAGATTTAGGCACATCTAATATAATATTTTACTAATTAATTATGACATCTTGTTCAACTGATTCTTGTTTTTTGTTTTGTTTTTTTTAAGACAGAGTTTTGCTCTTGTTGCCCAGGCTGGAGTGCAATGGTGTGATCTCGGCTCACCACAACCTCCACCTCCTGGGTTCAAGCGATTCTCCTGTCTCAGCCTCCTGAGTAGCTGGGATTACAGACATGTGCCACCACGCCCGGCTAATTCTTTTGTATTTTTAGTAGAGACGAGATTTCTCCATGTTGGTCAGGCTGGTCTCAAACTCCCGACCTCAGGTGATTTGCCCACCTCAGCCTCCCAAAGTGCTGTGATTACAGGCGTGAGCCACCGCGCCCAGCCCAACTGATTCTTCTATAGTTCATTTATACTATCGAGTAAATGATCTCAGTGACATCTTACCCCCAGTCACCTGCTGTGATCTTTTCAATGGCTCTCCCTTCTCACCTTCCTGTGGGTATATATTTAGGGCACAGGGATCACACTCACGTGCACACACACACACACAAACATGCACACACATGCACATGCATACAAGTGTAAAGCGCAAATACAGAAAACAAACCTGAAGAGTCTAATAAAGACCAAACAAATGGGAAAGCCACGGGTGAGGAGAGCACATGATTTAGGAGAGATTTTGAGTGTCCTGAAGTTTTTTTAAGTGAAAAGTCTCAGTAATGAGATCCTCTTGGCAATCTTCCTTTATCATTGCAAAGGAGACCCAGACCTCAAGTGATAGCTGGTATTGACTCTCAAAACTGCCATCATCCTAGATGGGCAACCAAGTACAACTAACATTCTCACTATCTTTTATATATTAAGTACTGCCAAGGTGCCAGGCATTGTTCTGAGTACTTTACTTGGGTGATTTCATTTAGTTCTGAAAATAGCCCTATTTAATGGATACTATTAATATGCCCCTTTGTAGGAGGGGAGGCTAGGACACATAGAGTTTAAGTTATTTGTCCAAGGCCCAACAGCTAATAACTGCCAGTATGAATCCAGAACTTTTGCTCTCAACTATAGCTGATGCTAGAAGAGATTATTCTTTATTATTATTTTTTCCTTAACAGGGTGATCAGGGGATTCCAGGAGACAGAGGCCCACAAGGTGAACGGGGAAAACCAGGCCTTACAGGCATGAAGGGGGCCATCGGTCCTATCGGTCCACCAGGAAACAAGGGCTCAATGGGATCCCCTGGCCACCAAGGCCCTCCAGGCTCTCCTGGCATCCCTGGCATTCCGGTAAGTAGTGCTAAGAGCTTCAGGGCTCCTGACTTGTACCGACCATGTATCCCTTTTACAAGGAAAGCGATGATAATGCCTTTCAAATAAATAAAACAAACCTAAACTGATCCCTGTGAGGGCAACAATAGCTGTCATTTAAAGTTACGTGCCAGGTCCTCTACTAAGCACTTACTATACATTACCTCATTTGATCTTCATCATCATTCTGGAAGGATTGGTGTCCTTTTCAGCCCACTTTTATAAACGCATAAAATGAGCATTGACTTGCCCAAGGTCACAGATTTATTAAGTGGATCAGACCCAGGTCTGGATGGTTTCAAAACCATGCTTTTAAAATACAGGTACTATCTCTAATGTCTCCTTATACTACACAGAAACCACATATGCCTGTTTCATATTGCTGTGAAACATGTCCATTTCATACTCTATTTTGTTGAATATCAGAACAACAAATCTGCCATGAGTAGTGCTTTGAAGTAGAAACCACTTAGGCCAAGAGTGTTTAGTGAAGGAAGCCCATATCTTTATTAATCCTCAAGAGGAGTGGTGAGTGGCTATTCTGCAGAGGAGTTTAATCTGAAAATATCCATGTTAGGAAGAAAGGAGGGTCCTGAAGTGAAGTAGGGCAGTTAAAGACACGTTCTCCTCAGATAATCAACCAATACCAGATATAAAGCAAAACTGAGTTTTCACACAATTTTCATACTTTATTTCTGGCTACTGTCCTGAAACTCTACTTCAATAAAGCCTGTGTAACTTCAGCTCTCGGTGTTGTGTCAGTAATTGGTATTAGATGCATTAACTAATGTTCATTAATGAAACAGAGCATTCTTGGAATTATTCTGTCCTACAGGAATCATCACTTTATAAGCCCGTCACATTGGATTGTTTTTACTTTTATTTTTTGGCTGTCTAAGTCAGTTTGTTGTTACAAATGAACTAGCACCACTGTGTTAGGGAACCCCACAACAATATTGTTATCACATATCTACACACAGACAGGATAGAGGAATTTTCAGTGAAGAGTGATGAGGAACCTACCCAGGAATGTTTATAAATTAAGGCTCACTATCTAATTAGGCTCTGCTTCATTCTTAAATTCATATTGCGTGGCGATTTTCCATAGAGCTTCCAACTCTCTCATCTGACCATCTTCTGTTAGGGTCTTTGTTCATGTACAGATCTCAAAGTGGATAGTTGGCAGTGGGGCTTATTGCCTTTGTCACAACCTCCAATCTTCAACATATTGTCTTTAATGCCACACATACACCCCTGGATAATAATCACCAACTATAAAGAGTAATAAAATACTTTGAAATTCTAACCATCAAGAAAAAAATAATAACTCTTTTAAAAATATCAAGGTACTACAATAAAACATTACTGTTCTAAATGTTAGATTCTTTGTCAAATGCATGTGGATTTACTTCAACAGGTGGAAAATTCAGCTGACATTATTTGCCTGCTTCCTTTTACCAGATCCTAATTAAGAAAAGAAAATTACTTAATACCTATATACTTGCAATGTGTAAGTTACAGAATAAACTTTATGATGAAATGGGTAAAGCTTGCTTTTATCCCATGAATACAAAATTTGTGAAAATAATCCAGCATACTTGCAGTTCTGTTCCAGGTTGTCTTCCGTTGAAAATACATTGTATCAGTTAGACATTGACTTTGCCATCCAGGGATTGGTTAGAAGTTAAATTGTGGTTAGACTACTAACATCATGATTACACTTTTTAGATTATCTAACCTTATAAAATGAAGTAATAGGAATGTCTTCCCTAACTGGATAAAGTAATGTGTCTCCATTTAATAGGAAACCTGTTGATACCACTGATTATGATTCCAGCCCATAGCTTTTAAAGCAATTATGAACTTCAGCTTCTTCCCAGAATTTGGTCAAAGCAACACATATTTATTGCCCAATATAGTCAACTGCCAAAAGCATTTTTCTTGATAAATGGATCTCTACAGAAGTTCCAACCCAATATTTCTATTCTTTATTCATCTGTGCTATGCTCTATTTTAACAGACCTTTTTTTTTTTTTTTTCCTTCTTCAGGCTGATGCAGTTTCATTTGAAGAAATAAAGAAGTATATTAATCAAGAGGTCCTAAGGATTTTTGAAGGTTAGATTTTCTTAATAACATTTTTGAATTTTTCACTGATTCCCACCTCCCATCTACCGTGAGGAATCCCTCCAGCAACAGTCTCGAAAGATGGCCATGCCACAAAAACCTTAAGGGGCAGCCCATTTTATGATAGGACAGCTGTTTGATGAAAATTGTTCTTTACACAAAGTTAACTTTTGCCTCCCTGGAACTTCCTTTCATTATACCTGCTCTGTAAAACAACACAGGTAAAGTACCTGCTTGTACTCACGACAGCCCTTTGAGTATTTTTCAATATCCCTCATACTTATCCTTAGTTTTCTCTTTTATGGAGTAAATGTGTCTAGCTCCTCCACTATTATCACCCCTGGGAAACGTTTAATTTATAAATGACTCTCATTTACCAAGGAATATTTTGACCAATGCAGAGTAGTGTCTTTTTATTTAGACCAAAGTCAGCAAACTGAACCCCCTAGCCAAAGCCATTGCCACCTGCTTTGTACAGCCTACAAACTGAGAATGGTTTTTGCTTTTTGGTGGGGAGCAGTGGGAATGAGTTATATTTTAAAATGGTTTTTAAAAATCAAAAGAATATTTCGTGATATGTGAAAATTATCTGAAATTTGAATTTGTTTCCATAAATAAAGTATGCACATTCCTTTACCTCTTTTCTCTGGCTGTTATCCCACTACAGCAACAGGACTGAGCAATTGTGACAATATGGTCCATAAAGGCTTAAATATTTACTATCTGGCCCTTGCAGAGAAAGTTCTGACCCCTGCTCTAGATACTTCAACAATTCATCCTAAGATGTATTGATTTTTTTGAAAAAGGCATCCGTATTATTCTGTTGATGCATTTTGAGTTTTCAGTTAACTAACAGCCCTGGATCTTCCTTGATGAAATGTTTTTAAATGAGGTGTTTATCATTATGGACTGTGTGTTTATTTTTTAAATCTAAGTGTGTGATCTTATGTTTCCTCTTATTAATTTCAAATCATTTGTGTTCATATCTTGTTCCAACCTGAAGATGTCTTTTGGAATGTTGTCTCTTGTAGAGCAGGTTGGCTGACCCTATAACTTTGTGTCATGCTAAATTTCATAAGCATGCCATCATTCTAGTTGTTGATAGAAATGTTGACTAAAAAAGCCAAGAGTCAAGGATTAGGTCTTTCTAAATGCCACAGGATTCTTTCTGTCCACTTGTAAATCATCTTCTAATCTATTATTTAGTGAGCTCTGAATCCATTTCGTTATCCTAAAACTCACCCTACATTTCTTTTTCTATTTGCAAGGAATTGACAGTATCACGTGATTTTGACAAATGGTTTGCTAAAATCAAAATCACTCTTCTGAACTGTAAGATTTAACAAATAAATCCATGTTAGCTCTCATGGTTCTTACTTCCTTTGCTTAGCATCCACAAGCCAAAAATAGATTGTTGAATTTTTTAAGGAATAAGATTATAAGATGCCCCAAGTTGATCTTGAGTCCATTGCTTCAAACATGGAATCAGCTCTTCTCCAAGGAGTCTTGATTATTTTAAATAATAATTAGCAGTAGAGACTGAAATCTTGGTGCTTGGATGCACATTATCTTGTTTTATATGAGAACTGGAAATACAGTAGAGTAACACTGGGACTTGTAGCTACTTTAATGACAAAACAGAAAAAAAAAATTTTGTTGTTGTTTGTTTGTTTTTTGAGATGGAGTCTCATTCTGTCACCCAGGCTGGAGTGCATTGACGCGATCTCGGCCCACTTCAACCTCTGCCTCCTGGGTTCAAGCAATTCTGCCTCAGCCTCCTGAATAGCTGGGATTACAGGCACCTGCCACCAAACCTGGCTAATTTTTGTATTTTTAGTAGAGACGGGGTTTCACCATGTTGGCAAAAAATGTTTTTTAAACGTCATGAATTTATGCTGTTGATTTTAACTTATCTTGATCTTTACTAAGTATCTTTATCATGCTCTGATATGACAGCTTACTAATATATTTGTCCACTCTTTTGTTGAGCTACCAGTAATTTTAATGTTGCCCTTACATTTGGAAGTCCTTCCTTCCTTCCTTCCTTCCTTCCTTCCTTCCTTCCTTCCTTCCTTCCTTCCTTCCTTCCTTCCTTCTACCCTTGAATCAAACATTATGGACTACACTCTAAACTTTGCAATGCAAACACTCATTTCCCCCTCAGTAAGTTTGAAAAAAGACAACTGTTTGAAAAAAGACATCTCAGGCTCTTCAGGGGAATACTGAAGAACATACTCGTGGCTACATAATTTGCAGTGTTCAATGCACAGTGAAAATGCTGGTGCACTTGCTAAAAAATGATTAAGAATTTTAAGACAGCAATAGTAAAGCCATAAACTAAACATGGGGCCCTATGTGACTGAATAGGTATTATGTCCATGAAAGGCAGTCCTGGGGAGAGGACATCTAGGATCTCAGATAGTATCCATGTGTTTAGTTGATCTCAACCATGAAAAGAGAAATGCCAGCATATATGTGTTTTTGAATTGCAATCTAAAGTTTTCCTTTAACTCTTAATCTCTATGGGCTCTAGTGTCTTTATTTATCTTTTATCTCAGAGAGCTTTAATCCTGAACTTCAATCTCTTAAGAGGCTTTAGATAAAATCATATATTTAATAGTCAGTAATTAACCCATCTCTTTGGAAGCTGATTAAGAATGTCAGAAAATATAACCAAGCATTTTCAGAAAAAAAAAAAAAAAAAAAAAAAAAAAAAAAAAAAAAA
>NC_045438.1:101917695-102048153 GCF_002776525.5 Piliocolobus tephrosceles | reverse complement strand
AAAAAAAAAAAAAAAAAAAAAAAAAAAAAAAAAAAAACAGTGACATGTTGAGATATAGAAGGTGTTCGTTTTACAAGTCCATCAGACATTGGATGAAGGTGTGGCCCCTGGCAGCCTGCCCTGTGCATTCAGCAGAAGAGACACTTCTACTTCCTCCTGGGGAAGGCTCCGTGCTGCCCACTCCCAGGCCATTCTGTGGCTCCTCTCAAGAAGGGCTATCAGTCTTCTGAGGAGGCAGGTCAGGGGAGTTGGGCCACTATCCATCTCTCTTGGGGCAGGCTCACCAGGCTTCTGCTTTCTGAGAAGCTCCTCCTCTGAGTCTGAATCCTTCCTCTCTGAGTTCCTGCCCCTCCTTCCTCTGTCAGAGCCCACCTGCCTGGAAGCTGACAGGTGCAGAGTCCTCCCCAGGTCTCTGGCTTCACACCCATCTCTCCTACTGCCTCTCTGTCTCTTCCAGCCTGGCCAGGTCCAGGCGAGTGGCTGGACCCCCACCAGAGCTAGTACTCCCTCAGAAACCACAGGTGTCTTAGCTTCAAGACAATATTTTAAAGTGACCCATAAGGAAACTATTTTCTGAGACTTCTAAACTCTGAGACTCCATGTGTGATATCCCTCTCCTTTTATCTCTGCTGACACTAGTCCAGCAAAACTGTCCTCCCAAACAAAACTGTGCCTGAAACCCAGAATTTAGTTATTTAGCATTTAAGTTAATTTGTCGCAAGATCATTTCGATTTACTCCATTTAATTTTCCACGTAGAAATCACCTTTTCCATGGCTTCTGAACACCATTTACAAAACAGAAAAAAGAAAACTCCATTTTCACAAATCATAGAGCTCCAAGGTCACAGTTACCGTTTTCAGAAAGCTTTTTCTCTAAAAGCAAAGATTAATTTTCACATGTTAAAACAGTTACAGTTAAGTAGTACAGACAGCTAACTGCTACACTTAAGTAGCACCCGTCTCCCTCCCTTTTTCTTAGTGGTTTCACAAGAGACAGTGTCAATAACAGCTAATGCTACCGCTGCACATCTGCAGCCTCGAGAGCCGTTCTCTCCGAGCGGCAAGTCGCAGACTGTCAGCACGGACTTGAGGGAGTCCTTGGAAGAGCCTGCTCTCCAACTTTATCATCCCAAGTGTCCAGATTACACCCTCTAGTGAAACCCTAGACCAGGATGACCCAAACTTTGAACCCTCCTCTTGTGGCTTTTTGACCCCCTTTGGGGCTTCCCAGGTGACTCCACTGATACAACACCCTGCAAATCTCACACCTTGAGCTATTTTCCAGACCACCTAACCTCCCTTCAACATCCTGGTGCCCCTTCCCAAACCTAACTGTGGCGGAAAGAGGTATCTTTTCACCAATCCCATGTCTAGGTTCCAGATTGATCACTATGCACGAATATATATCCTTTTCAAAGTTCAATTAAATTCCCAATTTTATTGTCCAACAAGTCAAGTCATTTTGCTAGTAAAGTGACCACACAAGACAAGGACAGATATCATCCATGTGTCTCAGCTTAGCATTTTGCTTTAGGAGGGCTTTCCAGCTGCCAGTGATGCTGCCCACACAAAGGAGGGTCTTGCCAGATCTGAGAAGTTTAATTCTTGCTATTACACTGTCCTATTATGTTTGGGAATTTACATCAACATGCAGGAAAAATTTACCAACCTATGCAGAAATGTGTACTAACATCTGGCTCTCTCGGGTCTTGAGTCAGACATGGGGCCAACAAGCCCACACCTCCAGCTGTGGGAGAAAAGAAAGATTAAAGCTAAGTATTCCTGAACAATGTTTCTGCCTCCAGATTTTCAGTGTTCAGAAAATCCCCTTACCTATGTTTTCCTGATTTTTCATCCATATATTTCATATATATATATAATTCATATATGTATGAATATGTGTAAATATGTGTGATCCTGTTTTCTTATTCCAAGGTTGTAACATCTTTTCTTACCTCTCTACAACTAAGATAGTCATTTATATATACATATTTGTATATGTACTTATTTATATACATATCATCTGATAAATATACATCATTGATGATATATATATATATATATATAAAGAGTTAAAAAACATATTTTCCACCACATAGTCTCCGTTTCTTCCAATTTGCTTCTTTCTGTTTTTTTGGTTGCAACTCTGTTGTTCAGTTTATAGGATTTCCTCAGTGTCCAGTAATCCTTGGATGTCTGCATACGTAAGAGCAGGGTTTTAAAAACCGATTGAAAGCTGTGAGTGAACAGTGGGGCTTGCCAACCTCGAGTTTCACTCAGGGTAGCCCAGTTGGACTTTTTAAGTGAAGGACTCTTAATTTCAGTGTCTTTAACTCTTTCCTCTCAGTCTGGTCAGATTCCCTCGCGGAGACATTCCACTTCCTGCCTGGCTGCAAGCTCAGCTGCTTCAGATTTTCAGTTTGGAAGCCTGAGTCTCAATGGAGCCTGAGCTCCTCTGTGCAGAGGCAGACTACTACCCTTTTCAGATAATAATAAACCTTCAGTATCTTGCTAGGGATGGGGACAGGCACCTGCCCAGTTTTATAGAGAAAGGAATTTCAACAACTACTAGAACAGGCTTTCAATCCGTGCTCCTTATTTTAGTTCCCCTCTTTCACCCCCACTTCCAGAGGTAACTTGTACTGCCAATTCTAAGCCTTCTGAGGATTTTGTAGTTTAGATCAAGTTATTCCTCTACTTCTAGTCTAAGAGTTTAGTTGTCTTGAGTTTGCTAAGTAATGTATCACTCAACCATCTGGTTCTCAACTTCCAAAATGTGCTGCTATTGTCTCCTTTCATATGCTCCCCCATTCTTGTCTGTTTATGCCTTTAAGAGGATTGTTTTGCTAGGATTCAGGAGGTAGTTAAAGCAGATCCATGTGTTTAATCCACCGTCTTTACCCATGATAGTTCAAAGCAACATACTCATAAAGGTGGCGAATGATTCAGACAGAGACAAATGAAATAGTAACCACCTTTGGGTCATAATGAGCCACAAAATAAATATGAATCCACCAAGTGATACTGTTAATTAACAGTTAAAAATGAAACTAGAATATAATTATAAAAATATCACAGGAAATTACTCTTCTGATATTTTTGCCCTTTAGGAGAGAACTGTATTTAATTTTGATCTCCACATTTAGGAGACATTTATGGAAAAGCCCTGAAATAATGGAACCAAAAAGAGATTTACAAAATAGATTGTGAAGCCTATGAGTAAAAGTTATTTAACCTGAATGCTGATATGTAATGATATGACTGATTTCCCAAGGGAAATACTCATTAACTGCTCTCTGTTTCCATAATGGGGTAGCAAAATGAAATAAATTGAAGTTATACCAAGAAAATGGATAATCAGACATTTCCATGGGCATTCGGAGAAGATTAATTTCTGTCTTTGAAATATTTACAAATTTTATCTGTGAAATAGTAGACACGGGCCAGATGACATGTGTGTGTTCCTTCCTCCTCTAAAACACGTAGTTTATCATCACATTAATATTAATGTTTATATTATAGTAAGGAGCCCATTCTCCAAAGAAGCCAAGCTTTGGTCTCATTTGTTAGAGTGACTGCTGTGGCTTTGCCTTGGCAGATGGCAAATGTGTGTTTGGTTTATGCATGCTTATATCTGAACTCTTCAATTTCCTGCCTCATTAGAAAGCATAGTCAAAAACAGTTTAATTGACTGAAGATCCCTGAAAACAGAGGAAAAGCAATTAAGAATAAAGGCCTTTACAATTCATTTGGATGCTCTGAAACATATTATTGTAAATTATAGAGCATTAGGGTAGGGTTCAGAAGAGGTAATTACCCTTATGCTAAATGACTGTTTCTGAGTGTATCTCAAAGCCAGATAATTTAGAGCTAGAAGTAGTAAAAATAATTTTCTGTTTTGCTAAAAATATTAAAAACCACCAAAGTACTTCTAAATTCAATTCATATATTAAAGAAGAAAAATTAGTACTTTGAATATTTGTGTTTCAACATTGAAGGTATTTAAAGAGACATGTTTCAAATTAAGAAAAATTGTACTGAAATACATCTCTCCTTTGAAGTGCAGAACAACAAATATTATGCAAAGTTTCAAACTGTGATTATTGAATTTCATATTTATTATAAGGCCTCAAGTTCGTAATTTGATATAATAAAGATATTATATGTACATTCAATATGATGATTTGTAAAACTAAAACTATATATTAATTACCTATTTGTTTTATCTATTAGTTACTAGAATAAGATGTATTAATATCAACCAAACATCCCAGGTAGATAGTGAGGTAGTAATACTGGAGGGCAGGTGATTTCATATCACTCCTTGGGACCAGCATCCATTAGATCCCTGTTGGCCTCCCATTCATCCTTCAGTCTACAGCCAGAGATTCTAGTCCTGTGCAGGTTTGGGTATGTTTCCATTCTGCTTGCTTTGTGACATGAGAGTGTGAATGTAGGTGATTGCTTTTTGGATAATGACAGTCAATGCTTTATATCTATTGGGGCTTTTCCCTTAATAATTCTATATGAAAAAATAATTCTTTTTCTTTCTTAACCAGTATGGGCCTACACTGTTTTTAAAGGATTGTTTTAATTGAAAACTCATGGGAAAACAGATTTTCCTCAGAAGTAATTTACTCTTTATTTTAAAATTTACATAAAATAAAAGATACATATCTGTTTAAGTATGCCTTAGCAATTCAATTAACTAAACTAAACCAAGTGAAAAGACTGGAGAACGTGGAAGTAACTCTTTACAAGATCTATATGATTTGGGCTTTGTGTTTTCTTTTTTTTTTTTTTTTTTTTTAATTATACTTTAAGTTCTAGGGTACATGTGCATAACGTGCAGGTTTGTTACATATGTATACATGTGCCATGTTGGTGTGCTGCACCCATCAACTCGTCAGCACCCATCAATTCATCATTTATATCAGGTATAACTCCCCAATGCAATCCCTCCCCCCTCCCCCCTCCCCATGATAAGCCCCATTGTGTGATGTTCCCCTTCCCGAGTCCAAGTGAGCTCATTGTTCAGTTCCCACCTATGAGTGAGAACATGTGGTGTTTGGTTTTCTCTTCTTGTGATAGTTTGCTAAGAATGATGGTTTCCAGCTGCATCCATGTCCCTACAAAGGACGCAAACTCATCCTTTTATATGGCTGCATAGTATTCCATGGTGTATATGTGCCACATTTTCTTAATCCAGTCTGTCACTGATGGACATTTGGGTTGATTCCAAGTCTTTGCTATTGTGAATAGTGCCGCAATAAACATACGTGTGCATGTGTCTTTGTAGTAGCATAATTTATAATCCTTTGGGTATATACCCAGTAGTGGGATGGCCGGGTCATATGGTACATCTAGTTCTAGATCCTTGAGGAATCGCCATACTGTTTTCCATAATGGTTGAACTAGTTTACAATCCCACCAACAGTGTAAAAGTGTTCCTATTTCTCCACATCCTCTCCAACACCTGTTGTTTCCTGATTTTTTAATGATTGCCATTCTAACTGGTGTGAGATGGTATCTCATTGTGGTTTTGATTTGCATTTCTCTGATGGCGAGTGATGATGAGCATTTTTTCATGTGTCTGTTGGCTGTATGAATGTCTTCTTTTGAGAAATGTCTGTTCATATCCTTTCCCCACTTTTTGATGGGGTTGTTTGTTTTTTTCTTGTATATTTGTTTGAGTTCTTTGTAGATTCTGGAAATTAGCCCTTTGTCAGATGAGTAGATTGCAAAAATTTTCTCCCATTCTGTAGGTTGCCTGTTCACTCTGATGGTAGTTTCTTTTGCTGTGCAGAAGCTCTTTAGTTTAATTAGATCCCATTTGTCAATTTTGGCTTTTGCTGCCATTGCTTTTGGTGTTTTAGACATGAAGTCCTTGCCCATGCCTATGTCCTGAATGGTACTACCTAGATTTTCTTCTAGGGTTTTTATGGTAGTAGGTCTAACATTTAAGTCTCTAATCCATCTTGAATTAATCTTCGTATAAGGAGTAAGGAAAGGATCCAGTTTCAGCTTTCTACTTATGGCTAGCCAATTTTCCCAGCACCATTTATTAAATAGGGAATCCTTTCCCCATTTCTTGTTTTTGTCAAGTTTGTCAAAGATCAGATGGTTGTAGATGTGTGGCATTATTTCTGAAGGCTCCGTTCTGTTCCATTGGTCTATATCTCTGTTTTGGTACCAGTACCATGCTGTTTTGGTTACTGTAGCCTTGTAGTATAGTTTGAAGTCAGGTAGCGTGACGCCTCCGGCTTTGTCCTTTTGACTTAGGATAGTCTTGGCAATGCGGGCTCTTTTTTGGTTCCATATGAACTTTAAAGCAGTTTTTTCCAATTCGGTGAAGAAACTCATTGGTAGCTTGATGGGGATGGCATTGAATCTATAAATAACCTTGGGCAGTATAGCCATTTTCACGATATTGATTCTTCCTATCCATGAGCATGGTATGTTCTTCCATTTGTTTGTGTCCTCTTTGATTTCACTGAGCAGTGGTTTGTAGTTCTCCTTGAAGAGGTCCTTTACATCCCTTGTAAGTTGGATTCCTAGGTATTTTATTCTCTTTGAAGCAATTGTGAATGGAAGTTCATTCCTGATTTGGCTCTCTGCTTGTCTGTTACTGGTGTATAAGAATGCTTGTGATTTTTGCACATTAATTTTGTATCCTGAGACTTTGCTGAAGTTGCTTATCAGCTTAAGAAGATTTTGGGCTGAGACGATGGGGTTTTCTAAATATACAATCATGTCATCTGCAAACAGGGACAATTTGACTTCATCTTTTCCTAACTGAATACCCTTGATTTCTTTCTCTTGCCTGATTGCCCTAGCCAGAACTTCCAACACTATGTTGAATAGGAGTGGTGAGAGAGGGCATCCCTGTCTTGTGCCAGTTTTCAAAGGGAATTTTTCCAGTTTTTGCCCATTCAGTATGATATTAGCTGTGGGTTTGTCATAAATAGCTCTTATTATTTTGAGGTACATTCCATCAATACCGAATTTGTTGAGCGTTTTTAGCATGAAGGGCTGTTGAATTTTGTCAAAAGCCTTTTCTGCATCTATTGAGATAATCATGTGGTTCTTGTCTTTGGTTCTGTTGATATGCTGGATTACGTTGATTGATTTGCGAATGTTGAACCAGCCTTGCATCCCAGGGATGAAGCCCACTTGATCATGGTGGATAAGCTTTTTGATGTGCTGCTGAATCCGGTTTGCCAGTATTTTATTGAGGATTTTTGCATCGATGTTCCTCAGGGAGATTGGTCTAAATTTCTCTTTTTTTGTTGTGTCTCTGCCAGGCTTTGGTATCAGGATGATGTTGGCCTCATAAAATGAGTTAGGGAGGATTCCCTCTTTTTCTATTAATTGGAATAGTTTCAGAAGGAATGGTACCAGCTCCTCCTTGTACCTCTGGTAGAATTCAGCTGTGAATCCATATGGTCCTGGGCTTTTTTTGGTGGGTAGGCTATTAATTGTTGCCTCAATTTCAGAGGCTGCTATTGGTCTATTCAGGGATTCAACTTCTTCCTGGTTTAGTCTTGGAAGAGTGTACGCGTCCCGGAAATTATCCATTTCTTCTAGATTTTCTAGTTGATTTGCGTAGAGGTGTTTATAGTATTCTCTGATGGTAGTTTGTATTTCTGTGGGGTCGGTGGTGATATCCCCTTTATCATTTTTTATTGCGTCTATTTGATTCCTCTCTCTTTTCTTCTTTATTAGCCTTGCTAGCGGTCTGTCAATTTTGTTGATCTTTTCAAAAAACCAACTCCTGGATTCATTGATTTTTTGGAGGGTTTTTTGTGTCTCTATCTCCTTCAGTTCTGCTCTGATCTTAGTTATTTCTTGCCTTCTGCTAGCTTTTGAATGTGTTTGCTCTTGCCTCTCTAGTTCTTTTAATTGTGATGTTAGAGTGTCAATTTTAGATCTTTCCTGCTTTCTCTTGTGGGCACTTAGTGCTATAAATTTCCCTCTACACACTGCTTTAAATGTGTCCCAGAGATTCTGGTATGTTGTATCTTTGTTCTCATTGGTTTCAAAGAACATCTTTATTTCTGCTTTCATTTCGTTATGTACCCAGTAGTCATTCAGGAGCAGGTTGTTCAGTTTCCATGTAGTTGAGCGGTTTTGATTGAGTTTCTTAGTCCTGAGTTCTAGTTTGATTGCACTGTGGTCTGAGAGACAGTTTGTTATAATTTCTGTTCTTGTACATTTGCTGAGGAGTGCTTTACTTCCAATTATGTGGTCAATTTTGGAATAAGTGTGATGTGGTGCTGAGAAGAATGTATATTCTGTTGACTTGGGGTGGAGAGTTCTATAGATGTCTATTAGGTCCGCTTGGTGCAGAGATGAGTTCAATTCCTGGATATCCTTGTTAACTTTCTGTCTCGTTGATCTATCTAGTGTTGACAGTGGAGTGTTGAAGTCTCCCATTATTATTGTATGGGAGTCTAAGTCTCTTTGTAAGTCTCTAAGGACTTGCTTTATGAATCTGGGTGCTCCTGTATTGGGTGCATATATATTTAGGATAGTTAGCTCTTCCTGTTGGATTGATCCCTTTACCATTATGTAATGGCCTTCTTTGTCTCTTTTGATCTTTGATGGTTTAAAGTCTATTTTATCAGAGACTAGGATTGCAACCCCTGCTTTTTTTGTTCTCCATTTGCTTGGTAGATCTTCCTCCATCCCTTTATTTTGAGCCTATGTATGTCTCTGCATGTGAGATGGGTCTCCTGAAGACAGCAGACTGATGGGTCTTGACTCTTTATCCAGTTTGCCAGTCTGTGTCTTTTCATTGGAGCATTTAGTCCATTTACATTTAAGGTTAATATTGTTATGTGTGAACTTGATCCTGCCATTATGATATTAACTGGTTATTTTGCTCCTTAGTTGATGCAGTTTCTTCCTAGCCTCGATGGTCTTTACATTTTGGCATGTTTTTGCAATGGCTGGTACCGGTTGTTCCTTTCCATGTTTAGGGCTTCCTTCAGGGTCTCTTGTAAGGCAGGCCTGGTGGTGACAAAATCTCTAAGCATTTGCTTATCTGTAAAGAATTTTATTTCTCCTTCACTTATGAAACTTAGTTTGGCTGGATATGAAATTCTGGGTTTAAGAACGTTGAATATTGGCCCCCACTCTCTTCTGGCTTGGAGAGTTTCTGACGAGAGATCTGCTGTCAGTCTGATGGGCTTCCCTTTGTGGGTAACCCGACCTTTCTCTCTGGCTGCCCTTAAGATTTTTTCTTTCATTTCAACTTTGGTGAATCTGGCAATTATGTGTCTTGGAGTTGCTCTTCTGGAGGAGTATCTTTGTGGCATTCTCTGTATTTCCTGAATTTGAATGTTGGCCTGCCCTGCTAGGTTGGGGAAGTTCTCCTGGATGATATCCTGTAGAGTGTTTTCCAATTTGGTTCCATTTTCCCCCTCACTTTCAGGCACCCCAATCAGACGTAGATTTGGTCTTTTTACATAATCCCATACTTCTTGCAGGCTTTGTTCATTTCTTTTTCTTCTTTTTTCTTTTGGTTTCTCTTCTCGCTTCATTTCATTCATTTGATCCTCCATCGCTGATACTCTTTCTTCCAGTTGATCGAGTCGGTTACTGAAGCTTGTGCATTTGTCCCGTATTTCTCGTGTCATGGTTTTCATCTCTGTCATTTCGTTTATGACCTTCTCTGCATTAATTAGTCTAGCTGTCAATTCTTCCACTCTTTTTTCAAGATTTTTAGTTTCTTTGCGCTGGGTACGTAATTCCTCCTTTAGCTCTGAGAGGTTTGATGGACTGAAGCCTTCTTCTCTCATCTCGTCAAAATCATTCTCTGACCAGCTTTGATCCGTTGCTGGCGATGGGCTGTGCTCCTTTGCAGGAGGAGATGCGCTCTTATTTTTTGAATTTCCAGCTTTTCTGCCCTGCTTTTTCCCCATCTTTGTGGTTTTATCTGTCTCTGGTCTTTGATGATGGTGATGTACTGATGGGGTTTTGGTATAGGTGTCCTTCCTGTTTGATAGTTTTCCTTCTGACAGTCAGGACCCTCAGCTATAGGTCTGTTGGAGATTGCTTGAGGTCCACTCCAGACCCTGTTTGCCTGGGTATCAGCAGCAGAGGTTGCAGAAGATAGAATATTGCTGAACAGCGAGTGCACCTGTCTGATTCTTGCTTTGGAAGCTTCCTCTCAGGGGTGTACTCCACCCTGTGAGGTGTGGGGTGTCAGACTGCCCCTAGTGGGGGATGTCTCCCAGTTAGGCTACTCAGGGGTCAGGGACCCACTTGAGCAGGCAGACTGCCCCTTCTAAGATCTCAACCTCTGTGTTGGGAAATCCACTGCTCTCTTCAAAGCTGTCAGACAGAGTCGTTCGCGTCTGGACAGGCCTCTGCTGCTTTAGCTGAGCCCTGTCCCCAGAGGTGGAGTCTACAGAGACAGGCAGGTTTCCTTGAGCTGCTGTGAGCTCCACCCAGTTCGAGCTTCCCAGCGGCTTTATTTACCTACTTAAGCCTCAGCGATGGCGGGCGCCCCTCCCCCAGCCTCGCAGCTGCCTTGCGGTTAGATTGCTGCAGACTGCTGTGTTAGCAAGGAGGGAGGCTCCGTGGGCGTGGGACCCTCCCGGCCAGGTGTGGGATATAATCTCCGGTGTGCCGGTGTTACAGCGCAGTATTGGGGTGGGAGTTACCCGATTTTCCAGGTGTTGTGTGTCTCAGTTCCCCTGGCTAGGAAAAGGGACTCCCTTCCCCCTCGCGCTTCCCAGGTGAGGCGATGCCTCACCCTGCTTCAGCTCTCGCTGGTCGGGCTGCAGCTGCTGACCAGCACCGATTGTCCGGCACTCCCGAGTGAGATGACCCCAGTACCTCAGTTGAAAATGCAGAAATCACCGGTCTTCTGTGTCGCTCGCGCTGGGAGATGGAGACTGAAGCTGTTCCTATTCGGCCATCTTGCTCCGCCCCCCCGGGCTTTGTGTTTTCTAACCGATGGCTATAGTTTCTACTATGTTGTCTGTCATTTGGTCTTTACTTACAAAATAAATACTAATTTCCTCAGTAAAAAAAACTTTTCCGGAAGATTTGTCTGCAGCAAACTCAGAGTGAAGTTTTTAAATTAAATATTCTTTTCTTACGACACACATGTATCTTTGAAAAACTACGTGTAAATTATTTCAAAATAAAACCATTTAAATTACTAAGAGATTTTTGAAGAAGTTATGCAAAAAGAAAAAGAAAAAACAATGTGGTTAACTTCTTATCATGGCAAGGATAGAGCCTCCTCAAGTTTTCTGTTTGAAATCTAATTGTTCATATATTAGATTTTTTTAATGTGAGGTATACCAAATACAAACAAACCAAGCAATTTTAAGAAAGACTCCAATGATAGATCATATTTATAATGGCCCTGGAATGAGTTAATGATTTTACCAAAATTAATTTTATATAGTAGTAAAATATTCTATATGCTTTTTTTTAGTTATCTGTTGCTGCATAAGAAAATACCTCCAAACTTTGGTGGCTTAAAACATTTATCTTACATTTCACATTATAAACATTTATTATCTCACATTTTTTATGGGTCAGGGACTTGAAGTGTTGCTTCATTGTATGGATCTGGTTAGGATCTCTCATGAAATTGCAGTCAGTATGTCATTCAGAGCTACAGTCATTTGAAGGCTTGACTAGGGCTGGATGATCTGCTTCCAAGTTCATGCATGTGGCCACTGGCAAGTAGCATCAGTTCTTCCCCACGTGGGCCTCTCCACAGGACTTCTTGGGTGCTCTCACTCCATGTCAGCTGCCTTCCTGCAATGAGTGATGTAAGAGAGAAAGCAACTAGGAAGCCACCATGTCTTTTATGACCTCATCTCTCTAGTTGCCCACTGTTAATTCGGCCTTTTTCTTTTCACTAGAAATGAAAAGTCATTCAAAACTAGGAGAATTAAACTCCAACTTTGGAAGAGAGTGTCAAAGAATTCGTGAATATATTTTAAATCACCACACATACGTTCACAACCTTGCTGGAAAGTGCCTTAAAGTTATTATGAAATCATTTTTTAATGTGAACCTAAACTCTCTCCACATGCCATTACCAGAGGTTAGATTCCATGCTAGTGTTCTGTCCACTAGATGGTTACATCTCAGAAGCACTGAAAATTCTCAGACTTTCTGAGTGACACAGCTGGTCTGCATCTATACACAAACAACTTTGTGCAATTGATTTTATTTGTGTGATCAAAAAACTCAACAGTCAGACCAGTTGGTAAATTAGATGTGCTTAAATTAAAAATTAAATCTTTTTGTTTGTTTGATTTCATGTATTTTGAAATTTTTTGACATAAAATATTTCTGTTCCATGATATATTATTTTTTCTTCTATACATGAAGAGAGGATGGCTGTATTCCTATCCCAGCTTAAGCTACCAGCAGCAATGTTGGCTGCCCAAGCTCATGGGAGGCCTGGGCCACCAGGAAAGGATGGGTTGCCTGGGCCACCAGGAGACCCTGGACCCCAAGGTAAGTCTTCAGATGTAATATTGGCTTATTGATTTTTAACCTTCTGTATTTATAACATGTTAGTCACAGTTAAGGAAAAAAGTATGTATGTATATATGTACTTTATATATTTTATATATATACATATATGTAATATATAAAATGGTTTCATATGTGACCATTTATATATTTATAATATTTGACATTCTAGAAGTAGATGTTTAACTATTACTACTTCAGATTTAAAACCAAATGAGAGTTACCTGGTATTCTAAATGTATTGTAATAATAATATTTGTTATAACAATAACAGCAATAATGTGTGTTTATATATCATTATTATCTAGGAATCTTAGAATTTTTTAGGCCTCCCCTTTTGGTGTAAGTTAAACAAGTCTCCATCATCTTAGTATCTTAAATAAACTGGGGAAAGAGTTTTAGGAGACTCAACTACAAATAGTTATTTGGTTCTAAAATATATTTTTTAAAAATTTTAGAATCTTTCTGCTTTGAATAGAGCTTGTGGATGGTAACTTGAATGTTAAAGAATTTTTCACATGATTTCTAAAGTTCTTAAAACCCAACTTATATTGGCAAAAAATTTTGTTCCACTTACGACAACTTGACAAGAGACATTATCTTAAGTATAGCTTAACTAAATTAATCTGACAAGGCCATTTTCTAGAAATACGATTAGCAATCCAGCAAAGTGGCCAAATAGGCCCAGGCTTAGAAGAGTCAACAATTCTGAAAGGGAAATATTAAATTCAGTGAGTATATATCATGAAAGATAAGACCAGGAAAACTGCTTCTTATTGTTAACAATGGAGGATCTCAGGTTTCTTCCTTGAAATAATCAAAAGCAACTTGTATAAAGAAAAGAGGAAATTAACACTAAAATAAGAATGCAGTCCAAAATAATATATACACAAAGAAGTGTTTTTCTGTCACCAGTTTCCTTCCTACTGCTATTCTGTAATATTGAGCCTTGTTTTCTGAAGTGTCCCAAAGTGATTGATGTGCCCTTCCTCTTCTGAAGGAGCAACACCTGTTCAGTTCCCAGTAGCAGTGCCTGTTAGTATCCTAATATAACCTTGTAACCTATAACCATGATTGCCAAGCCTTTGCATTTAATTAGCACAATATAAAACAGGAACAGTTAAAATCTCTCTAGTTTTTTTAAAACCATACATATATTCCACCATTATCTTTAGATTATAGTGAAGAGAAAATAGGATGAGGAGCAGCCCTCTGGTATACACTATTGTGTAGAGGGGGCTAATTATTATCTTTTGCTAGTTGGGTCTGTTCTGAAGTCAGAGTATATGAGACTGGCATGCAGATCTCGAAAGCTCATCTGAAAATGTGTAGTGCCACAAGTCACATGAAGAATAAGCAGCGTTAACACCAATAGGAAGAAAACTTTGGATAGATCCTTCAAACAGTGGTAGTTTGAAAGGACAATAACAATGGAAAATTGAGATGATCAAGGAAAACAGCTCTGGAACTGGAGTCTCCTGTTCCACTCAAACACCTGGCTTCAGACACCTCACAGGTGCTGTGAAGGCCCATCTGGAAGGCTGTCAGTCAGAGGCAATTCTAAACCCAGAGTATCAGTGAAACTTTTGGAAACAAGCCCTCTGTTCACCACTCCACTTGCCCTTCCTTTTGCAAAGGATTTCTATGGATTTCATCTGCTGTTGTGCCTCAAAGATTTAGACTACTTCTACCCCTGATAGGGCATCTGGATGCAATTCTTGAATTTGGAAGATATCCCCACATGATTTCCAGTTTCTTTGTGAACAAAGGTTTACTAAAATTGTCAAAACGTTTGTCTCCCCATTGGGTTTCTGACAACAGGTATATCTTGACTACAACTTAGTAGATGTCTCCTTAACCTTTCCATAATACTTCCTTTTCAGTATTTGTTAGATCTGCCTAAAATTTAGCAAAAAAATAAATAAAACTTGCAAAACATAGAATTCATTTTTAAGGAATATTTGTTTCTTAAAAATATTTGTTTTTAAGGAATGTAAGTACAGTAGGCATGCTGTACTGATAATCCTGTTTAAAGGCACAGAAATCTCACTGAAAACAAAAAGAATGAGAGGCTGCTGTTTAATTTTTGGTGCCTCTACAGAAGTGCACAAGAAATTGAAGGGTTTTTCTCTAGTAGATAAATAGGTGTGACGTGCTCAGAAGATGAAGTTATACATGTAACTTACAAGCTTTGCTCTGCTCCATTTAAGTGTTTTTTTTTCAAAAAGGAAAGAAAAAAATGCATTTAAAATCACCAGTGACCGTGCAAACCTCAGGTGCTATTGTATGAATTAGTCCTCTTAATGACACAGCATGATTGAGTTTAAAAAAGGGTTGAAGTCAGAAATGCAACATAGGTTGGGAAGAAAAGATGGCTTCTGAATATTACAGTGTGTTCTGCCACTCATCCATCCTGTCTGATGGTGGCTCCTCTGAAATTTCTAGAAGAGACATTTTGTTTTGTTTTGTTTTCAGTGATTGTCAGGGAAGAAATCCATTTGGTTCCGAAATACATTTTAAAAAAATTTTAGAACCTTTCTGCTAATAGAGCTCGTGGATGGTAACTTTTGAACTTTAAATAATTTTTCATGTGTCGTCTAAAGTTTTTGAAACCAAACATTGCTTATATTGGCAAAAAACTTTGTTCCACTTATGACAACTTGACAATATTTATTATCTTAAATATAACTTAACTAAATTAATCTGAAATTTAAAATTAAAATTAAGTGGTTGGTTTGAAATATGCACTATGGAGGCATGAGCAAGGACTTCATGTCTAAAACACCAAAAGCAATGACAACAAAAGCCAAAATTGACAAATGGGATCTAATTAAACTAAAGAGCTTCTGCACAGCAAAAGAAACTACCATCAGAGTGAACAGGCAACCTACAGAATGGGAGAAAATTTTTGCAATCTACTCATCTGACAAAGGGCTAATATCCAGAACCTATAAAGAACTCAATCAAATTTACAAGAAAAAAACAAACAACCTCATCAAAAAGTGGGCAAAGGATATGAACAGACACTTCTTAAAAGAAGACATTCATACAGCCAACAGACACATGAAAAAATGCTCATCACCACTCACCATCAGAGAAATGCAAATCAAAACCACAATGAGATACCATCTCACACCAGTTAGAATGGCAATCATTAAAAAATCAGGAAGCAACAGGTGTTGGAGAGGATGTGGAGAAATAGGAACACTTTTACACTGTTGGTGGGACAGTAAACTAGTTCAACCATTGTAGAAAACAGTGTGGCGATTCCTCAAGGATCTAGAACTAGAAATACCATTTGACTCAGCCATCCCATTACTGGGGATATACCCAAAGGATTATAAGTCATGCTGCTATAAAGACACATGCACACGTATGTTTATTGTGGCACTATTCACAATAGCAAAGACTTGGAATCAACCCAAATGTCCATCAGTGACAGACTGGATTAAGAAAATGTGGCACACATACACTATGGAATACTATGCAGCCATAAAAAAGGATGAGTTCATGTCCTTTGTAGGGACGTGGATGAAGCTGGAAACCATCATTCTCAGCAAATTATCGCAAGAACAGAAAACCAAATACCACATGTTCTCACTCATAGGTGGGAATTGAACAATGAGATCGCTTGGACACAGGAAGGGGATCATCACACACCGGGGCCTATTGTGGGGAGGGGGTAGGAGGGAGGGATAGCATTAGGAGATATACCTAATGTAAATGACGAGTTAATGGGTGCAGCACACCAACAAGGCACATGTATACATAAGTAACAAACCTGCACGTTGTGCACATGTACCCTAGAACTTAAAGTATAATAAAAAAAAAAAAAAAGTAAAAAAAAAAAAAAAGAAATATGCACTATGGAATGAGTCCTTTATTATCTTATCTTTAGGAAAGGACAAAAGTATAAAGGGGTTTTGTAAAGTTTCCTGTGTTTATTCTGAGAAGCAGGAGACGTATAGACAGCAGTGAGAAAATCGACGTGAGACTGTGAGAGGTACACAATTCATGTTGAAAAAAGGAAGAGCCATTCCTACCGAGATTCTGATGATGAAAGCTTGAGGATCCACCTTCAGCACCCTGACCTTCTTAAAGTGAAAAGAAAAAGCATTCGGATTCTGAGTTGCATCACCTCATTTGCCGTTTTTCTAAGTTTCCAAAGGGGTGGTTGTTGATGTCTTTTTTAAATTGAAAACACTTCTAAACAGCTTTTAGATTTTAGCCATCCCGTGGGGTTCTGAGTATTGGCTTCCTGCTGCCTTGAGAGGACTTTCCTTGGTGTCCATTCCCACCTGGGGCTTGCAGCACAGGGCCTCATGGCTGATTCTCCCAGTTATGAACTAAAATGTGCCATATCAGAATAAAAGAGACCCCAAGAAGCATGATTCAGCTGAGTTCCCCTATATAAACAGGAGAGGCGAATTTTCCTAACAGACCTTATTCTTTCAAGTGAGTTTTATGAGAAAAGACTTCACTTAAATTTTTCTCAAACACAGCTGATTCTCCATCACCTATTCCATTCAAGGAATAGATACCACACCTAAAGCCCTACTCATTTCAGAAGGAACCTCACATGTGGGGTCAGTAGGAAAAAACAGCTACATCCATTCCCTGCACCCTGCATCAGTTCCAAATAATTGATCATACATACTGTTCACAGGGAGCATTACATTTTCTCCTCCTGCCATGTTCTACTGTAACAGCACACCTTTATGAAAAGGCACAACTAAGTAGTGGGAGTAGTTGTTCTTACTTGTGCACTTTTAAAGTAATTTATCATACATACTGTTTATAGGAAGCACTTGTGATGTATAGATTCGACCTTTCAAATTTATTAGCATTAGGGGCCTTTGGATATGGGAGGACTTGTGAGTGTGTGTCAGAATGACTGAAGGGCACTGCTATCAATTGGTGGACCAGAACCAGTGAGGCTAAACAACTTGTAAGGCACGAGGCAACCCCTAACCCCACCCCCACCATGCCCACCGTAAACAACTATCCCTCCTAAAATGCCAATAGCATCCATTTTCTAGCCTTTTTCCAGTATGTATACAGGTGCACAGATTTACAACTTTAGAAGTAAATCTCTGGAGTCAAAACTGAAATCTTCCTACTAGAAATAAACACAGTCTACCACCTGAAAAACTACACCAAGCAGCAGGTTTCATCAATGACTAGTACCTCTAGATGCTTTCAATTAGGACACTGTTGGTGTTTTATTTGTTTTCCTACATGAGCTACAGTTATATCAAGCTGTCCTCCTGTAGACTTTTCTTTTTTTTTTTTTTTTTTGAGTCGGAGTTTTACTCTTGTTGGCCATAATCTCAGCTCACTGCAACCTCCGCCTCCTGGGTTCAAGCAATTCTCCTGCCTCAGCCTCCCAAGTAGCTGGGATTACAAGTGCCCGCCACTACGCCCAGCTAGTTTTTGTATTTTTAGTAGAGATGGGGGTTTCACCATGTTGGCCAGGCTGGTCTTGAACTCCTGACCTCAGGTGATCCGCCCACCTCGGCCTCCCAAAGTGGTGGGATTACAAGTGTGAGCCACTGTGCCTGGCC
Organism: Piliocolobus tephrosceles; assembly: GCF_002776525.5. Lineage (NCBI taxonomy): Eukaryota > Metazoa > Chordata > Mammalia > Primates > Cercopithecidae > Piliocolobus > Piliocolobus tephrosceles. The sequence goes on along the minus strand of NC_045438.1, from coordinate 102,030,075 downwards.
CATCCTGTAGACTTATTATAGTCTATGGAAATACGTGTCTCTTTGCAGATAGACCTGCCTCTTCCAAATTTAAAGACAGGCCCACGCTGAAGAGATGAAAACCTTAATTCTATAAATGGGGAAAGCTGTTATTGACCTTGTTAGTATTCCTACCAGGAGTTTGTTATGAAGTAATTAAAAAAAAAAAAAGACCCTATGGCTTTATGGCAGCCTTCATAATGAATGAGCTTGGGACCTTAATAGCAAATTCAAGAGTAGAAAGTTCTTCTGTACTTGTGCAATTCAGTCACTTTATCTATTAATAGTAGGTAATTATTAACCTAATGAACTGAGAAATTTGTACAAAGAAATTGTTACATTTGACCGGAGAAGGGTAAATGTTACCTTATACAAATATACAAATTACAGTTTCTTAATTTGTAATACCACATGAACTGAAATGCATGTGGAATAATATATTTCTGCATTATACTGCAAATCTGAGAGCTACATTTAAATGAAATAGGTAAGTTTTAGCAAATATATTCTCCCTTTGGAATTGTGTTACAGTCTTGCTAATCCTCTTACTAATCAAAAGTTCATGTATCTTAAATTATTATTCTTTATTCCTAATATTTTTAACCTGTAATCTTAAGTACTTACTGAGATAACCAAGGGTCAGCTTTATAATTTTTCTGTAGTAGTGGGACCTGAGTTAAACTATCAAATATACCTCAGGTAATAAATATTATTTTACTCCAGAAATGTTTAAGTAATGGATTTGGGAGAGTGCTTTCAAATGACCCTAAGTGTACACATTTCTTCCTGCTGTTCACATATGTTAAATGAAGGTCACTTATATCAGAGAAATCCTGGAAACATTTTAAATTTGAATATAGATCAACTAAGGCTGTTATGTCACATATCAAAGCCACTGTTCTCTCTAGGGTCTAGGATTGTATTGAATATCTTTAACACAATTTTCAAATATAAATATGTGAAGGTTTCCTGCTGGTGGGTTTATTTCTGCTATATACTTCAAAATATTTTTAACATATATTCTTTTTTCCACTAGTTTCACATTTATGATCAGGTCATACATAAAAAGCAAATAAATACATGTGTGGTGATTCCATTGCCAATGTTGTTCAGATAATAATGTGTACATTGTATGGCCTAGTCAAAGTGAAAATGATAATCCTAAAAACTGCTATCTAATTCTCAACAATAATGGGAAAATAATTGATCATACATACTGTTCACAGGGAGCATTACATTTTCTCCTCCTGCCATGTTCTACTGTAACAGCACACCTTTATGAAAAGGCACAACTAAGTCACAGCCTACTGTTTCCTACTGAGATGCTCTCCTACTGATATCTTTGCTGTGTGTCCACATGAGTCTGCACGGCTGCTCTGTCCATTTGGGACAAGGAGTGATCTTTAAGGGGCCGTTTAAGTGTGAAAAAGTTGGAAATAGAAACTCTATTTGCCGTCACTGTGAAACTCTCACAGCATGGAACATTTCATTCAGACAAAGTATTACATGGGTGCCAATGTATAAAATGCAGATAAAAATGCTTTATGCTTTTTATAAGCAGGGATAATGACTTCTGGAGGCACAAATTTCTCTGTACTCTTGTGGCTCAGCCAATAGCAAGCATATTAAATAGTAAGAATAAGTTTGTTTTAAAATATAGACAGATCTTAAACCTAATTCATTTTTGTTGAAATATCTTAAGCTGATGGAGTGCATTTGGGAGACTCTCAGTCTCCTCTTGTTTCCTAGCTTTCTGAAGCTCCTTTGGAGTTATACACTGCCACATTCAAACATGGGGTGGATGTTTTTAAACGTTACTTAAAGCAGATATAATGTTTATAGTCGATCATTTGAACACAAACCTGACTTTTTAGATAAGTTAACCCACATATACTCGTGCTCTTGCTATCATTTATTAGAGTCTTGAATTATTTGTTCCTTTCATTTCCTTTAATTCTTGGAGTAAGGTCCATATTCCTATTATATTATCTTGTTCTCATTTTAAGCAAGACTCTTTCAGTATACTTCTTTCATTTAGCCTATACCTCGCCTTCAATCAGAATTCCTACTGAAGAGGGCTCACACAGCTTGTCATAGCTATTTGCAAGATTGATTTATTTAGGTATCATTTTCAGAGCCAAAATCTCGCTATCAAGAGTTTGACTAGTTGGGGCCGGGCGTGGTGGCTCACACCTGTAATCCCAGCATTTTGGGAGGCCAAGGTGGGCAGATCACCTGAGGTCAGGAGTTCGAGAGTAGCCTGGTCAACATGGCGAAACCCTGTCTCTACTAAAAACACAAAAAAATTAAGCAGGAGTGGTGGTGAGTGCCGGTAATCCCAGCGACTCAGGAGGCTGAGGCAGGAGAATCTCTTGAACCCAGGAGGTGGAGGTTGCCATGAGCCAAGATAATAGTGCCACCACACTCCAGCCTGGGTGACAGAGCAAGACTCTGTCTCAAAAAAAAAAAAAAAAAGTTTGACTAGTTGGAACTTTTTATAGCAATTGCATGTTTTTTAAGCTCCTCATGCCCCTATTATACCTAATCTATTTGATATATAAGTTTAATATGTGGTTAATGCCAAACAGTTAGCTAATATACTATTTATGTTAAGCAAATGTATCACATAATTATCACAGACTCAGAAAATGGTTCTTGTGTGTGCTGTGTTGCCATAGAACCCTTTTGATGTGTCTCTTTTTTGTATATTTCTCACTTAGGCTACAGAGGACAGAAGGGAGAAAGAGGTGAACCTGGAATTGGGCTGCCAGGGAGTCCGGGTCTTCCTGGGACTTCAGGTAAGAGTGATATTATCTTCACAACACAAGCAAGCCTTTAAAAATGAGAACCATGCTTCCCCCTAGGGTCCTTATATGTCAAGTTGAGTGATCCATGTTGGCTAGAGGGTGGGAGAGAGGAAGGGCCATATGTGATCTGCATTGTGATTTTTTTTTTTTAATGTCATCAGCTCTGGGTTTGCCAGGTTCACCAGGTGCCCCAGGCCCCCAGGGCCCCCCAGGACCCAGTGGAAGATGTAACCCAGAAGACTGCCTCTATCCTGTGTCTCAGGCCCATCAGCGGACAGGTGGGAAATGAACACACCTGAAGAAGACTTGATTCCTGGTGACACCTCCTTGCCATTGGAGCTATCTTAATACCATCAAACCCTCATCATCTGTGGGTTGCTTTTTTTTTTTTTGGAGTAAGCCAGACATTAAAAGCAACCATTTGAATCCTATTCCTATAGCAATTGCAAATCAGCATTTTTGATTTTTCCCAAATTCATTCCATATGTTTTGCTTTACAATTGCTATGATTTTTACTCAGAGTTTTATATGAAATATGCAAGTAAATCTTATCGTTAGTTCTTCTTCAAAAGGAAATTGCATCTTGTGACTTAGTAGACTGATGATGATATCCATTTTGTAGACTCATCAACATGTGGTTGGCCTTTGATTTCTGAATTTTAAAGTTTCAGACTTTAAGTTTTCTTGGTGTTTAAATTTACTATCATTGCTAAACATTTTGTCAACTTTTTTGATATAGTGCATTGCTCCTGTTGAATGTTTTTTGACTACTTTTTATAACTTAAGAATTTTTGTACCATCTACATCTATCCTACTTATGCAGAAAAATAGGCAATAAGAACTTCATTTTACAACTTATGTTGTCAAAAAAAAAAAAAGAAAGAAAAACCGCAGGAAACTGTTTTATCAGGGAGCCCAAACACCCAGCATAGCCAACGACTGAGATGATTTTGTTAATTCTGTATAATGATCTCAATTCAAAGCAATCAGCACTGGCATGAATAAGTGCTGCATGAAAAGGGAGTATCAAATTCCAGTTGTGTATGAGTTCTGCAAAGAAAGCCTAATACTCTGTGGTCCCCTCACTCAGTTTCTCATTTTGGTAAACAGAAAGCTGTTTTCCCTACAAGGTGCTTGGTGGTGAAGCCACCAAGCTGTCTTCGGTACTCTTAAAGCTTCAATGGCCTAGCAAGATCTCTGGGCCTTTGTATCCATCATCCTTATGACCTCATCACCCTCAGACTTTAAGACAAGAAGCCACCATCAGAACAAAGGATGGGATACGTAACGAATGGACTCACTTGTCCTAGAAGATGGATGTGTAGTGTCAGCAAATGCATATTAAGAAGGTGAAACCCAAAAGCTCTTAAGGAGAATTATATTTCTCCAGAAGCTGCAGCAAGAGGTACAGCTCAACAAAGGAAAACCATAGGACCGAATATGCAACTAGTGCTCAGACCAAAGAGTTCACACCCACTCCCAAACCATGCCCTCTGAAAAGAAACAAAAATACGGTGATCATCAAATGACTGAACAGTCTTTCTATTGATTAGCTGTACATTCATTGAGGAACTGTTGGTTGGCAGGCACTGATTCTCCAGAATAACTGGGCATGAGGATGTTGCAGAAGTTAGACAGTGGGTCCCACAGATGTGAGGACATGCCACGAGAGCCTGCCGGCCACAGCAATCAGGACTCACTCCTCTTCAAGGAGCAGTGCAGATTTCAATTTGGCTAAAACAGGATGGGATAATTGCTTTTGTCTGTTAACTGCAAAATGAGTTTAGAAAGGCTAGCTAGCCCACTGAAGTTGGAAAAAGCTGTGAACAGAGTTGTGTTTGAGGAACATGCCTAATTTAAGGCAGGGTTTGTTCCAATGCATCCGTGATTTGAACCGGTTTTTCATTATAGATTAATGAACTGCTGGTCAGGTACTGTCTACAATGGCTGTGCATACCTACAACATTTTAGGTATTTCATATTGAATTATACTGTATATTTCAATTCCAAGTTTATTTATTTTATTTTCCAAGGTTATTTTATTTATTGTAAGCGTTTTGACATTTTTTTTTTTCATTTTCTTTCTTGTGCAATACCTACAATGGTGCTGTGTTTTAAACTTACACAATTGGAACATACATATGTGTTTTCTTAGTAAAATGGTAATTTATCCCAAAAAAGTGTACATAGATCTAAAATTTGGTGCTATGTGTATATCTTGAGCTTTTAATTTGTTGAATTTCTAAACACTTACAACTTATCTGCCACTCATATTAATTTACTTGAATTTGTCATAAAGCTAAACATTTTATATGTTTTCAAAGATTATTTTTTCATATTAATAGGTTGTTTATCTTTTTGCCTCTCTGCTAATTTAAAAATATTTATTTTATCATTTTAATGTTTTCATGGACTTTTTTGCTGATGGTAATCAACTTTTTTTGTTTTTTGGTTTTTGAGTTGTTCCTTTCATAGACATAAAAAGACAATTCATTTTCTTGTTTTATTAACTGTTCATTTTTATTCTACGAAATATGTCATGCATTCTTTCTTACAAATTGTATATTTAGAAATCTTTCTAAATACATTAATGCTTGATTCATTAATTCTTATTTCAAGGATTTGGATTTATTCAGGTAATTTGATGGGATGGGTGATGCATATTACAAAGTGGACTTGTCACAATGATACAAACTCATTTTTTTGTAACTGGGAAATATGACTAAATTTGACATAACTAGAGAAACAGGCCCTGTTTCTCTAGTTATGTCAAGGTACATGGTACAAGCCTTTCTCACCCTACTCTATTATTTACCTTCAGATACTTTTTCCTGCCTCAGCTCTGTACACATGATATGCAATAAAGGGCAGCAAGAAGTGCTGGATCCACCTATTTAACACCAAATGAAGTTGAGATTTGGCAGTTGCCCAATTCCTTTAATAAAAAGAAAGTAAATTATTTGGGCCCCAAAGTAGGGTGGGAAATTTTCCTCTAAATGACTTAATGGTTGCCAAATCCCTTGTACCATTTTATTCCATTCCAAAACGTGTTTATTTCCACATAGATGTTAACGATGTTCAAAGTAGGGGAGAAGAATTATTCAATTTCATGAATTATCTCTTGTTTGCACTCCAGAAAACAACATACGTGTTTAAATACAAAATAATTATGGCTCATGACGACAATTAATATTAAAACTGTGATTTCCATATACAAGTATGTTTGAATTCCAATCTTATATTTTATACCAAGCTCAAAACACTTCCAGATAGAAGTCTTTCTATGCCAAGATTAAAGTATGACTTCAATTAATATTTATGGCCTTTGGAATCCAAAGAAAAACAGAAGAATAATTCATGAATTTGTTCATTGTTCTTTCCAACTGAAGACATTAACCATTACTTCTAACCATAACACAAACACAGCAAGTTTTAACCTTTTAAACTTTTCACTTTGCAATCAAAGTAACCCTGTAAGTTTATTTCCCTATTTCGTGATATTGTTTAAACTTTAAAAATTTTAGTCACTTAAAGAACTTAAGCAATTATATTAAAATATGTTGTCTGTGAAAATTATCATTTGATATTTGGCTTATAAAGTAATTTTTATCAATCTGTTTTATGAGTTAGGTAAGATTTAGCCTTTCTGCAGTCTCTCTCATCTGTTGGGAACCTGTGATATACCTCCATTTGTCCACAAGATGGTGTTTAAAGCAATTTGTTCAGAAGAACTGAACAAACTAACAGAAATACAAGGCTACGAACAGTTTAGTGGACAACTAAATCAGACTCTTGCCTTTGCACTTTTTCTTTTTTACTTTTGTAGATAATTTTTGTAGGTAATTTTTGTTCATTTGTTTTTTTAATTTATGTTTTTCCTCATATTAAGCATCTTTATGAAACAGGCACAGTACCCTTTGGTTTGTTGACTGTTTTGATTTTATTTCTTTAGTGGATATATATGTACTCATACACTTAGTTAACATGCAGATTAAGTATTCATAACTGTTTATACACCACTTTCATATTTTAGTGATCAACATGAAGACAGCTAAATAATTATCCTACCTTTTAGACAGGACAAATACTCTTTCAACAGACAAGAAAAAAGATTTAGCTTATCACAAGAAGTAGACAATTTATAAAACTACACAATGTCTAAACCTATATTGTTCAGTGTACTTAAAATTTTACAATTAGATTTGTATAATGTTTATATTTTTCTAGACTACATCACTATTTACAAAAGTACGATTAGGAACACCGTTTCTTTTTTTAAGTACCATTTTTATTTTCCTAAGACTAATAATACACTGGGATTGGGAATTTCTCAGTGAAGTGTTTTGCTGAAGTTGTTTTAATGGATACTCAGAAGAGTTTTGCAGATTTGTCCATTGCTTTTGTTCTTAAGTTATTTTTCACATTTGTCTGTATCTACCTTCTGAAGACACACAAGTGTTTACTGTCACGGTTTCCCAGCGTTATTTCTTAATACTTGAGTGTTGATGCAGTTTTGTACAATCCCCCTTTTGTACCATCTCTGCTCACATAGATTATGCAGGCTTTGAAGAGGAGGAGATGCAGAAGAGAATTGAATTTGTATCTTGTATGCCTACATAATTCAAAGTGTCTTAGAACGTTGAATAGTGTTGATTTATTAGTTGGCTGGTAAAGGTAGCATTAATTATGTTAAATTTGTTCAACTACTAAAAGTCTCAGACAATAGGACAAATGAGTGTCATCATTTTTATTGTGTGGCATACCTGGAGCTAAAATTCAAACGTTTTACTCAACAAAATCATGCTAGAGTAACTGATCAATTTGGTTAAATTGGATGAAGAACCAAGTGAACACAGAGAAAACTCATCTAGACAAGTAGACCCAGCACAGCAAAACTTTGCCTAAAAGATAAGACAAGCTTATAAGACCAAAGCTAAGTCTAAGAAAATCTAAGTGGAAAAAAAATTGCAAGTTCAGATCCAGTAGTGAGTGATGTGGTACAACTGGAGGAGTTAGTTATTTGCTTCATGAATTTGTCAAAAGTGAATACTAATAAAGTGGGAGGCTTCACTAAATGAGGGGGTAAATAAGATTTAAGTTCATCAGAAGTGTGTGTATTATGTGACCATACTAAGCTTCTGGGTGTAAGTAAAGATGCTGGCTATTTTACAACTTTTTATTTTATTGTGTTATGTAAAGTACATTTTGGGGATAAATGTTTCTCAGCACATTAATGTCTTTAAATTCAGGTTGTGTTGGACATATTTTACAACTATTTATTTTTAAATAACATTTAGGGTGTGTTTTCCCCCATTTTGTTTGTTCTCTATCTTACCTCATCAAACTCTTTAAGGTTTAATTGAATATACTCATGTTAAGTGCAATGGCACTAGTTTTATTCAAAATCCCACACGGGTGTAATGCTTTGAGGCCTTGATTCCTACGTGTTCATTATGCATAATGAACTTGTCACCTGTCTCAGCAATAAAGGATCTGACCCTATGTCAAGGAAATCTAAGGTGCAATTATTAAGGCCATATCTACTCTTCATCACTTGCCATGGCTGAAGCGCCACACTTCAGTCCGTTCTGTTTGGTGTCAACCATGAGGATGCTCCAGAAGCACTCTTGGCTAACCATGAGCCCCACAGGTGTCCAAGGAACCTTAATTGGTCTATTGCAGGGTTCATGTTTATACCATCATTGTAGTTTTCTTTGTCACATGAATAAGCTTTCAAGCTCAGCTTGAAATAAACAAGTTTGTCACCCATCTCCCTGGGTTCATAAAAGCCTAGTTCATAAAAACCCTAGTCTAATTATTTCAGATGAGAATTATAAACAGAAACAAAAGCCAGAAAACAGGCAGTCCTTTGGGACTTTTGTCCCCCAGAGTGATCATCTCACTAAAATCATGTGAGACTTTTTGCTATAGAGGTCTCTGAGGGAGATAAGAAATAACACAATTAACTTTTCTCATCCATAGAAGCTTTTACACCATGAGTGATAAGGCAATAGGCAATAAGTAGTTAGATACATAGCAGGTTTTCTTAACGGAAATTAATTACATCAAAACGTGCCAGAGGATTTATATGTTTACTTATACTGGGTAATAACTTACGTAGTTCTTAACTCTTCCTATCTTCAGGCCCCCCTTTGGATAAATTAACTAGGTGCTCTAAAGAATATTGTTGTCTTTTCACACACATATTTTCAACTTAGAGACAAAATGGAATTTCAAATATATCTCAGAAAGAGAGGCAGTTTGTTGGAGACAGTTCCCCTTACTTGTTCTCTCTCCAGCTATGTTTTGATATCTTGGAGTCAAGAGTAATTTGTGAAGGCATGTTAAGCAGAGAGTTAGCATGAATTGCCATTTATTAAAACTAAAAGTAATTTTCAGTTAGCAGCATCCTCTTCCTGATAGCCAGATCAATCAAATATGTTACACTTCCTCTCGTTGATCATTCAAAGAGCACTTGAGCATGTGTATTTACAGACAGGCATTACTACAGTTAGCCCATTTTGATTTAATAGTTCCTCAGTCATAGGTACTTTATACTGTCATGTCCTGGATCACAACTCACTAAAGAAGACTGCACAATTGAAAAGTATTTATTTTACTTTGTACAAAAGGACCTGACCTATGTTTATTGAACACAAGTATTCTTCTTAAAAAAGATAATTAAAATCATTTATGTCAGTCACCCCTCTATAAACAGCAAGATTGCAAGTTTGCTAGTATTTTTTCCTTAATACTGAGTTTTCACTCCTTTTGTCAGGCTACCAGCAAATATTTTAAAGTAATTTTCTTGATATTTGGAAATCAGTATTTCTATTGGTTTTCCACCTATGTTGATTTACTTAGTTTTTTTTAGAGACAGGGTCTTGTTCTGTCGCCCAGGCTAGAGTGCAGTGGCATGATCATAGCTAACCATGGCTTCAAATTCCTGGTCTCAAGCGATCCTCCAACCTCAGCCTCCCGAGTAGTTGGGACTTCAGGCGCTCACTACCATGCCTGGCTAATGTTTTTATTTGTTTTTATTTTTGTAGAGACAGGAGACTCACCATCTTGCCCAGGCTGGTCTGGAACTCCTGGGTTCAAGCTATCCTCCAACCTTGACCTTTCAAAGTGTTGGGATTATAGGTGTGAGCCACCATGCCCGGCCTTGGTTTACTTTTAAACTCAGAGACTATATCTCAGAAACACTATAATCGCCAAAAATTTAAAAAATACAATACAGGTGATCTTCTAAAGCAGGAATTTATATTAAGCTTATTTCAGGTGGCAAATCAGATTTTACTAATGATGTTTAAGAACAACAATCTTGGTTCAGTCAGCTTGAAATATAAAATATCTAAATAAATCAATCACCGATCCTGATAGGACTGCTCATTCATACTCTTTTGCTGTGCAGAAGCCAATTACCCAAAACCATGCCAGTGAATTTATGTGCTCAATCAGCCTAGGAAGTGATTTGCATAGTTCTTAACCAACATGTCAGATATTTGGGTTGAAAATCATATAATACTGCCATGGAAGCAGTGGCTAGAAATAAATCGGGAATCATTTGCCCTTAATTAACATGCCAGGTTCGAACCAACTTTATTTATTTACACTCTCCTCTCTCAGTGAGTGATCTAGTTGCCGCTTCGTCCAACTTTCAAAAATATCTCAGAGAAGATTTGAGATTTCTATTTTGCTAGAGAGACATACTTGGTCAGATTCAACATTTATCAACTCTCTTTCATGGAGAGAATTTGCTGGGGGCTTTTCCTTACAATTTCTAAGTCAAGTATCTTCTGCTTCTGTAAACTACTTCACTTAACTGAAATGTATAATGAATCATTCCTGCCATTTGGAATGTGGTAGTTTTGCATCATCTGTTTCTAAGTGGTTGTTTCCAATGTTGCTGACTGTATCTGTGGAGCTTGTTGTACAACCTTTACATAACCAGGTTTGTAAAACAGCTGAGTGAACTGTTCTTTGACGTTTTATTTTTTTAATTGTCTTATGAATATTATAAAACTTAGAAACGTTTGATTATCTAATTTTTCTTTTATTGTATTTGATTATGTCACTGTATTGAAAATAAAAGCACTTTGGTGAAAGGATAATTTCTATGCATTTATTTCATTATGTATCACAGCTCCTGAAAAAGTTTGCCTTTTTTTGTATTGTTTTAGGGAGCTATAACAGAGACCTTTATTTTCAAAAATCATGTTCGAAAAAAGGGAAAGAACATTCTTTCAGTCTATGTAAATAGCATTGATCTATATGGCAAAGAATCTTCTTAAGCAAAATTCATGCTAGAAGCATAAAACTAGATGCTGTAAGCAGTTTTAAAGAAATCCAAATACAGATTACATAATGATTGATTTAACCAAACAACTAGGACTAGAATTTTTAAATGTATAAAAGTACACGAGAAAAAAATACATAAGTATTATATTAGGGCTTAGTCTCCTTTGACTTGACAGAATTTAGTTCCATAAACTAAAGATACTATGTTAAGCTATTGTTCTATGCCCCAGCACAGGTTACTCATAGGCTCTGTGATATAAAATGAATATATTAAGTCTGTTGGATAGTTAAGTAGATGTTAATGAAACAGCAAGTCAATATGATTACATAATAATAAAGTGCTTAAGTGGTCAGGAAATACTTGTTAAGAATACAGTGCTTTAGCTGCCTTTATAAAATTTACAAGAAATGGTGAAACATAAATCATGTTTGCAATAAAGTTCTGAGTAGGAGGGAGCTAACAAACCACTGGAATGAACGCAGTGGTTCTTAACCTAGAAATAAAGCAAGGCTAGACTTAAAAAAGTCCATGAAATCTCTGAACTACTATACAAAAATATAGATGCATATGCAGCTGCACATCTTTCTAGGGAATTAACATTTCAAAAAGGTCCATGAAACTCCCCACACACACTAAAACACACACACAGACACACACACACACACACACACACACACATCTGTCACAGGGTAACACCCTCTGTGGAACAGCTTTTATAATTACTCTATGTAGAAAAAACACTAATATTATAAACACACACCTATAGAACCAGTAGTTAAGTAACGTTTAATGTATCTAAATAAGCTCAGTGACTTCTTTTCATTGAACATGATTATTTATAAGAAAACATGCAAGAGATTAAGAAACCATATTTATTTCTTCTTTGGTACAACCAGAGATGTTACCTCAAACCTTTAAAATAAATAATCTCATCAATAAAATTTACGAATGCCAGAGTACTAAAATTATTTCTTTGCTTTCACATAGAAGCGGTCGAAATATTAACAGGTTTGGGGTACAGTACACACAGTTCAACAAAAGTTCAGGCTGAAGAAGAAAACCAATATGTGACATAAGGAAATCATTTTGGGCGATGTAGCCCTTTCTTACTCCAGAGACAGCACATCGATGGGATTTTAAGCACCAATTCTATTGAATGTAGTGGGGTTTTTTCATAACTAGTCTAGTAATCCTCTATCTAACTGAAACAATAATCTGAGAACAACATCTAAATGAAAGTAACTACTGCAACTGAGGTAAACCAAACAGTTGTTTTTGTTTATTGGCACAGTGGCCCGCGATAAGACACATAGGTATAGCACACTAAAGCTCAAGATCCTGGGAACAGGAGTATAAATTTATTCAAGGGACGTGTTTGGTTTTTTTTCTTTTTTTTTTTTTAACTGATGACTCTGCTCTCTTCCCTCCAAGGGAAAGGAAAGAGAACTTACTGAATAGCACCGTTCTTCTAAATTACGGATTGTCAAGTAGGACTTCCGTAATCATGCTGAAGGTAATACATTGTAATCATGCTGACGGTAATCATCTTTGCCCCAGCTTTGGGTGGTGTTTATCCCCCAAGCTCCTTCACAAGGTGTGGTTCATGCAGAGAGTCATGCAGCACTAAGCCTTTCACGGGTCAGGCCCTTTGCTAAATGCTCGCTGACCAGCCTGCATGGTGCAGGAGGCTGGCTCACAGAAACCGGGAAGCCCAGGAGGTCCCGGGGGTCCAGGCACGCCAGGAATTCCTGCCACCCCGGGGGGGCCTCGTTCACCGTCTCGGCCATTTCTCCCATAGCTGGCAGGGCCTGGGTCACCTGAAACACACAAAAGATTGCACATGTGAGCAGGAGAATCCTCATCAATGCAAACCGGCAGAGGGCACTGGACCCTCACAGCTCAGCAGTGCTCAGATAAGGGGCTTAACAAATGCTTTTGGAAACGATGGATGATGCCTGGTGATGATTGGTGATGAAGATGATCATGATGATAATAAGATCCCTTCCTTGGACTTGGGTTTTCATGGAAATAAAAAGTAGAAAGAGACCTTAGTGTCTCTAACCCACATTTCCATCAGTAGAGCGGCACTGTGCACCATGGTAGCCTCCAGCCACAGGTGTCTATTGAGCGCTGAAATGTGCTGAGGCCAAATGGAGATAAACTAAGTATCAAACACACCTGGATTTTAAAGACTTCATATGAAAAAAATGTAAAATAGTTCATTAAAAAGTTTTGTGTCTATTACATGATGAAATGATCTTTTGCACACAGTGGGTTAAGTAAACTATGTTGTTAAAACTAACGTCACTTGATTATTTTTACCTTTTTCATGTGGCTACTTGATTTAAAATCATACATGCAACTCACATTTGTGGCTCACATTGTATTCTTTTGAATGCAAGTAGCAGCATTCCTTACTTCTAATAGTTGAGCAACATCTGGGCAGGGAGAAGTATAGTTTAGTGGTTAAAAACACAGGTTTTGGAGACAAATAGCTTTACATTCCAGCCCTATCATTTATGAATAATGTGACATTAGCAAGTCACTAATCTCTCAGTTTCTTCATCTACAAGATGCTATAATGTCTTCTTAATAATTAAATTCAGGCCAAGTGCAGTGGCTCACGCCTGTAATCCCAGCACTTTGGGAGGCCAAGGTGGGCGGATCACTTGAGGTCAGGAGTTCGAGACCAGCCTGGCCAAAATGGTGAAACCTCATCTCTACTAAAACTATGAAAAAATTAGCCAGGCATGGTGGTGTATGCCTGTAGTCCCACCTACTTGGGAGGCTGAGGCAGGAGAATTACTTGCACCCGGGAGGCAGAGGTTGCAGTGAGCCGAGATCACGCCACTGCACTCCAGCCTGGGCGACAGAACAAGACTTCATCTTAAAAATAAAGATAATAATAACAATTAAATTCTACAATTGAAAGCACCTGATAAATAGGGGCTATTATTATAATTATTGAGATATTATTGATTAATGTCCTTTAGAAGGCTGTGCCACGTGCCCTACAAAATTTTATGCTATTTTTCTCATGAAGGGTGACCCCAACATGAACTTTGCCATAGCAGGTTCTTTGGGGGACATTTCCCGCTTGTCTTCCTTTTGTCGTGTTTAAGGGTTGTATGTTGCCCTCAATGGGGCACACTCTCTGAGGCACAGCACCCCATAACAAAGAGGAATATCTTCTGAATGTTTACCCCAATGGACCAGCAGCACTTTCACACAATTATTGCAAAAGTTATGAGAAATCGTGTAAAACAAATTGTGTATGCCAAAATGATATAGGAATCCTCATTCCATCTCAGCCATCTTAACTTGGTCTTTCAGCCAAAAAGCTGGAAGCCAAATCTACATGTTCAACTACATATTTGCTTATATTTGGTTACGTTCCTTCTTTCTCTGTGGTTTTTACTTTTCTTTTTCTATTTGAGTAGTCTTATTACATATCTTTGTTGGTCTTCCTATAGTAATATGGTCTTATTCAGTGGTCTTATTACATCTATCTCACATACTTTTAGAAAGAAGGTAGGTCAGAGATCTCATTTTACATAACATCTCATTCTTCCTCTGCTGCATACACTTCGATCCACACAAAGCAATGTCATAGGGCAACATATTAATAAGTTTTAAGGGGGAATAATTATCTTTGAATAATTATCCATCTCGAAGCTATAGATAAACAGAGATATAAGTTATTTTCCCTAATTTACCCCATACACTTTCATTCAACTATACCTAGTTAGTATGAAGCAAACCATTATGTGTTTTCTTTTAATGATGAGGCCCCTTAGAAAGCGTCTCCCTAATCCCCAGCATCTGTAGATAAAGCTGTAGCAGAACGATGCCTTCAGCAGCACCTGTTAAGATCCTTAACACCAGATGCAGTTTAAAGGTGAAGTTGGATTTTTTAAGGTTTAAAAGATGAGCCAGATCTAAATCTGATTTTCATGCACCTTATCAGTAGGACTGTCCCCACTGAGACACACCAGGTGTGCCTTAAAATCAAATCAAGTTTAGGAGAGAGAAATGCCCAGAGAAGAGGTAGAGAACCAAATGAGCACAGGGGCTGGGATGGTCATTTAGACCAGGGGTGGGCAAACTTCAGCTCATGAGCTAAATCCTGTTTTTGTAAATCGTTTTATTAGAACACAACCATGGTCATTTGTTTACATATTGTCTGTGGCTGCTTTGGCATACCAGGGCAGAGTTGAGTAGCTGCAATATGGTACCCATAGCCAAATAATCTGATCCTTCACAAATAAAGTTTGCTCATCCCTGATGTTATAAAGAAATGAGCCTGGATTAAGAAATTCCCCCACTGTTTTTATGAGATGGAAACGTAAAGTACAAATGCAATGAAATTTGGCCACTAATATTCCACATAAGTGTTGGGGAGACCAAAGGGAGGAGTGAGGCCTGTGGTGAGCTGGAAAGTGGATACAGGCAGCAGCTCTTCTCCAGCTAACAGCTGCCATCGGGGAATACAGGCCAGTGTTGCCAGAACTTCTGACAATTTTCAAGAGAAGCCAGGAAGCTGAGTTTTTAAATAAATATCTCCCAATGTTTAAATGTTAGCAACCAATTCAATTTTTTTCAACATTTGTAGAGCCAACCAAAAACCTTAAGTTTAAGAGAATTCATTCTCTAATACACAAACAATATTAAAAAGCAGAAGGATAGCTTTTTAGATTTTCACATTTGGTTCCCCATCAACACACTCCAGGAGAAGTTTTTCTTTTTCTTTTTTACCTTGCTGAGTTTATTCCAAATTTCTGCTTATCCTCTGAGGGAACAGTTGCTGAAGCCATCCTGTCTACCCTTGATTTTTTTTATGAAACGTACATCTCATCCAATTCTGCCTTTGCCAAATGCAGCAATTTACCCTTTGGAGCTTTGGATGATGTCATCATCATCATCGCCAACACGTAATGAGAATGCTTTCTCGTTTCCATGTGCCATACACTATGCTCATTACTGAGCCCATTTTTCTCATGTATAAACTGAGAGCTGGGAAGATCAAATAATTGTCCATAGTCATATAGCTAGAAATGAAGACCCTTAGCCACTGCACTCATCTAACTGCATTTTCCCACCTATTGATTTTTTAACTCTGTGGAAGGGTGTGGAGGTGTGTGGCAGGGTGTGTGTGTGTGTTGTCATTGTTTTGTTTGTTTTTAATTCCTTGAGCCCGAGTTGACCAGGAAGTAGACAGAGGCACAAAAACAAAGAGCAGTATTGATTTTTGTAGAGCTCTAATGATCATAAGAAACTAAGATATTTTTCTGAAGTTTTGCCCTGTAGAAATACCAGAGAAAAAAACAGCCTTAACATAGCAGATTGTCAGGCTCTGGAGAGTCCTGATCCAGGGCCTTTGCTCTCATGGATGTTCTGAACTATGTGGGAGCCTCAGTTGGGTGTCACTATGTCCACAGTCCACATCACTCAAAAAGTGAAGCTGACTCATAATAACTGTTCACAAAATGGGCATACATGGTTAGTCCAGCAGCTGCATTCATGAATATCTACCAACTGCTTTGTAACTCTTTAGAAAGAGAAAGCGTGGATCTCAAGTGTTATTCTGCTCTGCTTGCCTCATGTGTGTGATGCTTACACTAACTGCCTAATGATTACATGGTTTTCTGAAATGTCAAGGACCTATAAAAATGTTGAATGTTCCCAATACAAATAAATGATAAATGTTTGAGATGATGGATAGACTAATTACCCTAATCTGGTCATTATATAATATTTCCATTGAAACATCACTACGTATCCCATAAATATGTGTAACTATTATATGTCAATTAAAATAAAATATTTAGAAATGTTATTGCCAAACATTTCATGGTTTTTTCTAATTATTATTATTTATTTAAGAAATGAGTATCTATATCATTCTCTATAAAACCACTAGAGGGTAGTCAAGTTTCACTGATGGAAGCCAATCCTGGCTGGCTTATTCTGGAGGCAGCCCCTTACCTAATACATGCTATGGAATAAAAGGGACTGTGTATACAGTAAAAAAAAAAAAATCAAATAAAGTGAATAATTTTCACATTAAATAGGGTATTTCATAATTAATCCACTGGTTATGTAGACTTTTTTATGCACCAGGACTTTCTTACATTTCTTGAGCTTAATGTTGTGGTATTTGACAAAGCAGTATATGTTTAAGGAATTGTAAATTGGTTTACGTAAGGCCCAGCAACCAAATAAAACAGCTGCAGCAATGGAAATTGAATAATTAAGTACTGAAAAACTTAGCCCAGAACTGAATGTGTGCATGTGTATTTTTCCACTCAATAGTCTCAAGCAAAGCTCACCTTTCTGCAGACTTTGCACAAGAAAAACAAATATTCTTATAACCTACTATAGCCCAGCACAAAGCCAGCTATAACTTCCATGTCCAAGAGGCAAAAAGCATCTCAGCTCAATCTCAGCTCACAAGTCACCTTCCTGGTGTTCACATTCAAATGATTTGTCATTTATGTTTTGCCCTAGTGAGTGCACAAAGAGGAAATCAGGACTCATTCTTGTTAATAAATATGTTCCTTTAAAATTCTCAGAGTGATGAGGAACTAGTCCCAAATGGGCAAGTTTGGTGACAGCAAACAGAGAGAGGTCTATAAGACAACCAACCAAGCAATAACACTGGCTGACCTGTGGCACAAAACTGAAGGTGGGCGAGACTAAAGTTCCAGGGATTGCTAATCTGATCCACGTAGCTCTGCAAGAGAGGCAGAGAAAGAAGCAAGACACCCAGCAGTTACGGGACATGCCCAATTCACATGTCTAGGTTGCAAAGAAAAACTAATCGTATGATTGGACAGTCAGCCAATCATTCTGTCCACTTTGTGAACACAGACTCAGGAAGCATGAATATGTCTTGTTATTACCTGAGAGACTTTTGTCAGGATATGAATTTAAGAGTGTATTTTCTCAAATACATTATGAAAAAGGAAGCAACAATAATAATAACAGTTAAATTTGCAGAGTGTCTGCTTGCCATATGCCAGGCACTGTTCTAAGAGCTTTACATGTATTAACATGTGCATATATGCTCTAAATACAAGGTAGGCATGGTGATTTCCATTCACAGAAGAGGAAACTGAAGCACTTCGAGGTAAAAGAATAGTGCATAAGCCCCTGGCAGCCTGGCTCCATGTCTGCACTTCTTAAATATTTGCCCAGCCTACTCCTGGCTGTGAGAAACAAACTAGATTTTGTATGTGTACTTTTTAAACAACAAAGCACTGTAGACAAAATAATCATCAATGTAATGGTTATAACAATAACCTGTGTTCCATAACAAGCAATGTAGCATTATGTCTCTACAGGGCATGCAATACTTAACACTGAACAAACAGAGATAGAGCATTGGAGAGGGGAGACAGGGAATTAAAACTGTCCAGAAAGAATACAGGAACTCTAACAACTGATAGAAAATGATGATATTAGTTACGTCGTAAAAAAATATGTTAAATGCCTTAGCACAAAGAATGATCCAACTATCTTTTTTTTTATTCAGGAGGATTGGAGCCCCAAATCCAACAATAGAAACAACAAAGAAGGTTGCAGAATATGCTGTTCTGCAGGTTCTTTCTTTCTTTTTTTTTTTTTTTTTAGGTTCTTTCTTTTAGGTAAGATGTGTATTTATCTAGAAGGTTCCAGACAAATCCCTGCACAGAAGCTGGTTGAAGGTCCCTCAGGCCTTAAAGTCCTATTAATAATATGTTTGCAAGAGATCAGAAATCACATTCCTAGACACATTCAAGCTCTACCAAGAAATAAAAAGCAGTCTAGCCTCAGTGGACAATTAAGTAGTGAAATGATGTACTGCTACCCAGTACTTTGCATTTGTGATTTGGAGTTGAAGTAGACTTTCATGGAGAGAAGGTCTGAGGCATCGGGGTGGTGCTGATTTAGAGAAAAGTAATATATTACTGCTGATCAAGAGCAAGAGAAAAAAGCTGCAAGGGCTGAACTGGGGTCCAGCTTTGCCCTCAGCTCTCCTTGATCCACCTTAAAAAGCAAAAAGTGGACTTGCTATATTAATAATGGTACCAACAGCCAACATTTCTTGAGTGCCTACTGTAGCCAGGAACTGTCTTAAGCAATTTACATGGATTAAGTTTCTTTATTTCTCAGAAATACACTATCAGAGAGGTGTCCTTCTTATCACTGTTTTATAAATGGGAGAACTGAGATGCAGAGAAATTAAGTAACGTGCCCAATGTCATAAAGTTAGTTAGTGGCAGAGTCAAATGTGAACCTGGGATGTCTGCATTGTAGAAGCCACTCTTCGAACAGCCCACTTTCGGGTACTAGCTTTAAGGGAGGAATGACCCAAAAAGCTCTTGTCAGGAACTTGACTGACTTGAGCATACGCATGGTGTCAACAAGAGAACATGGGCCGACCTTGAAACCCAAGCCCTCAGCTGGTGCTTTCACCTGTGTGCTGCACGAGGACACTGCGCCAAAGCGCAGAAAACGACCCAGCAGCAGACCCCTCTTCTCTGCGTCTGTGCTTTTGAAAGTTAGCCTATATTCCTGAAAAATAATCTGGAACTCAGATTTTTCACTAAACAATGTCAGATATCCTCTCAATTAAAAGGTTGCAAAAAGTCCAAAAAAGGAAGGCTACTGAGGTTGAGATAGAAGTAACCATAACAAGGAAATCAAGAAAGAAGAGTAAGCTGGGAGGTGAGAAGGATGGGAGACAATCAGAGCTGATGGGGAGAGAGCAAAGTGAGAGGAGGGGAGCGATCAGAGGAGGGCGACGATTTTGGAGGTGATCCTAGGAAAGGAGGGCCAAGGACCGACCAAAGGAAGAAAGGAAAGGAAAACAGAAAGGACAGGTATTAAGAGTCCCCTGGAAAAGGGAGTGCACAAAATGTTTTAACAATTCAGATTTAAGATCCAATCCAAGATCAGCTGAAATTAATCATTTTGTTTATAAGTGATCCCAGGGAGGGCTGCAGATAATGATCTTGTCCTGCCTCACAATTTGCTCACACGTGGATGGTCTGATGTTCTAAAAAGCAATCAGGGAAGCCCCTGTGGCTGGGCGCCCCGTTTGCGCCCCCATCAACCTGGCTCCTGAAAATGGTTTACTGCAGATGGGAGATAATGTGCTCCTGACAGTCTGGGACACAGCACACATGCAACTGATCTTCCTCTATCTTCTCATCTTTACATTGAAAATGTGGCTTACCAACAGATTTTTTTCAAAGTAATAATCCCTAGAAACCAGAATACATTTTCAATAAAGGAAAATGTTGCCAATAGTGCAAGTCACTGGTTCAAGAACTGTTAAGTGATTTGTCAATAAAACGAGAAAAGAAGTTATAAGGCTATCTCATAAATATATAGATAGTTAAGTAAATTGTGATGATAATATGATATTAGCCTCAAAACTTCCTATTCCTACCACTGGTGACAGAGACAAGCACCTTTAGTAAATTCTATTTCCTTTTCCTCTCCTCTAAACACCAATGAATCCAAGCTTTACCACATATTAAAATCTTCTCTAAATCCCATTTAAGCCAGATTTTCCCTTCATTTCTAATCATAAATCTTCCATTTCCAATTATAAAAATTTATCAATTTGTGAAAACATTTTGACGAGCCCATGAATCAGTTTTAGAAAGGCAGTGTTTGAGTTATCTCCACACATTCATGTTTTTTAAAAAAAAATTTTAATGAGAACGCAATCCCCAGAAGCAATGAAATGGATAATTGGAAAGCAATGATGTTTTTGGCTACAATTATAGCTGTGATTAAATACATCAGCCTCCGGCAGAATTCGAAAATTGTAATTTCTTTTCCTAAACTTCCCTAGACCAAGTTTTCCCAAACCATTGTGGAAGCAAGTATCATCTCAATTCTCCTCAGCAACAGACCCCTAGGGCTTTGGGAGCCTTCCTAAGCCACTGCCTCGTCACAATAAGAGAGCGTTTGCTGGAAAGTTGAGCATCATTCATGTCCTTAAACTGAACTGGCTTTTGGCCCTGCTATGCTGCCTCTGTGCTTGGGCTTGTAAGTCATTTCTCAAGGGATGAGTGTGTTCCAGCCTGGACTCTGGTGACAGGGTAGCCAGTGTATAAAGAGAACAGAAGGCCTAGTGAAAGACTCTGGGCCCTTCACACAGGGGCTACCCTGTCACCTCAGTTGACACAGCTGTGATGTGTGGCTTGCGTGTGGCTCTTAGTGGTTATGAGTAGGAATGTTCAGTTTTGTATTTTCTTTCTTTCTTTCTTTCTTTTTTTTTTTTCGTGGATGCGGGGTTTTGGAGGGTGTTTGAAAGGGGAGCTTTTAAAATAAAATTTCGGTTACTTCTTGTGCAAGAGATTAAAAACTGGTTAATTTTCCTACTGCTCTGGCATTTTAGATTAAAAAAAAAAAACAGGAAACTATCACCTGCTTTAGAAATAGATAGGATCCAATGTATTTAGAATTTTATAACAAGTGCATCATGCCTGGACCTTGACACTATTTTTCTTGAAGCATCTATTTAAGGAAATTAGTATTTCAAGTCCTGATACCTATTTTCTGACAAAGAATACAGATATGATTTACAGATCATTCTTTACTAAAGCTGGTCTTGAAAAATCTATGCTAGCCATTCTGAATAATTAATATGCTTAAGTGATCAAATAACAATTATTTTAAAAGTTTATTCAATTCAGGCTGTCGACTTGCTTCCAATTTGGCTACCTCCTCCTCTCAGCTATACAGCACACTCACCTGGGAGACCTATAGCTCCAGGCAAACCTTTGGGACCTCTTCCTGGAGGGCCACGCTCCCCCTTTTCTCCCAAGTCACCTGCATTACATTAAAGAAATGTTATTTTTCTACATATCTATAAAAATAAACTTCTGTATCTTTAAACTTTAAGCAAATCTAAAATTCAGAAACCAAAAAGTCATGAAATTGCCATAAACTAGATTATAGTGAGTATGCAGCAAGGCAAAAATCAAGTTCATCCTATTAATAGATCTAAGGGGGGAAAATCAAATTATTATATTCACAGATACTGGAATGACATTTGACTTAATTGAACATGTATTCTTGATAAAACATTCAATAAAATAAGAACCAATGGCCACTTCCTAAACATGAAAGATAAATCTGTCTTAACCCAAAAGTTAGCATAATGCATAATGGAAAACACAAGAATTACTTCCACTACAATCAGAACAATATAAAGACACATACTTTATCACTATTATATAACATTTGGTTTGAGGAATTAAAACTATCTCTATTTTCAGGAGATATGAATATATATTTTAAAACTCCAGAAAGTTAACTCAAAAACTACTACAAACAGTAGCATTCAGTCAACTAGCAGGGTACAAAATTAATATATTGAAATTATAATTTTATATATATTAACACAACCAGTAATAAGACATGGTAAAGAAGACACCATTTATAATAACAATTAAAATATTAAACAATGATGAATAAAACTAATCAGAAATAGGCAAGTCCAACATGACAAAAGGTTTAACATTTCTAAAGGACACCAGAAGACTTGAAAATCATTCTTAAATAGAAATGACATCATCATAAAATGTTGCCAGTTCTCCCCAAGCTGAATTTTCATCATGATCTTAAAAATACAAACCCATTTTTTATCAGAAAATAAGATCCTGAAGTTTGTATAGAAAACACATAAGCCAGAGTAAGCCACAAAAACTCCATAAAGAAAAGCAACATGAAGGGAATTAATTTGACCAGATATTAAATCAACTAAAATGTGTGGTGGTGGTCTCTGAATACACAGACCAGTGAAACAGAATAGAAAGCCCAAAAAGTAGGCCCAAATACATACAGGATTTCGGTTTATAAAGAAGGTGGTGTCTTAAAGTGGGAAAAAGTTGAACAATTCAGTAAACAGAATTGGAAGAAGTGAGTAAAGAAAAGTTAGATCTATACCTCACACCCTATTCCAGGATAAAATACAAATGGATCAAGTATTTAAATGTAAGTTAAGAATCAAAAGATAACAAAGGAAAATTGTGACCTCAGATTGGCCTTTTTATTAAGATGCAAAATATGAAAAGTTCCTAAAATAAATACAAAAAGGTCAACAACATAACAGCAAAAAATAAATAAATAAGTAACCAAAATACATGAGCAGGCATGTCACTAAAAGGAAGTAAAAATGGCTCTTAAAAATATGAAAAATTCCCTGACTTCACTCTCAGAACAAAATAAATGCAAATTGTTAAAAAAAAAAAAAAAAAAAGGATGCTGTTTTAACCTATAAGATCGGCAAAAATTCCAAAGTTCAATTAAACATATACTAGCGAGTCTGTGAAAAATGCACTGTTATGAATTGCTGATAAGAGTATAAATTTGGACAATCCCATTGGAGGGTAATTTGACAATAGCTATCCAAATTTTTTACCCAGCAGTTCTACTTCTAGGAATTTATCATAGAGATAGAGATGGAGTGTATGCTGCTATTTTATACAAAAATGAAATACCTACAATGTTGTTCACTGTGGCCCCGCTATAATAGCAGAAGGTTGGAAACAATCTATGTCCATTAAAAGGTTAAATACATTACAGAACTTCCACAGAATAGAACACTATGCAGCTGTGAAGAAATAGCCAGGAAGCTCTTTGGCATGGTCTCCATGTCATACTGTTCACTGAAAAAGGCAAGTTCCAGAACACTTGCTAAAGAACAATATGATTCATTTTTAAAAGGATGAAGAAAAAATACATATTCATGTATCCTTATATAGAATTGCTCATAAGGATATGTAAGAAAAGAATAGTATTGATTACCTAGTGGGAAGGAGAAAGGAAATTAGGCAGGTAGGAGGCAGGGATGGGAGAGAAACTTCACTAAATACTTTTTTTTATACGTTGTTAATTTTTGGAACTGTATAAATTTAGTATTATGAAATATAAATTAATCAATCTTAAAAACATAAAGTGTGTTGTCACAGTGTCTATATTTCACTACTGACTCGTTGTTTATGGGGAACATACTGTGGATTGCAATGAACCATGTGAATTTGCAAGACATTTACAAGACAGTTGATTGAAATTGGGGATTTAGCGGGGACGGAACAAAGTTGCATTAATTATCCCAGCCCCTAAAGATACCAAACCCAGCAACTTGGCTCATTAACAAAATGCACTGTTGCATTAGTTAACTGGTCCTAAATGGCGTCTGCTGCTCTTTGCTGAAGGCATTATCCCATTATTCTGGTAGTACAGTAGTATATCATTATTCTACTATGCTGTTAGAAAATGCAGTGGCACCTTGCAATAAATTCTATACATACCATTTTTTTCAAACATTTGTATCAACTTAGCCTCATTCAACATTAAGTCAAATTTGTTATAATTTTAAAAACAAAGTCATGTACACAACAAAAATAGAAAAAGTATCTGTATAACCGTCTGCACTCAGATAGTCAAAGATCTCTAATTCTGAAGTGAATGTTTAGTCACCATACTTTGATTTTAGCTGTGAATGTCTTTACGTGAATGTTTTTATGATCAACTACATTTCATCACATTTCAAAACAATTTAAATTTATATAAATACTATGAAGGACTGAACTCAGGTTGAACTCATATTTACATAAGCTAGTTTTTTTAACACTCATCATCAATATGGCCTTACTATATTAGGAAGATATGACAACTAACATCTTATAAACTAATGGCATAAGCATTCTTGTTAACTTGGTAATTCGAGTGTCATATCACTATAATTCTGGAGGCTGGAAATGAGAACAGACTCTCTAAATGTGCCACATTTTCTGAAGATATGAGATGAACATTATAAATTAAAGTGTGGCTTTTACACTGATAGTAAAAGCTAAACTTATTTGTACATTTTAGCATGAAGCCACACCAACTTTTAATGTTGCTTCAAGGAATAAGACCAGTGTCTTTGTTGTGATTATGTCTTTGGTTATCAGTCAGAGAAAAACAAGTTTTAAGATGAGCTCCCAAACAGAGCCTATTTGGCAAACGGCCATGCCGCAGCAAACCAGGCATACAGGTTGGTTCCATCGACAAGGTTAATCTACTACTTCAAACCCTGGTCATGTCTTCTTTTGAGATGTACAAAAACCAGCTCAGGGAACTAAAGGTCCAGCTGTGTTGTCCTCCTCAGTCAAAAAATATGCATAAAGAGCTTGTAAAATAAGCTTTAGATAATGTATAGAGAAAAATACACAGCTTGAGCAGAAAAACAGCTCATTATAAACGAGTGGAAATTCTCATTGCTATATAGTTGCTATTTATTTCATTTATTCACGAGCTATCATTGATATTCTATCTCCATGTAAACAGATTATCACTGAGAAAGGTGTTAGTCGTAATCATGACACGTGTGTTTTCTCAGACCTTCATTTACATATTGCAGTGTCTGTTTGATTCACACTAAAATATCTAAAAATATACAGCCTTACTCAAAGGGACTTAAAATTAATCCAAACTGTGAATATTTTAAACTAATATTTATGACACAAAAGACCAATGTAATACTAAGCCAAGTGAACATAAGGCCAGTTAGATATCTCTCAGGTTTTGAACCTGGGCCCTAACATTTTTGTATAGTATTGTATAAAGCATGTCAGTGAAAAACAGAAAAATTATAGACATAACCTAAGCTTTGACTATGATTTGAGGCATATTTCTACTAGCTCCTATTGAAAATGTTCTACTGTGTTCTTCAGAGTATTTTCTAGGAGAAAAACAGTGACTAAGACATAGGCTGAACTGTTCAAGCATTCATAATAAAACTTGTTTGTTATTTATGTCGCAGTTTCTCTGGAAAAAGGCTCTCAAAGTGGCTAGATGGTAGAGCAAGATTCATACCACCCCTTCTTTACCAGGGATGGAGAAAAAAGCCAACAAGCAATTCTGAAATACATCTCTCCTCTAAATGACTGAAAATTTAAGTTTCAAAATGGTGGAATGTTTATTCTCAGGGAAATTTCAGCTGTAATCCTTAGGATATTACAAAGCTATATGTTTTCTAATAAATACTACTATTAATGTGTGTGGTGGGACAAGAAGAATCGAATCCAGCTGCCTAAAATCATACATTTCCAAAAGTATGACAGTGTTAATTGATTTTAAAAATTTAATTACCCCTCCCTACCTCCACCCCAAATTCTCCGAAGTTAAACTGAGAGAAGACACTGCTTTAAAGGAATCTGATAACGAGAAAGGGATGGAGGAGGGTAGGGAGAAAAAAAATCCTTTGGAAAAGAGAAAAGAATTATATCCCTTCATGTTATAGATTATGTCATGAATACTGAAGAAAAATTAAGGGGAAATACCTCATATGATCATGCTATGCTTGACGAATGAACTTAGTGCTAGAGACATTTTCCAGGTTCCAAATATAGAAATTTACTTTTCTTTCTTTCATACTGAGGTTCATCTGCTAGAGCCAACCCAACCCAACCTAGCCACAAGTCACTGTTGCTAAATCTTCCCCAAACAATTCACCATTGTTTCCAGTGGTTCTCAACCCTGGCTGCACAGTCAAATCACCTGGAGAATATTTTCAAATCCCAATGCCCAGGCCAATAAAATCAGCATCTCTGGGAATGGGATCCAGACATCAGTGGTTTTAAGCTCCTCAGGCAATTCCAGTGTGCAGGCAAGGCTGACAAAGGCAGCTTTAGACTGTCCTAGCTTAGCAAGTGACATTGGCATTTTCATTTTTTAAAGAAGAGTTCTGCGACTGGCTCAAACACAGTGAAGCTCTGCCCCAAGGAGACTTCCTGTTAACCAAAAAAAATAGGGCTGTGATGTCTGTAGGCCCTATAATGTATTCCTTTCAGTAGGAAAATGGGCAATTGCTCCACACCAGGTGCCGCAGAACCCCCAGGAGGGCCCGTTAAACTAGACAGCTAGACCTCGAGCCCAGAGTTTCTGATTCAGTGGACCCAGCGTGGACCAGAGAATCTGCATTCCTAACAAGGTCCCTGGTGACACTGCTGCTCCGGGGACAGCTCTTTCAGAACCACTACCCTAAAGTGAACTCAGGAAA
The DNA here is from genome assembly GCF_002776525.5 of Piliocolobus tephrosceles. Taxonomy (NCBI): domain Eukaryota; kingdom Metazoa; phylum Chordata; class Mammalia; order Primates; family Cercopithecidae; genus Piliocolobus; species Piliocolobus tephrosceles. The sequence continues at coordinate 102,002,897 of NC_045438.1, read as the reverse complement.
GGCTGAGTCATCATGATCCAGCCACTTTAGCACAACAGATCCAAGGAAGTCAACAATCTACCTAAGGCTGTAGAGTTTCTTAGAAATTATTTACAGAGTGAATTGAGACTGACCATAGAGAGAGCACCTAAGGCATGAGCTCCTGAACTAGTAAAGCAGGACAAACATGAATAGGTACGTGACTCTTTCAAAGAAAGTGCTCAGTTCTCTTTAAGAAAAACTCTACCCTCAGTCTGCACTCTATTTGATTTTGTCTAGCCTCCCAAAGCTTTAAAATCATGCCAGCCTTATAAGAGGTCTCAGTTAGATCCCATTTTTTTTAACATGAAGCTCTGAACACACCAAAAAAAAAATGTAATTAAATAAATTGTTCCAGCTGAAGGTCTAGTTAGTCAACTGCATCAGCAATTCATTTATAGATCCAAAAAGGCAGCTTGCTTGCCCTCTGACCATTCATACCATAATATTTATCCCTAATTGGAGCACCGCAGTACTTAAAAAAGAAAACAAAAATCCCTCTCGTTTCTGATGCCATGTCTTTCTGAAGTTCCCCAGAAAGATGTCAGTCACTCATCATGACATAGAAACTACTTGCTTTATTTAGTCCTCTCTGTAAATTATCTAGGGCACATACACTCCAAGCTGATATACTTACTCCCTTCAACTAGCAAACTCCAAATGAGGCAGCCAGTTCCTCCACCAGTCCTGCTGAGTACCTAACACACTCATAGTCCCGTTTTTCTGCAAAATACTGGATGCAAGGGCTTAACTTGCTTTAAATAAAAATGGAAGGAACAAACTATCTTACACACTGAAGAAGAAATTACATTAGATTGTATTTCAGAGCTGAAAAAAATCCCATCAAAACTAAATATCCAATGTGATATTTTAAAAGAGGAGGAAGCTCCAATTCATATTTTTCTTATGTCCTATTAACACATTTTGTTAGTTTAAATAACAAATACAAACATCCTAAGGATGGTTGCCATGTTAGAGGAGCTCGACAATGACTTCAGGGTCTTAAAAAAAAAAAAGCAAAAAAAAAAAAAAAGCTGAATGATCGTTTACCAGATCCCATAATCTTTGTTTTGAACCATGATTGAGGTAAAGTGTAATAGAAAAAGATCAGTACTAAAAGACACAGGACTTTAATTCTAGTATTTGGTCTACTGTTGTGGTACAGCAGGGACAAGAGAATATTACATAACAGTTTTTGAATCTTCACCATCACTGTTGTAAAAGAGAATAATACGTGTTATCTCACTGGATATTCAGAAATTGGTAAAACATAAATTCCTTGAGCTTGATACAGATTATACATCTGAAAAAGGTTGCATTCTTTGGTTCCACGTGGGCAGATGACTTACCTTTAGGTCCCCTCAAACCAAGGGCACCAGGGGGCCCTTTAACGCCCGGAAGGCCACGCATTCCCATCTGGCCTGGGAAACCATTCTCTCCAGGAGGGCCAGGGGGACCAGGAGGGCCAGGCCTTCCAGGGAGCCCAGAGGCACCCGAGTCTGGACGCTTAAGACTAGCAGCCATCTCAGCAAAATGCTCTAAAAGAGAATAAACAAAACAACCCAGAAGTGTCAGAAACATAAAAGTTATTCTAATGAAAAGAGAGGTATTCCAGATGCCTTTTTTCTAAATGTGTCACCAGATCTTCAAAACGGGTGGTAAGAAATGAATAAAGTTGGATAATTTTTCTGTGGGCTTTCTGCCAGGAAGCTTTGCTGGTGCTGTTTGATGCAGCTCTCCCTGGATATATTTGGCCCTGTTGTTCTGAGACAGAGTCAGGGCGCAGGAATGGAGGTAGCAGGGACTGGGATTTACAAAAATCTTCAACTAAGGCTTTGGGGTGAATGGTGTTCTGGAAGGATGTCATCTGAATACCAGCTGGGTATCTGAAAACTCAGCATGGGAAGAAAAATGAGTTTCTTAACATAGGTGGAAGCAGATATCCAGACTGTTTTCAAAAGCCAAAGACATTGTCCAAAATTAATATTCAGACACCATTTGAGACCTCGCCTCATGTTCTTAGTTTGAAGATATATAAACTGAAATATCCCCAGGAGTCACAGCTTCTTATAAATCCTCCTTCTCAGAAGTTTTTTCCATGCTTGAAATAGACAGCAAACATTAAAAATAACTTGTTTCTTGGGAATGGTCAGAGTTAGTCTTAAAAATTAATAACTGTGTGGGCTTTTCCAGGAACCATTAAATAGATCCTGAATCACCCACGAAAGCCATGGCCTACAAGAAAATCTCCCTATGAAAACATTCTAAGGGAAATATTCTCATGTAATGTTTTTTAAACTTAGAGGGTAAAGGAGAAAATGAAATGGAAACAAATTTCTACCCAACATTTTTAAATTGTTTAAATGTGAGTATTCTAAATTTGCTTGTATAAGAAGAGTTTGCATCGAATCATAATTTTTAAGATATGTAATGTTTAAAACTAAAATAGACGTTCAGGACAAAATGTCTGCAATGAAGAGACCTATATTGCTTTTCAAATATAGAAGTGAATGTTTTGTTCCCATTTGGTTCTGGAAAACTTCTCAAGTCTCCTAGACAAACTAGACTGTCTAGTGAGCATACAAAAGAGTATCTCTTCATGACAAAGTTAGCTACACCAGAATACTATAACTAACTGTAGGCTTCAATGTCACAGAACTCCTCAGCTATAAGGTGCTTTTGCACATCTTCATTTTCTGTGTGTTTTTATAGCTAGACCAAATCTGAAACAAATAACAATTGCCATAGCTACAGATAAATTTTGCAAGGGTTAACAAGTATGAAAATGTGTCATAATTTTGGTAAATGCTGGTTATTGATTTTTTTTACATATGTGTACATGAATGGAGAGAATGTCCTTATACTTCTTATGGGCATGGAGTCTGTCATTTACTTCTCACAAAATGTAGAGAAAGCCTAGGTCAGTGCTAGGTACACACTAAGTGGTAGGGTCTTAAGGAGGGGAGAGACAACTAAGAATTTGTGTTCCAAAGGAAAAAAGTGTGTGTGTGTATGTGTGTGCGTGTGTGTGTGTGTGTGTGTGAGAGAGAGAGAGAGAGAGAGAGAGAGAGAGAACTTTGTTATAAATTAACCCCTATGGCAAAAAAAAAAAAAAAAAAAAAAAAAAAAAAAAGGCAGGATAACCAGAAAGGTAATATTTTACATTGAGGCTATGGACTATATACTATTGTGGATGCCAACAGTTGGATAAAACAGAATTGGCATTAATATTACCCTAAATATCCTGTCTTTAAGGCATACAAAAAGTCACTCTTGTTTACCCTTGCATATCTACAAGAATAAAATCCTAAGAAACAAGAGTTGACGGTGGGAAAAGTCAAACCATTGTGATTTATTTACCTTGTATGACTCTCATGCAAACCTGCTTAATGTGCTGATCTGTTGGTGCTCTACCCTGTGACAGAAAAGAAAAAAAGGCAGATTAAGCACCGAACCATAAAGAGAACATCGTTAAGTTGTAAACTGACAGACTGCAAGGAGCCAGGTGGCTGGATTTACAAGAGAACTTGCTGAGAAGCTGATGCCTAGAACACCCCTGCTGCTGTGGGACGGAGCCTCCAAAGGGAAAGCACAGAAGCTGCCCACCACTCACCGGAGGGCCCTGGACACCAGGCAGGCCGGTGGCACCCTGTTCTCCCTGCACGCCCCGGGGTCCAGGTGGTCCTCTTGGTCCTTCCACTCCAGGAAGCCCCCGACTTCCCTCAGGCCCTCTCAAGCCAGGCTCCCCAGGATTACCTGCCTGGAACACAATTGCACACTATCAAACCAGGGCTAAGCATAAAGAATGTGCCTGCTTCATACTCATACAAACACTTACATGAAATTTGGGGTTTCCTGCATTCTGCATCCTAACAGGTGTTCTTTCAGAGGTTACAAAACCTTCACCGCAAGGTGAAGACACATAATGCCACACAACTTACACATCTTTAGAAATCTAGTTCAAGTTAACTTTCAATATATCTTTCTTCTGGCTGGGTGCGGTGGCTTACACTTATAATCCCAGCATTTGTGGGAGGCCGACACGGGTGGATCACAAGGTCAGGAGTTTGAAACCAGGCAAGCCAATATGGTGAAACCCCATCTCTACTAAAAATACAAAAATTAGCCAGGCATGGTGGTGCACACCTGTTGTCCCACCTACTTGGGAAGCTGAGTCAGGAGAATCGCTTCAACCCAGGAGATGGAGGTTGCAGGGAGCGGAGATTGCGCCACTGCACTCCAGCCTGGGTGACCTAGTGAGACTCTGTCTCAAAATCATCATCATCATCATCATCATCATCATCATCATCATCATCTTTCTTTTGGGGATAGTTATTCTTGCAAAATCTTTATTGGAATACTACTTTTTAAAAAAACTACATACTTTAAGTCACTTCATACTTTAAGTCACTTTCTAAGAGTAACCTAGTTTTCAATAAGCTTGTTAACATTTTCTGGCTACACAAAAGCCCCTGCATTCCTACAAAATATGTTACTTTGCATATCACTAATGCAGCAAGCATAAAATAAAGATATTTCCAAGAATATAAGTTATTTAGCCCTTATAACTTTTTTTTTAGAGAATGTGAAGATGCCATGTATATCCAGGAATTACTAAACTAAATCAATGCATTTAAAATACCGCATTTAAAATGCTGCATTTAAAATACTTGACCAGGCCGGGCGCGGTGGCTCATGCCTGTAATCCCAGCACTTTGGGAGGCCGAGGTGGGCAGATCATGAGGTCAGGAGATCAAGACCATCCTGGCTAACATGGTGAAACCCCATCTCTACTAAAAATACAAAAAATTAGCAGGGCGTAGTGGTGGGTGCCTGTAGTCCCAGCTACTCGGGAGGCTGAGGCAGGAGAATGATGTGAACCTGGGAGGCAGAGTTTGCAGCGAGCCCAGATCATGCCACTGCACTCCAGCCTGGGTGACAGAGCAAGACTCCGTCTCAAAAAAAAAAAAAAAAAATCTTGACCAAAGAAAGTTACAACTTATCTGAGTATCAAGGAAGTTAAAAAATCTAAATATTAAAGAAGTTAAAAGTAAACCATGTGTTTCCTTAGCATAAAAGCAAATACAAGTTAGATTTTTTTTTTTCAGCTGAAAGCAGACCACTAAAAGCATTCAAAAGAATCATCTAAGACAAATGTTTTAAAAGAGATCAAATTAATTCACTTTTTGTTAAACTAAAAATTTGTTAAATTCTTCTGGTAGAATTTGTGGCAGAATAGCTCTAATGTACTGCTGCTGTTCAGAATAAGAATGAGAAGATAAAAGAACACGAGGCAGCAAGGGAATGCTAGTGTTCAAGATATGAATATTTGTAAAGCAATTTAATCCTGCTTCTTTTTCATATGCATCATTTATCTGGAAAACCTGGCTCTTTCAAACAAATACTTTAGACTGAAGAAGGTGATGAAGCAATGCTTTTACTAGATACATCCAAATAAAGCTCAGCAAATGTGCTTTTCCAATTTCTCTTTATGCAAAAGAAATTGATATTCATCTAAGTCAACTTGCCAAAATAGTTTCTATGAAGAAATTATGGTTTAAAAGACTTCCTGAAAGACTGTCAGCAGGACAAGGAAAAGGCATCCTATACAGAAGGCTGCAACATTGTCAGGTGCCTAGTGTGCAAAACTGTAACAACTTCTTTTTTTTTTTTGAGATGGAGTTTTGCTCTTGTTGCCCAGGCTGGAGTGCAATAGAGCGATCTCGGCTCACTGCAACCTCCACCTCCCAGGTTTAAGAGATTCTCCTGCCTCAGCCTCCCGAGTAGCTAGGATTACAGGTGTGTGCCACCACACCTGGCTAATTTTTTATATTTTTAGTAGAGATGAGGTTTCTTCATGTTGGCCAGGCTGGTCTCAAACTCCTGACCTTGGATGATCCACCCATCTTGGCCTCCCAAAGTGCTGGGATTACAGGCGTCAGCCACCGTGTGCGGCCAACAACTTCTAAAAGAACCCAGAAGAGAAGACAAAATATTCAGAAATATACTGAAGAACTGACAGAAAACAAAGGAGACCACGACGGAATGTATAATCCTGCTGGCAGTGACTGAAATACAATAAGAGATGGGAACTTCCTAATGAAGAGATTAAGGGCCAATATGGCCAGGACCCTGGGTCTTTGGGAAAGAATTCCTCAACTGAGGAGTGGTATACTGAAACAGAAATCAGGTTACAGACATTGCCTACTTCACAACTTTGTCTATGCTGAAATTAATGAAGAAAGTGAAAGTCTTCGTGTTAGTAACAATTTCCCCTGATTCTGGGACAGTAGACTTCAATTTCACTCATATTACCTGGGCAGTGTCAGGTAAGACACAGGTGGGGAAGGAGATGAATCAAGGGCTAATTCATAATATTATATGCAAATTTGAATGCAATTAATGTATTCTTGTCACTGCACGGTTCATTAACTTTTCTTTTGTTATAGCTTGAATTCTTTCTTTTTTTTTTTTTTTTTTTTTTTTTTTTTTTGAGACGGAGTCTTGCTGTGTCTCCTGGGCTGGAGTGCAGTGGCCGGATCTCAGCTCACTGCAAGCTCCGCCTCCCGGGTTCACGCCATTCTCCAGCCTCAGCCTCCGGAGTAGCTGGGACTACAGGCGCCCGCCACCTCGCCCGGCTAGTTTTTTTTTTTTTTGTATTTTTAGTAGAGACGGGGTTTCACCGTGTTAGCCAGGATGGTCTCGATCTCCTGACCTCATGATCCGCCCGTCTCGGCCTCCCAAAGTGCTGGGATTACAGGCTTGAGCCACCGCGCCCGGCCATATTGAACATTACTATTTCTAGATAGTGAAGTGGGATTTCTATTACCAAACTCAATCAAGATTTACTTTAAATTTTTCTCAACCTTCGACCATTTCTATTAAAAATTATCAGGCATAAAAATGTGACTTGAAACTTGAGACATGTTTTTTAGAGGCAGGTAAGTTAATACAAAGTAATAACATTCATCTCTGCGGTTCGCAGACAGCCCAAGGCTAGGCATTGTGACCAAGTCTGATTGGGTCCTCCTGGAGAAAGTGAAGCTGAGGATAGATCTAAATGCTTAAGTAGGAGGTAGCTAAGAGGAAGAGGAGACCAGAACACGTGTGAAACAGCAAGTAAAAAGAACTGTAAATGGATGAAGTTCTAGGTATGTAGGAGATGAGGTTTTATCTTTTTTAAAAATCTAGATGACATTGGCTGCCATGAGGATAATATGTTGGACAGGGACAGAGAAGGGTTGAGGAGATTCCAGAAACAGGAAGGACTTGGAAACTGATGGAAGCTGGCGGTAGTGGCATTTGAGATTGAGGTCTGAGCTTCATCTTTTCTCCTCACACTTTCTTAAATTCCTAATTGTTTTAGATGTGAATTCATTTCCAATTAGTAAGTCTTCTCAGGTTTCCTACTAAGTGATTCTATAATTCTGAATACATCTAACCTCTAAGGACACCAGTTTAGTTTCTATAAAATGACAAAAATGAACAAGATCATTTTCTACTTCTAATAATTCTCTATTATATTTTCTTATGCATTATTCCTCTATCTTACTTCCCCAACTAGAACACATCAGACATTAAGACAATTACTGAAATATTTTTCAATGGTATAACTGCCAATGAAATTTAGTTATACTGTTGACACCAAAAAGCACAAGTCAGTTATTTAAAAATGACCCATTTGGAGAGGACATTAGAGCATTACTGTGTAACACTCATTGAGTCATTTACAATATGGGGGAAAAAAAAACACTTCCTTTCGAGTGGTTAGTTCAAAAGGTAAATTCATTTACACAGTTGTGAGGTATTTTTCTATTGGATTAATCCATTACGTAAGGTACAAATTTAGACATTTATTTCCATGAAAGTAAGTCCTTTAAGAGTTGAATGTTGGCTGGATATGGTGGCTCACACCTGTAATCCCAGCACTTTGGGAGGTTGAGGTGGGTGGATCACCTGAGGTAAGGAATTCGAGACCAGTCTGACCAACATGGCGAAACCCCATCTCTACTAAAAATACAAAAATTAGCCAGGCATGGTGGTGCATGCCTGTAATCCCAGCTACTTGGGAGGCTAAGGCAGGAGAATCGCTTGAACCTGGGAGGTGGAGGTTGCAGTGAGCCTAGATTGCACCATTGCACTCCAGCCTGGGTGACAGAGCGAGACTCCATCTCAAAAAAAAAAAAAAAGAATTGAATGTTATGTAATGATTTCATAAAGCTGAGCATTATATATTCTACAGCTTTATTAATATTTTTAATTTTTTATACCATTACTGTTCACCATACTTACAGATCCCTTTGGGCCAGGTAATCCTGTATCTCCCTAAATCAATAAAAGAAATTTATGTTAGAACAATGTGTTCGCATTTGATAATTTCCTGAAAAAACCTTAAAAGTTATTGTGCTACTAAAATATAGAAAACCATGAACAGATTAACTCTGGCACTGCAAAAAAAAATTAGACTCCAATTTTGGATTCTAATCTCAGCTCTACTGCTTAACTCTGGGACCCTCTGTAAGCTATGTAAGCTATGTAACCTCCCAGCTTTTGGCTAATGTATCTGTTAAATAAAAGAGTTGAATCAGAGCTTCCCAGGGTTTCATCCAGATCTCAAATGCTAGGTGTCGAGAATTAAAAATATGGAAGGCAAAAGATTTTAAAATAGCATTCTTTTACAAAACACAACAGACATTTGGACCTGACGACTTCATTTTTGTAATTCAAGCAATATTTAAAAGTCATCCCCAAAAGTCTCCTAAACCAAATATGTATGATTTTATGCTTTTAAAAAAAAACCTTGAAAATTTCCTACCACTAATGCTAGAGATAAATTCAGCTCGTGTTGGCATATCAGCTTACCTCCACTACAAAACAATGATTTAAAACATCACGTTACCCTATAAAATGAACAATTTTAACAGAAGATGAAACTGGAATAATCCTCTTATGAATTTACTTAAGAGTTGGGAAGCTTTGACTAATTTAGATGTTACATTTATATTAGCTCTAAATCCTGAAAATAAGAATAAAACAACGTTACTAGATTTTTTTTCCTGCCCTACAAGCTCTCTAAAACTGTTTTCTGTAAAATCTATTACACTACCCCAAAAGACCAAAACATAAGCTTCCCCATTAAGTCACATTAGTCTGTGTCAAAACCATAATGATGAGCCTGCAAACCAAGCAGCTCCAGCAGTGGACAGAACTTGTTCTCATTTGTATTCCTTTCCTGGAGATTAGGCAGCAGCCTCCTCTGGAGATGGAAGTCACTTCTTCGGAGGGTTTTAGACTAAAGAGATTACCCTTGGTCAGATTTGTGAGTCACAGCTTTCTAACTATAATAAAACTTGAATATTGTTTTCATGATAGAGCACTATTATTCATAGACTTTCTATAGTCATGTAAGAATCACCTTGAATGTCTAGACATAAACCACAGAGGATTCACCATCTTTAAGGGAACACTTTTATTCTCCAAAAGTTTAAAGCCAGATCTATCAATTTGGCAGTGTTTCCTCTCTGCTTTACTTGATCTTGGCTGCAGTCTTGGGAGACTTTTGTTAACTGATAGGAGAAACATCATAACCTTTAAAGAAGGCAGTGAGGGTAACAGTGTCCAGAAAGTAAGAATTTATATATATATACACACACACTTCTAACACAGTTCAAAATTAGTAAGGCTTCATCATTAACCAGAAAAAAAAAATCTTACAAGTTCCCCCCTTTCTCCTGTTTCACCTTCTTCACCAGAGGCACCCTAAAAATTAAGATAAAAGGTTACATTTTAAAATTCTTAGTCCCATTGCCCAATTTTAACCAGTCAACTTTGATAAACATTCATAAGTGCCCACAGTGTTCCCAGAATCATGCAGAAATACAAAGTGCTCTCAGTGGCTTTCTAACCTAGCTGTCAGTGGCTAGTCCAAATCAGAAAACAGCCTAGGGCAAAGCCAGAAGGTGAGGCTGAGTTTCAGCTAGAATGAAGGATAAATGACCATATTCAACAATTTTATCATTAGCCGTTGAAATAGGGCTTTCACAGTAGAAAAAGAACCCAGAGAAAGGACTGAGTCTAATTCATACAAACAGTTTATTTGCTGAGGTCTTGATCAAGAAAAACCTAAAACATTCTAATGTGGCTGTGGAAGGCTCCATCAGACATGAATAAACCAGTTCCATGAGCCAGAGACAGAGCCACCCTCCTCAAAGGAAAGACAGTGTGCAATCCTGGAGGCAGAGCCATGATTAGCTCCAGCTTGTTAAAATAGTAAACAATTGCCGCGGACCAAACTCAACACCAGGTTTCACTCACTATGAACATATTGAGAAAAACTGTTAGCCTCCATGGTTTTATTAACACCCATAAACCAGCCATTCCCCCTTGCTTGTGAAATGGTGCATATCAAACATTGCATTTTATACCAATTAAATAATAGGACTGACCTGTTCACCCTTTGGACCTGGTTCACCGACTACACCCTGTAATAAATAAAATATAGTACTTTTTCAGTATTTTCACCTGTTTATATAACTTCAAGTAAAACTTATTGGGTGGGCGGGTAAGCACAAGTACGGATAATGTGATGGGAGAGGATGTTCCCACTCCTCACCACCCAACAAGAATCAGGACCAAAACATAAGTTTCCACATTAGGTCACAATTTTCCAAGAGTCTCTGGAACTTGGGGCATTCTCTGATCACATCCTCATAAAATTTGACTAGTAGAAATGTAAATTGAGGGCTAAATAGAAAGTGTGTACAATGGAAATTTTTACTTTTCTCAGCTTTTTTTCCTTCTGTTAAATTATATTAATAGACTTTTTGCTTCTTAATCTCAACTCTGAGTAATTTAAAATACCTTTCTTGATAGCTCTTTATGATAAATTCTAGAAAGTTCTCCACGGGGCCAAAAGCAAGCTTTGTTTCTCAACATGGTAGAAATCACCCTTCCAAATAAAGAACTTTCTGGAGTGCTGGAGCTCTTACCCTGTCACCTTTCATTCCAGGAAGTCCAGGGGGCCCAGGCAAGCCAGGGAGGCCGGGGCTACCCAGAGAACCCTGGAAAACAAACACAAAGTCCCCGGTGTTACTGTCACTGCAACACTGAAAGCACGGAAGGCAGAAACAACCTCAGGTGTGCTGACTTGTGTCTAAAATAAACGTGCTGCAGTTGGTTAACTCTGCTTCTTGGGTTTGCCTCTCTTTCATATTCTCAGGAGAAGAGGGAGGGGCCAATGCTCTCCCAGCCTTCACTCCACCCTGAGGTCCTCGGTTCCCGTTGCACTCCTTGGCAACAGTGGGCTCTTTCAGTCAAGCCCCGCCACCCCAACTGCCTGCAATGGCGCAGCTGTGCCTCTCGCCGTGTAAACAAGCACTGCACAAGAAGTAAAAGGCACCATTCACTGTTTTCTGCCATTCCAAGAACAACGAGAGGCCAAATGTAGCACTTCACATCTCTCCAGGTTTAAAAATGGATGCTACAAACCACACGGATTAAAACACCCTCTGAGGGTATCCTACCTGTAATTTGAAGTTTCCCCTTTACATTGTCCACATATTCACATAACAAGAGAAAGCAAGTACAGGTAATTCAATTGTAAATCGTTTTCTCCTTTTGCTTATTTTTAAAAATGTATTGTGTTTCATAGAAGGCAGATAAATGAAACTTTTTTACTTACCAGTTTACCTGGTAGGCCTGGGGATCCCACTGGTCCTAATTCTCCTCTACTGCCCTGTAAAAACACAAACATTGTCAACTGGATATTTTGCCAAAATTCAAATGCTTAGTTACTATGTAAATAAAATAACATCCTACCTAGGATTTTTCCCTTCAGCTGAAGGCACAGGCCATCATACATAGTGCCTACAGCATCCTGTGTTCATCTTGCATTGAATGATTCGAATGCTCTTTACTGTGATTACAGATGTTTAGAAAAGACAGCTGATACATGTATATGAAATGGCAATTAGTCGCTTTCAACATCTAAATCACATCCTAACTTTTTTTATGGTTATTTGTGCCCGTGTTTTAAGCCCTCACTTAGATTATGTGTTCTTGAGGGATTGCTATATATTAATTTGGAATTCTGCACAGTGCCTAGAACACAGAATACATTTTCAGGTCTACAGAACATTTCAAAGCAACATCTGGCAAATGATCTTAAACCTCAACAGAGTGAAAAAAGAAACACAGAATAGATATGTTTGCCTTTAAATTACTATTGCAGCTTCAAAAAGACACAGATGGTAAAAATTTGTAAAGTTTCTGAAGTAAAACTTTTTTCTTCTACTCATTTTTGTTCTAAACATATCTTAAAAGATTAAACAGACTTCCGAAAGTAGAATTTATAATGAAGATACACCAAAAGTAATTTTATTTTGTGAACCCACTTCAATTTTTCATTTGAAACTCTAAGCTTTCAAATTTTTATTTGAAACACTAAACTTTTTGGATCTATTGAGAAAAAGAAACACATGAACTTTTCAACTTTTTTCCCTGAGAACTTCATACAATTTTATGCAATCTGACAATCTGACAAAAGCTCATTTTATTTCTTAATTTTTCGTTTGTTTATTTGTTTGAGACAGAGTCTCACTTTGTTGCCCAGGCTGGAGTGCAGTGGTGCAATCTTGGCTCACTGCAACCTCCATCTCCTAGGTTCAAGCAAGTCTCCTGCCTCAGCCTCCTGAGTAGCTGGGATTACAGGCGCATGCCACCACCCCCGGTTAACTTTTGTATTTTTAGTAGAGATAGGGTTTTGCCATGTTGGCCAGGCTGGTCTTGAATTCCTCATCTCAGGTGATCCGCCCACCTCAGTCTCCCAACGTGCTGGGATTACAGGCATGAGCCACTGCGCCCGACTAGCTCATTTTATTTCTAACGCATGTTCAACTAAGCTGAACACTGACATTATTGGATAAATAATCACATTTCCTGGAAGGTGTATACAAAACTCAAAGGAGTCCTTCAAGTTAATTTTTCTGTAAAATGACAACTCCATATTAATGTTTACTATTTATAAATGCTTCTGATAAGATTCTTCTGACTCATGCTATTTATTCATATTTAAGTTTAACAAAGTGTCAAGATCCATAAACCTTCTGAATTTTGAATTTCTCTAAAGGATTAAGAACTATTTGCCAATTTACAACAATCTAGCAATTAGTATTAGTAATAATTTCATGGTAGTCATTTCATATGACTTACAGGTGATTTAAACTAAATGCTCTTAAACATTTTTCAGCAACTTTGTATAAATAACCTGTGTCTGGTATATGACTTTGGGATGATGCATTGGTCCTTAACCTCATGACCAGTTTGCAAGCCAGAGGCAGTGCCCCATGAGGGTGGATGCTGGGAGAATGTGAGTCTAGATGAAAACTAGCCCCTGTGATAGATTCCTCTATCCATCTACAAATATAAAAATTGGGTTCTACCCCATCTTTCAACTTCAAAGTTCAAGACAGATTTTCTTCATCATATCTGCTCTGTTGGCATTTCGAAATAATTTCTCAAGTGCATCATGATTGACATCATAAATATCACTGGGCTCACGTGACTTAAATTCACAGAACAATTAACAGTAATTGGTAGGGAAAAGTTAATATCAGAAGGGGAAAGCTCAATTCTTGGCACATCCTCAAGTATTTCTAAATAAATGAAACATTATGCTATCTTATCCAAAATAAAGATGATTATTGTACATTTTTTTCTCTTCCATAAACCAAAGGGCTAAATTAAAATAAGAGACTGTATAATCTTTGATTTATTTGGGGGAGGATTAATTATCTTTCCAGTGAATAACAAAGATTTTCTCTGTTGGACTCTTATTTTCTCTGTCTTTTCTAAGTTCTTATTATAGCTTATAAGTGCTTTCCAACCAGTGGCAGACCCTTGGTAATATATATGAATGAACAGCTCAGAGACCCACATACACAGCCCGCTCTGCTGAACTTGTGTACTCATAAGAGCCCATCATATGTAACACAGAGGGAAGAATCAGTAAAATTGTGAGCATTTACTCCCGTTACTGCACAAATGGACAGCATTTTTATTTCACTTCTATCTTATACATCCTTGGCCATTCTAAATGCAGGTGATTTTACGGAAATCACCTCACTGTGAAAAACGATAATGTTTATTTTCCCAAGAGTGACCAAACAAGGTGTTAGGGCAAGATTTTCTGATACTCATTCATGTGATTTCTTTGTCTTCTAAGAACATGCATACTCTTTCTCTAAGTTCTGGAGTTTCATCTACTAAGCTAAGATGAACATAAATAATCAAGATATAAACAGTTATCTCTGAAAACACAGACTAAACACATTCCTCAGGAAGTAATTACGCATGTGGGAGTTATTTATATCCTACTGCTCAAGGTCATCACCAAGCTCTGATTGTAAAAATTCAAAAAATTGCAACCTCAGGTGTAAATGGGTTACCCATGGCACTGGTAACCACAAGTGTGCTAAATAAATGCTAAAAGTCTTAGTCTTCAGCAGCCATGGTGATAACCGTGTTCTCAGATGTGGGCAAGGAGGGTGGTAGGAAAAGGCCATTCTTCCCAGTTGCTAATATTTATAAACCCCAGGACAACAAGAGTTCCAATTTACAATAAAAGAATCAGAAGAAACTGGAATAGAGGAAAAATCCTACCATTAAAAATGATGAATTGGCTGGGCACGGTGGCTCACACCTGTAATCCCAGCACTTTGGGAGGCCGAGGTGGGCAGATCACTTGAGATCAGGAGTTCAAGACCAGCCTGACCAACATGGTGAAACCCCATCTCTACTAAACACACAAAAATTAGCTTGGCATGGTGGCAGGTGCCTGTAATCCCAGCTACTCAGGAGGCTGAGGCAGGAGAATCACTTGAACCTGGGAGGTGGAAGTTGCAGTGAGCCAAGATCACGCCACTGCACTCCAGTCTAGGTGACAAAGTTAGACTCCATCTCCAAAAAAAAAAAAAAAAAAAAAAAAAATATGATGAACCACAACCAAAGGCTGTACATTTATCTTGGATGCTCTGTGCTGCCACATACATCCCCCAACAAATTCAGACACATCTGCCAACTCATCTCTTTTTAAGAAGCCAATCAGGGCTGGGCGCAGGGCCTCATGCCTGCAATCCCAGCACTTTAAGAGGCTGATGTGGGCAGATCACCTGAGGTCAGGAGTTCAAGACCAGCGTGGCCAACATGGTCAAACCCTGTCTCTACAAAAATTAGCCGGGTATCATGGTGGGCACCTGTAATCCCAGCTACTCGGGAGGCTGAGGTGGGAGAATTTCTTGAAACCAGGAGGTGGAGATTGCAGTGACCTGAGATTGCCATTGCACTCCAGCCTGGGCAACAGAGTGTGACTCTGTCTCAAACAAACAAAAACAAAGAAGAAGGAGCCAATCTGGGCTTTGAAAAAGATGCAGACCTTCTATCACTGATTCTCAGTGATAGCTATGCATGATGCATTCCCAGTGATGCATTCCCATGGTGCAGTCCCAGTGACTGTGGAGAGACTACTGATGTTCATAGATGTGAGACACTTGCCATGTGCAAGAGTTCTGGAAAACAAAGAACTAGCACAGCCCAAATTGTAGCAATATCCTTCTGGGAGACACTGGTAGAGAAAGGAATCCCCTGAGTTCTTTAGAAATACATTGCACTAGATATCCTCCCCCCAGCTCCATCTCCCCATTCCCTATCTTTATTCAGCCCCTTGCCCTCTGATTGTAAGTCTGCAGGTCTGGGGTAAGATCCAGGAATCTGTATGTGTTTATGTTATATTTGTTTGTCTTTACCAGCTTTACTCAGACTTTTGTTAAATGCCCACCACCAAAGTTCCATACATTTTAAATAATTTGCTCAATATGTCTTGTAACATTAGCATTCAGCAAGCAAACCTCAACCGAAAAACATCCTGTGGAGCTATGATTTGAGCTACTGAGGCATGCGAGAGTGGATCTGAAGACATGGACGCTAAGCTCAGTGGCCTGGTCTGAAGCTGATTTTAACATGCATCTGGTAACTTCAGGCAAGCAACTTAACCTCTCCGTGCCTGTTTCCTCATCTATAAAGTGGGAATAAAAATAGTACTTATCTCATAGGGCTTTTCTGAGGATTGAATAAGTTAAAAGACATAAATCACTTAGAATTATGCCTGTCTCATAGTAAGCATAGTAGAAGTGTTAGTTATATTGATCTGAGGTAATTACTAAAGAAATCGGTCAAAAAAAATTTTAACCGAATGTTAAATTAAGTGTTGTTTGCCTTTAAAATCCCCCAAGTCTCTTTAAAAGCACAAGTTGTGCTTGGAAAAAAATAAGTATTTAGTCCTCATGTCTCCAGTTTCTGTCAACACCACTGATCATCAAGCAGGCACCTTCTTTATAAACAAGTACTGGGTGCTATTTTGTAAAAATTATTTCCAAAAATACATACAGCTAAATAATTCAAGTTAGAGGTTTTCCTTTTAAAATGGAACTGTTAGACTTTTAAAAGATCACAGAAAATATCAGATTTAATTTAATTATACTTATGTTGGCAAAATTATTTTCCCAATAAATGGATTTTATTCCATCATGCTCTAGCTTGTAATGGCTGTTGTCTTTGTTCAACTACCCAAAATGCTAACTGAAAAATGAACACTATCTTCAGTGCCTTTCCAATTCACAAGTTGGAAATTATAAATCACTATACTTAGTGTGTACTATATATTAAGTGCCTCTCTCTGGCAAAAAGAGTGCTGATTAACCCAGGAGATCAATTATGATTTCTATAGATTGCTGCTTTTATAAACCCGTTTTCATGTTAACATTGAAAGATCATATTAGTCCTACTAGAATGGTAACATTTACATTTGTCACAAAGATATTTTAAAAATCTATTCAATTTTACATTATATAGTTTGCATATTTCTCTTGTGTAGGTTGATATATGCCCTCATACAGAGGCAGAAAAAAAAAATCTGTCCAAACCCTAACCATCACACACATCAGCTTCACAAATTATTGACAGAGGAAACATGCCAGTGCCTAGATGGAGTGGGAGGGTGGCTTAGATCATTCACAATACAACATTTGTGGATCTCTGTTGGTGTTGGAAGGGTGGTAAAGGACCACAAGAGAAAGTAGACAGGCTTCTGTACACAAGGAATGTATCATCTTCGGAAAACTGAGGTAGAGCAGCATGAAACTCATCCCAGTCAGAGCCATGAGAGCAGAATGAACACAACCCACTCAGCAAACTCCCTGGCAAGTTCTCAGAAGCCCGGAAGACAGAAGTGGACCAAGAGCTACCACATGGTAGGACCAAATGAAAAGCCCAGGTCATGTGCCTGTGCAAAACCAGGAGCCACCCAGACCAGGTGAAAACTAAGGGGAGTGCCATAGAGAAATACAGAAGCATAACCTACATCATAAAGGCAGGCACCCATACGAAATCACTGGAGGCACCAAAACGAACGGACTATATTTTTGCAGTAATATTGGCAAACATTAAAGGAAATACCACTTAATTTCAAATACATGCTTCTAGGACACATTAGAAATGTGTGTTCATGTCTTCATCTCCAACCCACATACCTCAGTAGCTCATTTCTTCTTCTTAGCTTGTTTTAGATTTGCAGGAAAAACTGAGCAAACACGTGAGGCATTGTTAAAAATGTATGAACTTACCTACAAAACTGAATTTAATGATGTAAAGTGAAAGAACAAACATGTCTTTCAGTAAGTGGATGTGGTGTTAAAACTGCTCCAGAACTGTAATATTTATAACTTATCATGACATTTTTCAGAAAATTTTATAGCAGGTGAGAAGTCAGTTATTACCAACAAAAACAGCGTGGCAGGATTTATTACGCCTCCAATTCAGTTTGTTTCAAGAAATATTGATTGAGCGCTACCTTATGGCAGGCCCTGAGGAAAGCGAGGTGGGAAACACAGCGGTGAAACAGACATGACTAGCATCTTCTGCAGTTACCACGGCATGGGGTACAAAGGAGACAAGAGTTCAGAACAAGGAAAGATCACTTCTATCTGGGGGACAGGGCATAATTGGAAATGTTTTCATGATGCAATTAACATTCCAATTACATCTGAGATGGCTTATGGAATGGTGAGTCAGAGAAATGAAGAAAAGAGCCATTTAAATGCAGCGTCTGGCATACAGGAAAGAGGTACGGAGAGTATTTGAGAATTAGCATGGAGTCCAACCTGACTTGAACACAAGATCTGAGTAAAGCCAAAATGAGAAGTAAAACTGGGAAGTTAACAGACAGTTTAAGATTTTAGACTTCCTCTTACTGTCCGTGGAAATCCATCGAAGATTTTTAAATGGGGAGAAGTGAGTATGGACGCTGTACTTCGGAAATACCAATATGGTGGTGTGTGTAGACTCAGGGAACTATCATTCCCCAGGGCCTTTGGAATTGTGTTTGGTATTTTTGTTTGTCCCAGTGACTGTGGAGACCCTACTGATGTTCATGCAGGGTGGAGGTCATGGATGTGAGACACCCTGCCCTGTGCAAGAGTTCTGGAAAACAAAGAACTAGCCCAGCCCAAATTGCAGCAATACCCTTTGGGAGACACTGGTAGAGAAAGGAAAGACTGCAGCCGGTGAGACAATTGCAGTAATCCAAGCAGCAGGTGATCACCTGAGCCAGGGTGGTAGTAGTGGGAATGGAAATGAAGAGTCAAATGTAAGAGATCTTGAAAAGAGGACAGAACCAACAGGTCCTATTTGTGACAGGAAATGTGATGGAGGAAAATGCCAAGGTTTTGAGCCTCAGGGACAGGAGCAATGGCAAGAATTTGGACTCTTACAGAAATTCAAAAATCAAAATCTAAAAAATCAGATCCAAAACCCTGCATCAGCATAACCTCCTATGATTTGCCTCTCCTCACATAGGAGAATCAACCCCCTACCCCATCCTCTCCTGAGGTGCTGCCTCTGGTTCTTCATTGCTTTTTGCAGCCCATGCTAAGCAGCTCTCCCTACTCCATGTCATGTTTTGTATTCACGCATGGTCCTGGCCCACAACAAGTGCTCAATGTTCCTTTAACTATATGGAGCTTTCTGCTCTTTAAAGTGTCTAATACAGCCAGGCGAGGTGGCTCACACCTGCAATCCCAGCACTTTGGGAGGCCAAAAAGGGTGAATCGCCTGAGCTCAGGAGATTGAAATCAGCCTGGGCAACATGGCAAAACCCTGTCGCTACAAAAAATACAACAATTAGCTGGGCGTGGTGGTGTGCGCCTGTAGTTCCAGCTATTCTGAAGGCTAATGTGGGAAGATCACTTAAACCCAGGAGGTGGAGATTGCAGTGAGCCATGATCTTACCACAGCACTCCAGCCTGGGCAACAGAGTGAGAGTCTGTTTAAAATAAAATAAAATAAGATGAATAAGAGATGTAATAGTAAACATTCACAAAGTTCTAATGGCCCCACACTGCTCAATCTTCCTGGGCTCGTCATATAGCATCTTCACTGTTTTAGAAATGTGATCTGGCTATAACGTCATTGCTTCGACAGTTAACTTATGGAAAGTATTTTAATTAGAAATTCACAAGCTTCAAGTAAAAGAAAAGGATAAAGGAAGCACAGAGCAAGTGAGTGGGGGGCATGATGAGCTGGTTGCTTTGGCTGCAGAAATCTCAGGAAATCACCTGGTGGAAGCTGGCTGACAAATATCTGTGAGAAGTGAAGAAATTCCATTCTCATGCCACAAGACACCTGGAATACTTCACTTTTCTCAAATATGAAAATCTTCATTCCACATGCCCAAGAAATGCTTCAAAAGAAGTAATAATGATATTTGGAAATGTTTCTGTGTTCCCACTTGGAGTTCTTTTGGCTATTCAGCAGCCTTTGAAAATAAGAACTGAAACTGAAGGCCAGAGAGAATGTTTTAAAGTCAAATTTAAGTGTATAATATTTAATTTCCTAATCAATTTCTCTCTAGGGTTAAACTGTATATAGTGAGAAAATAGTCATTGCTATGGCTGCTGTAAAATAGACAAGTTTACAAACTCACACTAAGAGAAGTCTGGTGGTTTCTCCAAAGCAGAGCTACCCTATGACCCAGTAATTCCACTCCTAGGTAGGCACTCAAGAAAAATTAAAACATAAGTCCACACAAAAACCTGTATACAAATGTTCATAGCAGCACTTTTGATAATGGCCAAAAAAATGGAAACAATCCAAATGTCTAACACCCAATGCATGGATCAATAAAATGTGATATATCCACATAATTAATCCCCACAATTAAATATTATTCAAGAATAAAAAGGAATGAAGCACTGATATATGCTACAGCATAGATAAACCTTGAAACATTATGCTAAGTGACAGAAGCCAATCATTAGGAAAAAAAATAAAATACAGCCGGGCATGGTAGCTCATGCCTGTAATCCCAACATTTTGGGAAGCTGAGGCAGAAGGATCACTTGAAGCCAGGAGTTCAAGACCAGCCTGGTCAACATAGCAAGACACCATCTCTACAAAAAAAACCTAAAAATTAGCCAGGTGTGGTGGTGCACCCCTTTAGTCCCAGTCACTCGGGAGGCTGAGGTGGGAGGACCTCATGAGCCCAGGAGTTCAAGGCTGCTGTGAGCTATGATTGCGCCACTGCACCCCAACCTGGGTGATTGAGTGAGAGAGACCGTATCTCTTAAAAAATTAATTAATTATTTATTTTTTTAAAAAACCAAAAGCTAACATATTGTATGATTCCATTTACATGAAAATTCCAGAACTGGCAAATCTATAGAAACATAAAGTGGATTAGTGGTTGTCTAAAACCGAAGGAATTACGAGGAAATGATGGATGACTACAGGTGGGAGGTGGGTATAAGATTTCCTTTTTTAGGTGATGGAAATATTCTAAACTTGATTGGGATGAAGGTTGCACAATTCCATCAATATGCTAAAAATCAATAAAGATGGGTGAATTATTGAATTGTATCTCAATGTTGGGTCTTTTTAAATCACACTAAAATATTTCCTTAAACATGAGATGAGAGCAGAAAGGGTCACCATGGTTTTTGAGGCATTTTATTTTTGTTTCCATTTTCTGAAAAGGCATGCTGTGCATCTAAATAGCACTTCATCTCTTTGTCTTGGACTAGCATGGGCTCAAACATCAGACAAGCATTCATGGATGGATGAATGAATGAATGAATGAATAAATGGAAGAACATCCAACAAAGTCCTGAGAAGGTGCTTTGGGACAGCACAGCAAGGAAGGAATACTCACAGGAAGCCCCCGGGGTCCTCGGGGTCCCACCTCTCCTGGAGGCCCCTGTTGGCCCTGTTATGAGGAAGGAAGGTAGAAAAAAAGTTAACGCATACTGATTACAACAGGTTAGAACTTGGGGAGAGGTAAAATGGTGTCTTACCGGTTTGCCTGAATTTCCCATTGGACCAGGCTTCCCTGGAGCACCTGTACTACCCTAAGGGTAAAATGCAACATTCAAAGTAACTCATGCTGAAGTAAGCATAATCATCAATCTGCCCTACCCAGACTGGGTATCTTTTACATTTGAATAGCATTAATTCCCTGCTTTCACACTGAGAACCTGGGAATGTACAGAATCTCTTTCCTGTTAGATACATCAAAATTCTTTAGATTCAGGATATTGTCTGTGAGTCTAAGAAATATATTACAGGTCCAATGTCAAACAATGAGGGGTTTTAGCCTTCATTTAAGGGGATCCTCTTCAATTATAGAATTCTTCTTTCTTCACAATAATAATAATATATATCTTTCCTTTACCATTTCCACCTTCAATATAATTCTTTGACTCTTTTTACCTCACATTAAACTATTGAAATTATTAAGAATCCAACCAACATGGGGAAATAGGATGTGCTGCTGAGAAAGCCCCGTCAGCAAGCTCTAGGGAAAGCACATGTCTGGAGACGCCCTCTCCACCATCAATCTCTCGTGCAGCTCAAGATGCTGCAGACCGCTGTGATTGGAGGGTTGCAGCCTGGTACTCTAATAGCGACCAATCTTCTCTACATTGTTCACCTTGTATCTCTTTTCTTCTCAAGCAAAGCTATATTTTATCCCTTAAAATTTTTTCCACCTATTGTTTTTAACTGCTTACATTTTTGTTTTATGTAGGTCAATCAGAATGTGAAAAAAATGCCTAATATCTTTTTAGTTTAGCTGAATCATCCTAATAATAGTCTCTGACACAAGTTCTGCGGCTTAGTAATATCTTCCTTATTTTAGGTAGTAAGGAACAATAAAATTTTCTGTTTTATATTGGCAAAGGATGACATTTTCATTAAGGAAATCTAATTAGCAGCATTTTATCAAACTATGCTTTCTGCAGTTAGGAAAAATATTAGTATTTGAAGCCTTAACACTTTTACTTTTGTATCTCTCCCTAGGGCCAAATATAAAATAAAAGACATGCTGAAAGTATTAAAAATTACAAATATGTTAGTAAATAATAAAGAAATTAAGAAAACTATTAATTTAAATTTTAAAATATTTTACCTTTTCACCAGCAACACCCTTTGCACCAGGAATTCCAGGTACACCCTAAAAGAATACATACACGATGCAAGTTTAATCACTTCCTCTGAGAATCCATGAGACGCCAAGCCCACTGCACACTGCAGGGAGGCTGAAGGAATCATGGCAACCTCAAAGCTTTAATGTGAGGAAGATGCTTCCTAGTTCCCAAACCCTGCACAGTCATTTATAGAACTACCCACAGTTTAGAGGGCATGACTTTACTATATCTGGCTTGTTAAAGCTAAATGCCCTTAAAGCAAATCTTATCTTTAAACTAAAGTTACTTTTCAAGGACAAACTTCCCAAATTAGAATCCAGTACCATTTTCAGGTCAAGAGGAGCTCTAATAGGCAGGACAGAGACTACAGGCTTGTGACATGGTTTCATGTACAGAGTAATAAAATGAAGACCTCTCAAAAATGTTGGGCTTTGTAGTAGAAAAACGAAATGGTAGGAAGATGCTGGGTCTAACTCAGATTTGATATTATTGGGAGTGCTAATATTATCTGATTATTTAAAAAGCGTCAGGTGTCATAAAAGATAGGGGGCCAGGCTTTGATATTACCAAGTATTCTTTATTAATTAGAAAGATTTGCCTCCAAAGAGCCAAGAATACATGTGGTACAATCCACATGAACTTCCAGACACATTAATGCAAGGAAACACCAATTTGAACGACTGAAAATAGTACATAATCCAAGGGGTCAACTGAGCATACTCTCAGCACTCTTGTAGCTTAACCCTACTAACAAGAACTTTAGAACTGGTTTAAAGTGGAATGAAATATACATAACCCTACAGCTTAGGGTTAGTTTAAAAATATATTAAAAAGACTGAGTAAACTAAAGAGAGAAAAGGAATCCAAAACATAAAATTAAAGCCTATTATTTACAGTTATTACACAAATAGCTATTCAGAGAAAAAGTATAAAATATAAAATACAAATGTAAATTGTAAAAATGTAAAAGTAAAACATCGTATCTTCCCCAGAACTTATCAAATTAGGTAGCATGTCTCTCCCCAAAATGTATATCTTGAAAACATGTATATAAACCAGTTAACATATAAAGAATCAAATACTTACTGGTAACCCCTGCAATCCTGCATCACCAGGAGGCCCAGGTTTTCCTGGTTCACCCTGCAAAAAAAGCTTTTATCACATGATTGAACCTGTATGAGCTGCTGTATCACTTTTAAGAAAGGAAGGAGCACAGACGTTTTAAGTAAAAGGATTGTCCCAACAGCTGACTTTACACACACTTTTATAAAGTGACTTAATTTAGGGTGAGGGAGTAGGGTGGGAAATAGGACATAATTCAACCAAAATGCACAGTCTCTCTCAACCTACTTTCATCAACAGGGTAATTTTACTGAGTTCCTGAAACCAAGCGAATAATTATACTATTCTAAAAAGTATTTCATACTTGACACTTGATTCAAAAATTAAAGGAAGGGAAAAAGCCAAAGCTAGCTAAATAAATCTTTTGGTGATTTAGTAATGGAAATGCCGTGCTCAGTTGGCCAGGGCAGAGGCAGTCCCACTCACTCTTGGATTAAATTACACAGCCTACCTTTGTTCCAGGCATTCCAGGGATCCCATCACGGCCATCCACACCTGGCAAACCCTAAACACACACAAAGCAACATACTGTCTCTTACACACAGTCACATTCTTTTTCCTTTCATTATTTTCTAAAGTTGTATTGCAAGTCAATGATCACTGAAAAATGTGCTTGATGACTACAGCTCAGGACATACCGTGTCTCCTTTGGGCCCAGGAAGACCAGGAATTCCTCTAGCACCTTGAGCCCCCTGCAGGGTGGAAGAGAAAGAATAGACAAAACATGTTCGGTTATCATAATACTTAGACTTGTCAAAGAGATCAGCATAATCAGCAGATGACACTGAAAAGCAGGAGGCTTAGTGACTGAATTTAAACTCACTCTCTCTCCTTTGGGACCTGCTTCTCCTGGAGGTCCTCGCTGTCCTTGATCACCCTGTATGAAAATAAAATTTGTTAATGTAAGCAAAAGTTACTTATTAATCAACTTTTAAAAATTAGAAAGCATCATCCACGGCACCCAACTATTGGTCTTCCACCACAATGGCTTTGCTCTATCAAGGAAGTCTAGATGAAGAAATCTTTCTGTAAAAATGGCATTGTCTCAAAAATGGATATTGCCATAGAGATAACTAAGACTTGACTGTCTTTCGTTTGCCCTTAAATGCATTATGCCTCTGTGTTTTTGCGTGTAACATATAATGGATCCATGCAGTGGATTTCGACATCAGTAACTGCATGTACATATCAGCTAACTTCATTGACTGTTAAAGAGGTTTGAGGTTTGGATTAGTTGCCAATCTTTCCCTCATATTATTTAATCCCACAGTCAATCTTAGTGATTTCTGTCGAAGTGATCTAGCTAATGTTGATATATGCTACAGGTGGTAATAGATAAGAGGCTGTGTCTTCCTAAAGTACAGTTTTTGTTGAGTTGCTTAACTCTAAAACCTCAAATGGCTCCCTATTGCTACTGGATCTGTTCAAATGGCTCAGGTTGGCATTAAACATTCTCCATGATTTAGTTCTACCTTATCCATCCAATCTCATCTTTTCAACCAAACTTTCAACTCCAGGCCGTGACAGGCCCTATGACAGCACATATATCCCATCACCACCAACGGTGCCACCCCTGTACTTTGCTGCCTTTCCTGCCCACAGGCTTTCAAACCAATCTCCCCCTCAGGTCCTCTTACATGGATTACATCTATCCTATGCTTTAGCATTTGATCTTGTATAGTTTATCATTGAGTTACTTTCTGTCTTTCCCATTGGAACACAGGACTTTGACAGCTGGAAATTCTCTCTTTCTTATATCTTTTCTACTTTTTATGTGGCATATTCAATTATCAATGGATGGCTTTTTTGTCTATTTCCCTCAAAAAACAGGCTTGAGGAAACCTAAAATAATGACACATGGACATACGGCAATCAAAATATGGAATAATGGAGTCAGAAACCATAGAAAATGAAAAATATCAAATGGGCAAGAAACTAGAAATGAGATAGTTACTGAGACTCAACACATCCTGACAACCAAAGAAAAGTAACACACAGCAAACATAAATACTTAATAATTTGGCTTAATCCATGAAGAAAAAAAATCATATCAAGTCAGAAGAACATTTCTATGTACCCAAGAAAGATACCTGTCTTAATTAAATTTAAATTTTAACATGTGTATAAAAATTGTCCATTTTTCCACTTTAGTTATTCACATGTAAAGAATACTGCACACATATGCATACATAGCAAAAAAAAAAAAAATCTATCATTGGGTTTTGTGGAAGGAAAATCACTTACAGGTGCACCAGGAAGACCCTGAGGCCCAGGTTCGCCATCTAAGCCCCGAGCACCCTGCAAAAAAGCAAGACAATGGAAAAAACTGAGATCAGTCATGTATGTTAAAGGAAGCATCCATCTTTCTAAAGACATTTAATAGCCAGATGAAAAAGAGGTTTTATGCCTGTAATACATACAGTGATCCCTGAGGAGTAATTACTTAGGCACCTCAGGTAAAAAAAAACACTTGTTTACATCTACTCAGCATACCAACTGTACTTAAACACAATATTTGATGCCACCTTGTATTTTTTTTTTTTTTTTTTTTGAGACAGAGTTTTGCTCTTGTTGCCCAGGCTGGAGTGCAGTGGCGCGATCTCGGCTCACTGTAACCTCCACCTCCTGGGTTCAAGCAATTCTCCTGCTTCAGCCTCCTGAGTAGCTGGGACTACAGGCGCATGCCATCACGCCCCAGCTTATTTTTGTATTTTTAGTAGAGACAGGATTTCACCATGTTGGCCAGGATGGTCTCAATCTCTTGACCTCATGATCCGCCCGCCTTGGCCTCCCACAGTGCTGTGATTACAGGCGTGAGCCACTGCACCCAGGCAACTCTGTATGTTTTAAGTTAACACTGCACCCATTCTCAGTTGCTGACATGAGCTAAACACACAGGTGCTTATTAATAGATGGGTAAATCTATTAGAAGAAGTTTGGTAGCTACTCTCAGAGTTCTTAACATTTCTACAGATATTCATTAACCGCCAGGCGGGTGGATCACATAAGACCAGGAGTTTGAGACAGCCTGACCAACACAGCAAAACCCAGTCTCTATAAAAATACAAAAATTAGCCGGGTCTGTTGGCACATGCCTGTAGTCCCAGCTACTGAGGAGGCTAAGGCAAGAGAATCACTCCTCCGAGAGGAGGAGATTGCATTGAGTGGAGAGAGCACCACTGCACTCCAGCCTGGGCGACAGAGTGGGACCCTGTCTCAAAAGCACACACAAAAAATTTATTAACGGTGAAGGCCATGGAGCCACTCTAAGAACAACTGCTATACTCTGGTGCTGCCACACTGTGAAAGGGATTTCTGGGATTCTGGATCTCCCACCAAGATCTGGAATAAGAAGTCCAGCCATGTGATTCATGGAAGGAATTACTGGAAGGACCTTAGCATACCCTCTCCCATTCTAGACAGATATTAGGTTCAATTCGCATAAAGTAACCAACCTATTTTCTCAAGAACAGATCCACTCTATCAAGTGATGACATAAGAACAACTCAGAGCTTTATAAATCTAATTATCTTGAAATAATCTCTGATGTGGCTAACATATTGTACACTATCACCTCTTTATTTTCATCATGAGAATCAAAATGTGATCTTAAGATCTTAAAAAGCGTTTTTAGTGCTCTCTATGTATGCTATCTGACAAAATATAACCCCTGTCTTTCTTTTTCTTATCTACTAAGTGAATAAAAAGGCATAATGAGGCAGCCTTCTAATGAACCAGGTTGAGATGTGAAGATGATAAAATAAATGAAAAACAATCAAGAGTACTGGATAGATGTCAGGCCAAGAAATCAAGTGTCAAATTTGAATCAAGTGTCAAATCAAGGAAACCAGGTGGACAGCATATGTAGTAAGAATTAAAAATTAGAAAATCCATGATAGAAGCTTCAGACATAGGTAGAATCAAAGAAAGAACTCAACTGAAACAGAGGTACCAGAGAGCCCTGAAATTCTTTGATCCCTGAAAAGTAGGACAGAGCAAAAGGCATTCTACATTCACCAGAGAAGAAGAGATTTTGAAGACCTGAAAAAGACCTTGAATTTATCATTCACCTTGCATTACAAGAGCAGAACCCAGCCTTTGCATTATAGAAATGGCTTTGATGCACTCTCTCTCTCTCTCTTACTGCTGTTCAGCATGAGCTTAGACTCAAACTGCTGTTACTAGGTAACAACTCTATGGGTCTGAGTTCACAAGAAGAGCTTTTTTTTCTTTCTTTCTTTTTTAAGGCAATTTGACAGAACTCAGAGGAAATGAGAAGTTTGAAAAATACCAAACAGAAAAATATCTCAAATGAAGACCATGTCAAGAACAGTAACTCGTTTCAAAGTGAGGGGTCACATGTTCTGGGGGATGATTTAAATCCAGAAAAAATGAAGGTATCAGCAGCTCGGCAATAAATGGGATCTATTATCTAATAAAAGAAAAGATACACACTGAATGTTACTTAAGGTAACATAAATATAGAAATATGAATGCATCTAATATGTTTTACAAATACAAAGTTTTCAGAAAAGAAATATTGATCGAAAAGATAGATAAGGAAAGCAGGCAGAATGAAAATACCTAGAAGTGACAAAGAGCCTGGAAAGAAAACATTAAATTGATAAAAAAGAATTGATAAATAAGCCTGATCCTTCATTCACCAAGTTGTGCATCTCTTTTTTTAAAAAGAAAAAATTAATTTCATTTATTGAGCATATACAATGTACAATGTATTATTACTTAACTGTTAATAAAAGGCTCTGTGCTGCTGGTGGAGCTGACACCAATTAGCCATAGAGGTTATAAAGAGAATGAGGTCAGGGTCAGAAGTGATGGTGGGGAAAGATGCTTTTTGTATTTTCTGAAGCCTATAAATTAACTTTCCTAACATTCTTTCCAAGAAGTGGTAACCATTTTCTCAAAATCTGATAGAGAGGCTAAACACACCCCTACACACATGCCAAGGAAAACACTTCTGAATGCATCATGATGATTCTGTGATGATAATCACTGAGCTAAGCATTGCCTGTCCTTCATCCTCCACCAATAGAAACACCTCATCCTTCTAATGCCATCTCCTTCATGGACCCTCTCAGTTTTCCTATCAAGATTAGCCCTGCTTCTGCTGCACTCCATCATACCACTGGCCCTCAGATTCATGTCTCTTTTGCTTGCATTGTAGTTAACTATCTACTTACTTGTCTCGCCCAATAAATAACCGACTTGATAAAGGTCTTATTCCCCTTGGAATCTCCCCAGCAGCTTGCAGAGTGCCTTGGTATGGAAGTGCTGGGAGAATCTGGTTCCTGAGACAGGTCTAAGGGCAGGCTAGTGTCCTCCAGCCATAAGTGTATAACACATGCTAAGGGCAGGGCTCATGGATCAGCTTGCAGGTGGGTCACTGGAGGCCCCAGTGTCTTTGGGGGTGTCCTGCCTTGGCTTACCTCTCCTTTTCCATCCTTCCTGTCTTTGTCTTGCCTGACCAGAAGCACTGCAGGTACTGTGCCAGTGGTATCAATGCTAACCGCTGATCATGATAATGAGGTAAAATGTAAAAAGCTTGTTTACTCTGATTTACTCAACATAATTTAAAATAGATTAATACATGGCAAATATCATGCATACTGCTCATTCCTATTATCTGTGCTTACAACAGAATTGCGAAAACCTCATCACACATCTACAAAGCATCATAAAATAACATGTTTTAGACTGGGTGCAGTGGCTCATGCCTGTAATCCCAGCACTTTGGGAGGCCAAGCTGGGTGGATTACCTGAGGTCAGGAGTTCAGGACGAGCCTCACCAAATGGTGAAACCCCATCCCTACCAAAAAATACAAAAATTAGCTGGGTGTGGTGGCAGGCACCTGTAATCCCAGCTACTCTACTCGGGAGGCTAAGACAGGAGAGTTGCTTGAACCTGGGAGGTGGAGGTTGTAGTGAGCCGAGATAGTGCCATTGCACTCCAGCCTGGGCAAAAAGAGTGAAACTCCTTCTCAAAAAGAAAAAAAGAAAAAAAAAGTTGTTGAATAAAAAGCTTTGTTTAAATAGCCAAAATTTTAAATATTTAACATATTTTGATATTATATTATTGTCATCACCATCTTACTTTTTCCCCTTTGTCTCCAACTATGCCGGTGATGCCTCGCAAACCCTGGGCTCCCTGGAAATGTAAAAAAGAGAAGTGAATTATTTTAGTTGAAGCAAAGCTTTTTAAAATCTCATCACAAAAGCTGATCTAGAAAATGGAGATTATCATAACCAAAGGTAATACTAAGAAATAGTGACAATATATAGACAAACATTTCTAGTTTAGAAAGTCCAAACAGAATTCTTCATATGGTAAACCTTTTTATAAAATTCTGAAGCCTTACACAAAACTGGAGTTGACAAAAAAGTAAATACCAGCATAAGAGAAATTATGATAATATGTTTGACTTACCTTTTAACTCATATATAGAACTTACACTATTATTCCCACTTCCTTCATGGCATGTAACTTGGTGACATGTAACATGATTTTAAACCTTGAAATAATTTTTTCCCACCAGTGGACACCATCAAAAGCAGTAGTTTCCCAGGCTAGCCCATGAAAGCCTATAACCTAGAAAGGAGCTGGAGCCTCCATCAACCCCTTGTAGTCACTATTCATTATACCATTCTTATGATGAAAGGCATTCTGAATTCCAACTTGGGGCAATAGGAACCCATCTTAGGCATAAGAGTGGATAATCCTAAAAACGAGGGGCTGAGTGTGATTTCTAGGATCTCTTTCAATACTGGAATGTTACCATTCTGGACTCTCTGGCCCCATAGTAGGAGGGATCCAGAAATCGAGCCTGGAAGGAGTGAGCCTGGGAATACCGTTGGAAGCAGAGGAGGGTGGATGTTCCACTAGAAAAGTGGGGTTAGCTACTTCTGGACAACCTGCTAACTGTTCCCATTGGCTTAAGATAAAGGAGCTCTAGGCCAGCCATTTCTCTCTTCTCACTTGGAGAAAAGGGGGCAAGTCCATGACCAACTCTCATTCAGACCAGTCACAAATTCTATGTAGATCTGTCAGGAATGACCTCCAATTCAAATATGCAAGATGATCCAGTTTAGGATATCCATTTAGAATATCGAGTGAGATGTGGCCATGGCCATATCAGAAGAAAGCTGCTCTTGTATAGCTCATTTCCTGGCTCTAAAGTTATTTCTATAAAAAGAATATTTGGGTCAATAGCAACAACACAACAATACCACATATTGTCTCTTGAGGTGTCTACTTTGAAGAACAGAGCTTTCTCTAAATATTCGAAGAAGCATATTTTTTAAAGTTGTGCATTACTTTATATTTGTGCATTTACATTTAAAAAGTATGTGCTTTTGAAAATTTGGCATACCTATTCCCAAAGAGCAGAAGGTCATCAAGCACTAACAGATATCTCCCAATGGACCACTTGAGCCACGCAGCACCCAACATAGATCCTTAATCCCTGAAAACACTGTTTTAGAATGTTGTTTGCAAAATCCTGTTTTGAGAATCTTTGGGAATGGCTTTTATTAAAAAAAAAATTTTAATCCCTACTAAATTTTCATCAGATCAAAAAAAAGCATATGTCACTTACACCATGTATTCCTATCTCCTACCTGTGAAACACAGTCCAGCTCCTAGTGTCTCATATGGCAAACACTCAGGGGAGGGCAAACTTCTGAAACAAACACGCTGGACACCACAGATCCCCTGAAAGTTCTCATGTGGCTTAAAAGCAGAGACCATTTCTTCCAGATCCTCTGACTTACTTCCTTTAGCTTAATTTCCCTTACACTTTAAATGCCCTTAAACACTAATCTGTGCAGCTCCCTGAACCCTTTTTAAACAGCCAGTCCTGTGGAGAAGAGCAGAGCAGGCAAAGGGTGTTCCTGTGTTTGTCTGCAACTCTTCAGTTTTTAAGAACAGTACCTGAGCTAGTCTTTAACATAGTCTATACCCTGGCTAGCTGCAATGTTAAATTAATAGTCTTCAATTATTATTTCCAAAATTGTCATTACTCATTTTAACAAGAAAAAAGGTGTAACAACTCCATTTTAATGTAATACAAAAGTAACTCAAATTCTGATTTAACAACATCTGAAACTGAAGTTTGATGATGCCCCAAATCACCTCACTGTGAATATTATTGCAGAAATCTGCTGGAGCACAAGGGACCAACTTTTTATTAAAAGACATGATATGAGCAATTAAGAATGTTTTAATTAATTATAATGATTACATACTAGAATAAGCTACATTAATCCAATAAATGATATACCTACTGCATATTTAGAATACACAAAATTTTCTCATTATATCTTGTGAAAATATGATAGAACATAAAAGATATGTATCATCCTCTTGTGCTTAGTATTTGCTTTTCAATTGCCTGGACCTGAAATCTGGTAAATGAATGTATGTAATTATACGTAGAATTTTTCTGTTAAAAAAGTGCTACAATATATAATGAAGACCCTCTCCTATTTTGAAAAAGTACTTATACCCCAATGCTGGTGTGGTGGAAAAAATAGAGGACACCAAGTTCATGTAATGCTATTCATCCAACTGCTAAATAGAAAATATTCCAACAGTCATGGAAAAAAAAAAAAAGAATATTTACATATCCTAGTTAAATATTTTTTAAAAAATACTTTACTGGAGGTCCTTGAGCTCCAACTTCTCCCAGTTCTCCCTGGTCACCTTCTTCACCCTTAAAAAAAAAAAAGCAAAGAAAAGCACACCAAAGGTTATTCTAGCAAATGAACATAGAAATAGGCTTGGTCTAACTCAGTATATTTTAAGTTCACTTGGTGACTCCTGAATTATTCTACTTTCTTAAATTATTTTATATGGGCAGTCCAAATTAATTGTAGAACATTCAGAAAGTACGGAGAAGTATACATATAAAAAGGCACCTGAATACAACCATTTAACTGTAAATACCAGTAACATTTAGATGTTATCCTTTCAAAGCTTTTCTAAAGTGGGGAAGGAGGAAGAGAGACAAAGATACCAAGAAAAAGACAGAGAGATAGAGAGAGAAAAGTTACTCACTTATTTCCAAGTGTGTGTCAAATGGGGGGGATGTATTATTAGAAAAATGTCATTATACTATGAAAACTTTTTCATAAACTATGATATGTTTTCATCGTGATTTTTATTTTAGCTTTTCTTATTATAATTTTTGCACCATATACAATATTTTAATGCAAATCAGCCATTTCTTTCATGGGTTATACCTTTAATGTCACTCATAGAAAAGCCTTTTCCACTCCAAAAATATATATTTCTTTATATTTTTGCTCTAGTAATGTTGTAAC
The DNA here is from genome assembly GCF_002776525.5 of Piliocolobus tephrosceles. NCBI lineage: Eukaryota > Metazoa > Chordata > Mammalia > Primates > Cercopithecidae > Piliocolobus > Piliocolobus tephrosceles. The sequence continues at coordinate 101,969,889 of NC_045438.1, read as the reverse complement.
TTCTTACGTAGAAATCTTTAATTATCAGTAATTTGTTTTGATGTAAAACAAAACATAGAAATCTTTTCTCTTTTTTCTTTCTCACTGGCCACTCTTCCAATAATAGATTCTCTCCACACAGGTTTCAAAATCCATCCTTAACATATGCTATATTGTTACTGGCTCTAGACTTTGATTCTGCTCTGCCGATCTACTATATGATATTGCCAATACCACAACATGTTAATTACTGAAATTCTATAATACATTTTAATCTCAGGTAAGGAGAATTCCCTTATCTGTATTTTTCATTTATAGTTACTCTTATTTTTTAGATTTCCTAAATGTTTACTCTTCCAAATCAACTTTAGAATCATTGGGCAGATCTTTACAGAGTCTACTTGCTTTGTACTAGGACTGTATTAAATTAATAGAGTAATATGGCAAGAGTTAAAATCTTGACAATATTGAAATAATTTATCTTGATTTTTTAAACAAATTATGAGAATCATACATATTGGTTTTAGCCTCATAATTATATTCAGATTATATTTCACTAGAAGCTATGACTGACAGTGGGAAGAGGCAGTCCCAATGGGAAAGCCAGAGAATTAGCTAGTTCTTGGCATGGATAATCATCACATGTGCCTAATTAAATGCTACTTCTATTTCCCTACAAAAATATAAAACTAGATACAAAACAGCAGTGATTGATATGTCCACTGCAATTTTTCCATAACTAGGTACAGGATATTTTCCATAGATTCTCCATAAACTTTGGAGTCATATATTTGAATTATTTCACCTACAAGTGAAAACCACACAACTAATCCATAATCTGGAAGTTAAATGACAAATTTAGTAGTAGCAATTTATTATCATTTCACTATGATTTTTGCATGAGTATTGACCTGCTGTATAATGTTACTAATACCACATGTTAATTATTAAAATGTTACTATTCATTCCTATATTCATAAACAGTTTTTAAGATCTTCATTAACTAATTTGTAGAGTAAAATTCAAGACAAATTTGTGAATTTGAATCCAAATTTCAGGCCTCCAAGCTCTTACCATTCTGTTTTCAGTTTCAGTTCAGTCTATCTGCTCACCCTTTCAAGGTTCATTCTGCAATGAGCTATGGCCATCCTATTGATTTTCAAAGACATCACTTACACTTTCAAGTGACACTAAAATGTAAAATAAAGAAATTTCCACAAGTTTCTAAGTAAATTTTGGCCAATTACTTGACATGCCAAAAAAAATTGTAGGTTTTCCACTGAACACCAAACCAAATTTGAGAATCTAGATAATTAACCTGTTTAAATATTTAAAAGATTGGTTTAATGTGAAAAGTGGAAAGGCATCTGGATTAACAGCTCCATCTCCAAATCCTGTGGGATGGGGGAGTGAAAGTTCTCCAAAGGAAAGCATCACGCATCACCAAAAGAAGGAGAAAAGGATACAAACATCAAAAATAACAGAAGTCTACTATATCAGCTTTACTGCATAGAATACTTCATGAATACCTTTTGATGTAATTTAATATTTGTACACACCTGTTTTTTGCAGTTAACGAATACTCTATTATTATATGGCTATGACATATTTAATTTAGTCCTCTGTGGTTGGACCTTCTTTGTTTTTTTGTTTTTTTTGTTTGTTTGTTTGTTTGTTTTTTTTTGGCTTCCATGCCCCCAGTGCTCAGAATAACCGTAGCACATAGCAGGTACTTTATCTTTGTCAAAACTTTTAATGACAATTTTTAAGATTCAGTGGAAGAATGATCACACAGAGAAATTTCCAAAGCATTTGGGTTTTTTTCCTATTTTCTCCAATTTGATATTGGGAACCCAGCTGTTATATTTCAGATAAATAAAATGCCTTAACTATCACAGCCTATGTAATAAAAGACTTTAAAAACAAATGTCCAAACTGTAATAGGGTACAGAAAATTGGTCTATTTATCCTGATTATTTGAGGCTATTTAACAGACTGATTTTTAGCTAAGAAGTTCAAGAGTATTAATGCCTGAAGACATTGATAAATTGCCCCTTAAGTTCTTGACTTCCAAAGAAAAGACTAGTCTTCTGTCACTACCCAATAAAGGGGTAGAAGGACATCATCAACAAAGTCAAGAGGACCTGCATTAATAAGAACAACTTGACTTTGTAAAATATTATCAAATTTACCGAGACAAAACCTACTATGCAGGAAGTCAAATTCTTAGATACTTAAAGATGACTTACACTAGTGGATGAAAAAAAGGGCAAATAGGTGACCTTGCTTTAAATCCCAGCCTTGGTTTTTCTGCAGGGCATGCCAGCTGCAATGCAAATTGTGCTGTGGATTCTATTTCTATCCAGATAATAACGTAAGTTATTACTAACCTCCCACTTACTCAAAATCTAGGTTATATTGAAATGAGGTCAGAAATAAATAGATAAATTGTTTCAGAACTTGAGATGAGAAGCTATAAGCCAATTACCAACTTCTCTGTTTGCTAGTCTCAGCAACACTTGTCATAAAATTTTACAAATGTCATAAAATTTTGTCTGGCAAAGTGGAACAACTATCTGAATAATGTTGGACTATCATAGCATCAAGGAAAAAAGCTGAGTGTGATTGATTTGAAAAGAAAAGAAAAGGTAGTGACACAGGAAAAAATGAAAATGTCTCGTGCCTTATTTGTAAGTGTTTTTTGTAAATAAACAACTTTAGAATATGATGTTTAGTCAAATATTGATGCATCTGCTTAGAACTTATCAACCATTATTTGAAAAAGAAGGGCAAAATATCGTGGTTCATTATTTCCTATAATTCCTGATTTCTTATAATGAAAGTTATTATAACTCCTAATCACAATTTATCCACTAAATACCCATTCTCCTTACCTTGTGTCCTTGTCTTCCTGGTTCACCAATTTCTCCTTTAGCTCCTTTATGACCCTAACAAATGCAAAATAAATAATTGTCCTGAGTTTGGTACAAAAAGTGATCAGAAGGCTCATAAAGTGATCCTGCTTCCCTAAATCAGTGCCAATGTATTACTAAGAAATGGGTTATGTCATAAAGAAAATCAGTGCGTTGAATGACCTTAACAGCACCATGACTGCCGTATATAATTAGTATCAGTTTTACTTAATAGAAAAACACTGCTCTAGAATAACAGACACTTCATTACCTAGTTCATTGATACCTGCCTGTTATTTCCTAGTCCCTGTTTCTCCAACTTCCTCACACGGGTTAGGAGCATTAAGTCTTCTCTAGTGCCGGGAACTTAACCTTTCAGAAGTGACAGTCTTGACCAAGCTCAGCTGGCTATCCCCTGCCCTCTGAAGGCTGCTCTGAAAATCCTTTGGCCTCCTCCATTCCCAGGAGGAAGGGCTGGTATAAGTGGACTTTCTCTGATGCACAACCTTCTGCCTCTTTCTGTGTACTGTTTGTTTGTTTGTTTGTTTGTTTGATATGGAGCTTCGCTCTTGTTGCCCAGGCTGGAGTGCAATGGCATGACCTCTGCTCACCGCAACCTCCCCTGCTGGGTTCAAGCAATTATCCTGCCTCAGCCCCCAAGTAGCTGGGATTACAGGTGTGTGCCACTATACCTGGCTAATTTTGTATTTTTAGTAGAGACAGGGCTTCTCCATGTTGGTCAGGCTGGCCTCAAACTCCCAACCTCAAGTGATCCGCCCGCCTCAGCCTCCTAAAGTGCTGGGATTACAGACGTGAGCCACTGCGCCCAGCCTACTGTGTACAATGTTTAAGTGCAAAGGGAAAGCAATAAAGGGCAGTGGGTGAAAGCTGCATTGAATGAGAAGAAGATCCCTGTCTTTTCTTGTCAGGCCACCTGTCCTAAGCATGTGTGTGCTTTGGGTAGTAACAGGAGCCAAAACTGTGAGACAAGCATTCCAAAATGAAAACTGTCAGAACTTTTACCCCTCAGAGAAGTATTTTTGAAATATAGGACACCTGTCCAGGCCTGAATCTTCTGCAGTTGAGGGAACCCACCAAAACTACCCTTAGAAAAACCCTAACGGAAAATCAGTGCCTTGGGGCCTTTCAGTTCACAGCAGAGCTCCATTGGTCTGGAATGTCTCCAAATCACTTTAGACTCACAGACTAGAGAGAGAGAAAGCTATTTATCCCCAGAATTTGGTATTGATTTGTTTGTATGGAAAATTTTCAAGTAATTATGATGTCAGACAGAGAAAAATACTTTTGGAAAGTCTCTTTTCCTGACTATTTTGCACAGTTTTTCAAATTTTTTTTAACTAAAAGTTTTCAAATACATTATGTACACAATCCCTTCCAACTGCCCCACCACTCACTATCTCCCTTAATAGGAAGCACTTTTTTTTTTTTTTTTTTGAGACAAGGGCTCTCTCCACCACCCAGACTGGAGTGCAGTGGCACAATCACAGCTCATTGCAACCTTGACTTCTCGAGCTCAAGTGATCCTCCCACCTCAGCCTCCCGAGTAGCCAGGACCACAAGTGCACGCCACCATGCCTAGCTAATTTTTTATTTTCTGTAGAGACAGGGGTCTCCCGCTGTTGTCCAGGCTGGTCTCAAACTCCCGGGTTTAAGCAATCCTCCCACCTTGGCCTCCCAAAGTCCTAGGATTACAGGCATGAGCCACTACACTCAGCCAGGAAGCAAACTTCTGAATCTTAATTTGGTGTTCTAAAGTCTCTCAATCTAATGCATTTTATTGGTATTTCTTCCCCAAACTAGAAAGCCATCCTATGATTAAACAGCCATGTCTTGGTAGGAATACATGTCAAGGGCAGCTGGAATTGCTAGGATTGAATAAGCACTACTTGCCTGATCCATCCAAGTGAGGTCTCTGTACCAGGAAGGTTAATGCTTAAAGTAAAGGCTCCATTTTATCTGTGGATAATACTCTTAAACTACTGGAAGTTTTTCTCTTACCCTCATGCCTGGTAGGCCTGGATATCCTGAGCGACCTGGTGGACAGGCATTGGGACACTGCCAGGGAGAGAGAGAACAAAGAGAAAGACAGACAGATAGAGTGCATAAAGTAGGACTCCCGCTTTGTGACAAAGTCTTTTTTTAAGGGATTCCAGTTACAAAACTCCATTGCAATAATATTCATTAAATAATTCTAAATACCTCTTTCCTTCTTCTTCTTATTATTTCACATTTAAAGCCAGAAATATTTCTAACAGAAAAGTGTAAAGAATATAATACCCTCCCCCATGAATCTATCATCCAGATTTAATAAATGTTAATATTTTGCAATATTTATTTCAAATCTAATTTATTGAAGAAAATATGTTTACAGATAACCTATTGTACCATGACAGGATTCATTTCCCCTTCCCATTCCACTAGACTAGCCACATCCTAAGTTCATGTCTCCCATCAAAGGGGCCAACATTGCATGTAGTGCACATTACCACCATCATTAGACTGTTAATCTATGAGCAAAACAAATCCTAGAGGAAGTTATTTGAATTCTATCTCTTTAAAACCTGGATGCTCTAGTGAAAAGCATGTCTTAGTCATAAAGTAAAAAGATTATAGAAGAACAAAGATACACCTATAATGAAAAATTCTTAGTCTGAGTAGATGCAAGCCAGTAGTCCACTAGTGTTACAGACTGCTCTGCCATCTGAGTGAAAGGAAAACATGGACACATAGTATATTCCAGGGAGATCTTTTAAAGAAAACTCATCTGCAGACTATATGGTCTTTGAATTAAAACTATATTTTGTTCAAAGGAAAGCATCTTACCAATGGATCTCCATCATGAAAGCCAATTGTTCCCTAAAGTAAATAAAATATTAAGGTTCAGAATACAATTAAATAATGAATTCAAACATACTAATAATACAAAGCTCATCAGGCAAGAATATAAAATATATTTGTTTAATAAAATATAAGAAACAAATAGGAGCAGATAATATGCTAATATTCTAAAATCCTGACTCATGGGCATGTTCTCTTTGGAGAGTTATGAATTGCAGTAGATTATTTTGGGAAGGCATTGAAGGGAAATGAAATAAGAGGCAAAATAGAAAATGTGGGGAACTCTGAATTACAAATAAAAATATGAATTATCTTCTATTTAAAGTCCTATTCTTTAAATTTTTCTTACTACGAAAACCTTTGTAAAAACTAGTTCATTTGAAAATGCTTCCTTTATGTATCTAAGTTTTGAGCATTTGAGATATCACAACTGTCAAAAGACTTCAAAAGTAAAGAGTAAGATATGCCCTGTAAAAACCACCTTTTAAATTATTGTGATTCCTCTACTTCTTGCCCTAAAAAGACCCATGCCCTGAGTGCAGGAAAAATTTGATAGCCATTTTGGAAATTTGAGGCAATGACTCAATTAATAGGAACTTCCATTTTGGGTTCTTAGATTTTTTTCAACCCTGACTCTCAGACACAAAGAGAAATTCAAGCTGCAAATAACTTACACTGGGTCCTGGGGGGCCAGGGGGGCCAGGTCGTCCTCTTCTCCCAGGGTCACCCTAAGTTATTTGAAAATTGTGACACAGTGGTTATACATGTGTCAAAACACAGTACATAAAAACAGTGAGGCATGAGAGAATGGTATTACTGGAAACCCCCACTGAGCTCAGCCATGCATAGATCTGCCACCAAAATCAATGGGTGGCCCATAATCCAATTAGTTCTACAAAATGAGAATAATAAAGGCATTCCAGTCTCACCGAGGTAATAAAACAAGTCAGAGAGAGGCTAGGGGAAAAAGCAAAGCCAATTCTTCTCTATAGAACGAACATTTGATCTACTCTGAAAACAAATTGGAAACACTACTTATTTTTCTAGTTGATTTACAGAGGACCCAGAGCAACCTATACGGCTAGTGCCATCCTGCTAACCAGTGCAAAAGAAGGCTTGCACTCAGTCTGAAGCTGTGAAATGGAAGTTAATCGCTGCAGTGCCTGACTCTTGCTAGTGCTGTTCACCCACAATCTATCCCTTGGTCTGTCACTGCACCTGTTGCAATGGGTCAGAAAATCAAAGAAAGCTACATCGAAGTAAACCGTTCAGATGAAAATGGGTTCCAATTACTCTTAACATCCAGTGTTTACTCTTGGCACATTTTCCTTCTTGATGTTCTGCCATAAAAAGTCGGAAGTACCTCACAATTATTTTAACTTTACAATCATTTCATATTCGTTCATTTGTTCACTAAATAAATTTGCAAACAATGAGCACATGTAGAGGAACAAACAAGGTATATGATACATGGCCCCTTCCCACAGTGAGTTTACAATTACCCACCTTCACATAACATCACTATGTCAACGTTTTTGAAATGTTTACTTAATATCAATATAAAGCATTTTATATGAGACATTTTTATGAAGTCCAGCTCTTTAATGTTAAAAGTTAAATTTTGTTGGCTGAATTATAACTTAATGATCCTAACATAAATATACATGGTAATAATTTTAGGCTATTCACTTTTATTTCATGCAGAGAGCCTAATACAAAAGCCACTAGACTCCAGTCCTGGCTGAGAGTCTGTAAAATGAGGACGACACTCTCTTACTTGACAATCTGGAAGTTGGGAAGAAGAGTTTAGCTGAAAAATTTAGGAAAAAATTAAAATCACTCTGCAAAAAATATTATTATTCCTGGTCCACACCAATATTATAAACTGGAATGAAATTCATCTGCCATGTTTTGGTTCGCAAGTGGAAACGTACAGTTAGGGTAATTTGCTTTCCCAGGTAACATCTTCTATTAAATCAGCAAAGGTCTATCAAAGTGCACTGTGGTACTCACAACAGGTCCCACACGGCCAAGCTCTCCAGGGAGTCCTGCTGTCCCAGGAGGACCCTGAAGGCAACAAATCAAAGCAAATGGTCATTTATGAATATTTTTACAATCTATCATACATGATATCAAATATGATAAATAATAGAATTACATTTCTGTATTAGCTTTGGTTTCCAATGACACAATCACTCATTTGATCAAACTTCAATTATTTAAGATAAAGCAGAAATTTCCTAAATTAATAAACGCTTGGTTTAGCAGAATAAGGGTATTATCCTTAGTAACCACCTAAGATCTTGTAGGTAGAACACAATAAACACCACTGAGTAGACTGTTAGTAGGAGAATAAGGTGGGGATTTGAGAAATAGGACATTTTTATAGACTGTGTAAAAATAAATGATGAAGTGATACTTACAGGGGGTCCAGGAATACCACGGCCCTAAAAGAGCACAATAAAAATGTTTATAGCATGATGTTTATACTTAGTATAAATATGAATGTAGACATAACTCAGCTAAAATAAACCATAAACTCTATTACTAAAAATGATGCTCATTCTAAAGAAAGCACTGAATAAAGAAAAGCAAACACGGCTCTGCTTCTAAAGGAAGCAGAAGCTTATTTCAGCTACTCAAACTTTCCTTTGATGTCTACGCTAACTGGGATTTTTCCAAATTTTTTTTTAAGGAAATCAAAGTAAAGAAGCCTTCCATGCTTGCCCTCAGGAGAACTTACCGTAACTCACAAAGAGGTGCATCACAACAGGAGAGTTTACAGGTTTTATTCATTTGTAGCGTTTTATAGGAAACCTACATTAAAAGCATTCTAGTTCTACAATCTACAATAAATTATGTTTAGAAGTTCCCCAAATAAACTTTCAGCACAGAGAGGCAGGGACAAAAAAGGGTCAGAAACACACTTCCCTTTCAAAAGGTTAGGCTATATTTTCAGACACTAAATTCAGTAGAATCATCCCTACAATGGGATGCTAATTTAATATGTTATATTTGATTTTTAAGCTAGTCATTCTATTTTATTATTTACATTTATATCTCTTTAGCAAAACCAAACTTTATACAATCAAGGATTGAACCACATCTCATTCATCTTCCTAGCCCCAACTCCTAGCACAGGGCCTAGCACATAACAAAACCTAATAATACGCTTGTTGAAATTAAAACTGAATATCAGCCACCTAGATCTCTGTTCTCTCTCTTTAATTTCCAAGTTCAATTTTTTCCCCTTGGGATTTCTCATTATTCTTTTCTCTCCTACTTTGGCTAGAATAGCTTTTATTCACAGCTGTCTGTGATATGATATTGATGTTAGCTTTTCACTCCAGACTTGCTTTTCTAAAATATGCGTATACCAAGCATCCCATGGATTCAATGCACTGATAATGATATTATTATTTCTAATTAGTTGGGCAGGCAAAACAAGCAAGAACTTCACATGGTCAGTATGCTTTAATAATCGGTGGGATTTTAAAAGGCATTGCTGGAAAAATGACTCCAGTTTGAACACTTTAATACATAGGCCAATTCAGGAAATAAGTGTTATGCTTGAAAACACCAAAGTCATCAATAAGTTATTTCATTATCAGAAACTAGATGTTCAACAAATTTCACTAAACAAAAAAGGCATCTCTGTAAGATGTTGAGATTAAGAGCTGAGTTGAAAAATATGGGAAAAAGGCCAACAAGCTGTTCACTTCTGAAAATAGGCTTATAACAGAAAAGATGACATGTTGAAATATGGTAAAGAAAATAGCACAAATAGGAAAACAGAAGAAAAAATACAGATTAAAGACAAGAGTAAAAGTGGAACAAAGAGCACAGTAGATAGGAAACGCAGCCTAAGAACTTAGTCCTCTTATATATACAAATAACACAAACCTGCCACACTGTGCAAATATAGAAAAAGACTAGTCAAGGAATCAGGCAAGTGATAATATCTGTTTAGTTGATATTTCCTTAGAGATAAAACCAGTTGTGAAGAATGTGGTGTGATACCATGGTCTAAACATTGAATACTTAGATTTGCTCTTGTTATGCAAGAAGTATTTTCTATCATTGCAGGTAAAGAGGGAATTGTCTACTGGAAAATACCACCTACAAATAGAATAGATATTTTCTACTGTACATTCAAACTACTCTAAAATTTTTCCACTCACAGTAGGAATGCTTACCATACCAGATGTCATCAACTTATTTGTCATGGATATTATGCAGAAAACTGCATCTAAAGATTTCACAATGGCAGAATTTGACCTAAAGATAGGAAATTTTCAATTCTGTAGCTTTACTTTTACTTACTGGAAATCCACGAGATCCAGGCACACCAGGTTCTCCCTAAAAATAAAAATAGTTTCATTGTACTGACCTTTCATAACATGAATATGTAATCATGAAAACTGCATAAATATTGAAAGCATTAAAACACCCCATTATGGTGTTTTTATTTTTTTTTAATTTCCAACTTTTATTTTATGTTCAGGGGTACACGTACAGGATATGCAGGTTTATTACATAGGTAAACAGCTACCATGGTGGTTTGCTGCACAGATCAACCCCATCACCCAGGTAGTAAGCCCAGCATCCATTGGCTATTCTTCCTGATGCTCTCCCTCCACCCACCCTCTATTTTCTGACAGGTCCCTGTGTGTGTTGTTCCCCTCCATGTGTCCATGCATTCTTTTTATTCAGCTCCCACTTATAAGTGAGAACATGCAGTATTTGGTTTTCTGTTCTGCATTAGTTTGCTGAAAATAATGGCTTCCAGCTCCATCCATGTCCCTGCAAAGGACATGATCTTATTCCTTTTTATGGCTGCATAGTATTCCACATCACAGTGCTTTTAAACACAATTATAGTTGAACAAGTGCATTTTAGATGCTTCATAACTTAATGTTAGTTGGCTTGCAAACACTACAATAAAAATATACTTCAGCATTTTTGTACCAGCAATTAATACCAGATGGCTAACTTACTTTTTGTCCCTTTGGCCCAACAGAGCCAGGGGATCCATCAGGTCCTGTTAATCCCTAACAGAGCAAGACAATGATGTTAGAACTATCATAACATCCTTAGGCAAACCACTAAGTAGAAAACTTTCATTTTATTTATTAATCATCTACAGGATGGTTACATACGCATGATGCAAATATTTGTAACAAAATAACCTTACTATAGTCTTACTCAAAAGTAAAGATTAACACAAGGTCTGCCTGTTATGGTTATTTCTTCTTGATAAGTTGTATCATATTCCTAACTTCTTGCTAATTGCATTCACAGGGTTCAATAATTTAGTGTTTTTTGTCTCTGCTTTGAAAAAAAAACTGCAACATAGCAATTACAATGCTGTAACAGCTAAGACTGGTAGGTCTTGGTTCTGTCATTTACTCAGGTTTATTTACCTCCTTTACTTCATTTATGAAACAAAAATACTATGTATCTCTCTACAGGACAAAAATCTCTGTCTACATTATGACAATGTCTTGGAAGTCAATACAATATTTCCTCAATAGGTATTAAACAGAAACAATCTCATTATTGCGTTATAGCCACTAACAGCCCCCTAGCCATCTTCTAGCAATGACAATTGCTTATCAAAGAATATTAATTCTTAAAGCAGAAACATTTGAAAGCATACATGTTTCTGCATTATTTTTCTTAGTAAAAATAGCTATAATTAAGTATATACGTTCATGTATGCCACTTGGTATGTAAAATTTAAGCCTATTATTATAAATCACATTTATAATTATCATATTTGATACTAAAGCAGTTATTAAATACATATTCTAAACATCCTCATTTTCCCTACTAGTACTTACTTTATCATCATCCTCAACATAAAACATGTATTAAAGAATGATAATATCACGTGTATACAAGAATTTCCACATTTGGTAAAGATACATTTCTACTTTTAATTTTTTTCTTTGCTCTTTGACACTTTCGGATGCTGTCATTTACAATGTAATCTTGAAATTATACCTTCCTAAAGATAAACATGATATATATGTGTGTACATATACATACATGGCTATATAAGTATCTTATAAACCCTTTCTATTATCAAGATTTTGAAGAAGAGCCGAACAATATTAATTGAGAGAGGGATCTCTTGAAAAATATGAAAGCCGTACTTAAAAATGGATGACCAAAATTCATATTTAGTCTGTCATGGTCTGAATAAACATCCATAAAATTTCTTCACGTAATTCATATAGAAAACTAGTTCACTGGCTACCATTTTTACATTTCTCTACATTAATTAATTTTCCTAACAATGTCACAGAGTGAATCAAAGCAAGTAGAAAAAAATGAGTTGAAAATGTTAATTACTGGAAATTTACCAAAGAAGAAAAATATTAAACACACACAAAAGAACTTCTGACAGACTGCCTTTGATTTTCAATAGCCCTAGTCTAATTACAACACTGTAATTTGGGAACAAACCTCAACATTATTAATTGCTAAGCACCTATGGTAATGAAATGTTTGCTTTGGCATTTCACAAACAAACCATACATCCAGGAGCGCTCTCTGGACGCACATATGGCATGTAAATTTTGTAAACCTCTGGGTATATTTAACGAATTGAACCTCTAACTCTCAGTTACTGCATTAAACCCTCCAAAGACCAATTCTGGTCAACTTTCATACACACAATCAACTAACATTTTTCAACCTGTGACTGGAATAACTGACAAGATTGGAGGACAGTTACTATAAAGCAGAACCAAGTAAATAGTTGGATAACCTGGTAGCTGTCTTCAGGTTATTTCATATTAAAAATATCCTCCATAAGACATGCTAAACTATGTCAATCACTGGAAAGTTCTCTGAACTAAGTTGAAAATGGATTCTGGTGTCAGATGTTACAGTGACACATGTTATGAAATAACTATGCAGAAAACCATAAGCTCCATGAGGACAAGAATCACATGTCCATCACAGTCCTAACATGTTGCCCTGGCGTCTAACCACTCACGACATGATTACTGCATGCAATAAGTTTAAGGAGGCCTTCCAAGTGGAAGGATATTACACTTATTCCTCCACATCGTCTTTGTATTCAGCTCAAATCCTGATCCTACCACTTGGCAGCTGTGGAATCATGGGCAAGGTCCCTAACTGCACAGTGTTCTAGACGCTGTTCCTCATCGAGAAAAGGTCCTACAAACGAACAAACCAAAATCTAGGTATTAACCATAGCGCTGTATTTCTTGTCCTCATCACATTTCTTTGATGACTGAATATTTGCACCTACACTGATCTTTCAGAATAATTTCTTAATAACTCACAATTCTAGTTATAAAGTATTTGCCACAGATAATAGTTGCATACATTCAGAGAATACAAAGGACCTGTAACCTCTGCCTGTAAAAATTATCACAGTTTAGCTATAATTCTTATACCTTATTCTAATTCCTCTTCTGCTTATCTCAAATAGATGGTATAAGAAAGAATAAAATACTGTTTTTAAAGGTCTCTCTGAGCATGTCACAACAAATAGTACATATAAAAATATCTCTATTAGGCCAGGCATGGTGGCTCATGCCTGTAATCCCTGCACTTTGGGAGGCCAAATGAGGTCAGGAGATTGAGACCATCCTGGCTAACACGGGGAAACCCCATCTCTACTAAAAATACAAAAAAAAAAAAAAAAACTAGCCGGGCATGGTGACTGGCACCTGTAGTCCCAGCTACTTGGGAGGCTGAGGCAGGAGAATGACATGAACCCGGGAGGTGGAAGTTGCAGTGAGCCGAGATCGCGCCACTCCACTTCAGCCTAGGCGACAGAGCAAGACTCCATCTCAATCAATCAATCAATCAATAAAATCTCCATTAATATAATTGCTGACAATAGCACAGTTGTCCTAAGGTTAGAACCAAGTTCTGTCTTATCTAATTTTATCTGTCCATAAGCCAAAAAAAAAAAAAATCAACTTAACCTGAAAAAAGGGCAGATTTGAGTTGAAATACACAGACCATACACATAACACATACATAATTCTCAAAATCCAGTTTGCAATGAGACCTCCTAATTCTTATTTCAAAGAAATAAAAGAAGAAAACATTACCAGTAGCAGAAAAAAGTGCCTTCATATGAATGTTCATACAGACAAACTTCTATATATGATAATATTGAAGCTGACTGTGCTCTGAACTTCATGTTACTGTTTGGCAGAGAATACCAGTCCTCAATGGAGATTTCCTTCCAGCATTCCGACAGCTCAGCTGGTAGGACTCAAGGCATACTTCTACAAGCATGACTGCTATGACTCATTTACATTTTCTGCCAAAAATCCATTCAACATAAGATAATGAACACTGAACAGGGTTCCTTTCTGATCCTTTCAACCATCATCCAATTAACCATTTTTTAACATTATCAAAAAATAACCCTTGTAATGGCCCAAAGAGCAGAAGACGAAATGATTCAAGGTTTAAAGTCCTACCAGCACACTCAGGTTCATTTACCAAGAAAGGACTGTTGAAGGTCTCCTACTTACTTAGCTCCCCTAAGGCCAAGGAAAAACAAATAGCAAATTCTGATCCAGTTACTGTGTTTCATTATTCTCAAAGATGTCCATTCTCAATTTAGAATAAAAGATTTTTTTAATGTCAAATCAGTCAAAGAGTGAAATAAGAAAACTTTTCACTTCCAGATGTCTCATGTGGCTTCAATTCAAAAGTCAGGGAATATAAAACATACCAATATTTATAAATAATTATAAAATATCAATTACAAATGGCTGTTATTATCCATATCATTCTTCTTGATCAGTGACTTAGGTACTAAAAATTCACTATCACTTTTTCTCTCTATTCTTGCTATTCTCTCTCATCTATTAAGAACGTCACTTGTATTTGCATGAGGCAGAATTGCCTGAGGAGTCTAAAAATCAAGACATCTGGATTATTTTGCTATCTTAGCTACTAAATAACTCTAGTTCTCTAAGGAAGCCACTTGTCTTCATAATTATTCAGTTTCCTTATCTATGGAAAGTAATATTAGACCAATCTACTTTCCAGGTTATTGTGGGTTAAGAGAAATATTTGTGGCAGTGCTTGAGGAAAATTTCATGTAAATGCAAATAGTACAGTTAGTTTTTCCCTGAGATCTAGAAAATGCCTAAAATACTGGCACATACATGGATTTCCTTTTTCCTCCCTTTTTCTCTCTTTCTTTTTTGCTTTCCTCTTCTGTCTTAGCAGACTAAATGGGCTCATCATTATCTCCCTGAGGTCAAAGTTCAATAATTTAAGACAGCTTATTCTTCTAGTCTTTTAATATTTGAAATCTGGTTTGTGCTGCACTGTGGGTCTGCAAATACAGACAAAGAAAAAGTTACTTGAAATTGTTTTCTATGTCGTACTTCTAAAAATTTCACAGCACTTTCATTTGTTTATCCAAAATTTCTGTTAGAGTGGGGAAATTACTTTATAAGCAAAACGAAGGATTGTCTTTATGACACCATGGTATAAGGTAAAGAGAAGAATTTGTTGAGCAAGCTACAAAACCACTACTGAATTGGGGGACAGATAAGTCTAACTTTCTGTCTGACATTATATTGCACCTTAATAGGAAGACAAGCATTCAGATGACCCATTTACGCTTCAATTACCAAAATAAATTTTTGAAATACAAAATAAATATTTTATTTACCAAAATAATTTTTTAAATTTAGTCAGAAATTTTCTTTTCATCCAAGACTAAAGGCTGATTGAAATTTCAAAGGAATATAGAAATAAATTCAAGCTACATTAGGCTACCAGCTTGTTCAGTAGCCTTGCATTTATCAGACTCTTTTTATTATGGTATGACAATTTCAAGTAATTATCAATGTTCTAAAGAGTTTGACTGCCAACAAGTTATATTATTTCAGTTCACATTACATTATACAAACACTCTTTTGAGATTTAGTTTTTACTATCCAAATATTAGTCCTTGGGTGCCTCCTGTACTGCTAATTTGCATACACAGAAAGTTCAAACTAGGGGCTTTGAAATGTAAACCAAGATCCATTTCCTAAAATACTATGTGGTGAAACTCTGTCTCTACTAAAAATACAAAAATTAGCTGGGCATGGTGGAGGGCACCTGTAATCCCAGCTACCATTGCACTCCAGCTTGGGCGACAAGAGCAAAACTTCGTCTCAAAAAAAAAAAAAAAACACTAAATAGTATAGACACAGTATAAACAGACACCTTCATTATGGGAATCCTGACAAAGAAAGCACACCTTAATAACAGTAAAAATCCAGTTATTTATTTTTCTTTCAAAATGAAGGATCTGTCTTAAACTGTAGTCAAAAATTCTTGGAAATCATAATTAGAGGTTTTCGGGTGCTTTCTTTCATTTGGAAAAGTCTTTAGTTTTTGGAAAACACATAAAGTGGTAACTTGGAGAGTAACTTGAGTGATGCACCATGGTGCTCTCTAAGAACAGACGCCATTTCTTACTTCATTTTGTATTCCAGGGACAAACTCAAGGACTGGTCTGTAGTGGGTCCTCATTACACATTGTTAGAATGCATGGAAAGAGGCTGAGAATCCTGAAGTCATTTGACCTTGAAGAAGTATTATTTAGTGTTAGGTTTACCGTATAACTCAGCATTTGATGGAGATGTGGGTAAACTGGAGAAAGCTTGCTAGTTCCATGCAATCCTAGCCAGCTCATTTCTGCCAGTAATGCCAGCCAGGAAAACTCCATGGAAAGAGGAAAAGCTAGTTTTGAATTTCTAAATTCAAAACTAGTCTTTTTTTTTTTTTATTTTAGTTTTTTATCTGATAAGTGTTTTCCTGCCGGCCCCATCCCCCCGCACATCCCCACTCACTTCAAGTGCATCTTTCTTTTTCACATTCCTTGGGATTTAGGGGTGCTCTGGCCCTTTGCCTACCTGAAGGCTCTTGTCCTAAATTAATGCAGGGAGTGCCAATGAAAGAGCAAGGGTGAAGGCTAGCTTCCAGGAGCCTGCCAGTGGACTCACAGCAGGTAAGCCGAGGCCAGTACAATCTACTGCCATCCGTACCCGCTCTGCCCGCAGTGGGGCTGAGAGTTCACAATGTGCACTGTGAGGTCACCGTTAGAGACAGGAAGCCGGTATCCGCTGCTGTTTTCTAAGAGGAGGAAATGCCAACGCCTCCTAGAGAGAGGTATCCTCACCTTCACAAGTGCTTTTGCAAAAGCTGCCAGCTCCTGGATCAGTCAGGCGCTGGCAGGAGGCCAAGTTTAGAGCCACAGCGCATTCTCTCACTCTTTCTCTCTCTCTCTCTCTCACACACACACACACACACACACACACACACACACACACACACTTATGCATACCCACCACACATCCCAGGCTGGGTGCCCTCCCAGCACTCGCCTACTCACATCAGCGCCAGGTGTGCCAGGCTTGCCTGGAGCTCCTGGCTTTCCCGGTTCACCTGCAGGACCCTGAGCAGAGGGAGAGGGGCGTGGGGGCAGGAGAGAAAAAAGGTGCAAAGTTGAGACCCTTCAGACACAGGAGGCTGCAAAACACTTCTAAAGGAAGGAAGTGGAGCGCCATTTGCTCCACTCAACTTACCAGGGGGCCCGGGGGACCCTTAGGACCTCGGTCACCCTGGAGGGGTAAGAGAAAAAGAGAGAGCTGTCTATGAGCGGGATAGGCTGGGGACCCCACTGGGACAATCCCAGGAGAGCTCACTACACGGATGGGGATGGTGTAAGGGTCAAACGTGGAGGTACATGACCAACAGGGACACCTCTCCCTCCAAAAATCCCCGGGCTCCTAGGATTCAACCCCCAACTCTCGCCCATGTCCGATCCTGCCTTTAAGTGGGGTGGCAGGAAGGGGAGACCCCGGTCCTCTCTAAAAACCCACAGGAGCCCTGGGAAAAGAATAGGAAAGGGCAGGACCGGGGAACAGAGGTGGCCTGGAGATAGAAACTTACGTCGATGCCGTCTATGCCCGGAACTCCAGGGGGGCCCGGAGGCCCTGGAGGACCCTGCTCGCCCGGGGGACCTCTCTGGCAAAAATAGCAGACATAGGTTAGTGGAGCACATTGGGCAACAGGGAGCAACTGAGCGCGGTGCCCTGAAGCCCCCGCCTCCGTCGGGTAAAAGATACCTTCCAGAGGAGGCCGGGTTTTTGAAACCCAACACAAAAATGTCTCAGATCTCCAAGCAAGCGCAGCTTTGGTCTCCGCCATACTCCAACGAGCTAAACTGTGGAGCTAGAGCAGGATTGACGCCCTCAAGGTTGGGGGAGGCTTCACTGGATCTCACCTCTGCAGAGTGCATGAAACCCAGGAGGAGTTGTGGAAAAGGGAGGGTCTAACGCCTTTTTATCCTCAAAAGGATTCAAAAATGAAAATGGGGCTCATTCGATACTTCGATTTATCAGTCATTGCAGGTCAGTGTTTTGGCCAGAATGGAACAGCCAAGAACAGAGACTCCACACCAGGATCTTTGTCCAGTAGAATGGGGAGGTGGGGGGTATGCTTGAGGAAAAGATTTGGGAGGATTAGGGCAGGGCAGCATTGAGACCAGTGCCTGGTCTCATTTCAGTTTTACCTGCAGTGACACCCCCTCAGTTCCTTGAATTAGGTCTTTGCATCTCGCTTCAAAATTACACCAAATTTCAGACTGACCCTAGGACGTGATCCCTTTTATCGCTTGCAAACAGCTACGTTTCGATGGTGCTAGAAGCTATACTGGCGTCTGAAATAGCATAAACGTGTTGCTTAGGGAATGTGGGGCTTTTTTTTTTTTTTAACCCTTCTGAATTAAAAAAAGAAAAAGAAGAAAGACTCTTTCATCAAGGAAAACTTTGTTTTTCTAAACTCCAACGACCAAACAGGTTACAATGGAGTCTTTGTAAGTGAAACCTCAAACCTCAGCTGGGCTTATGCGCCCCCGCCAGGTCCTCCCCCGCGCAGGAGGCGGGAGGCGCTGCATGCTTTGGGAAACTGCTGAAACGCTGATGGCAGCCAGGGCCACCCGGTTCCATCCTGGAGCCGCCTGCACCGCTAGCAGGACTCGGGGTTTAGCGCAGCTACGGTGGGCTGGAGGAGCGGGAGAGGGAGCCTGCCTGGATTCCCGCCTTTTCCAGCAAGGCCTGCTCTTGACAGTGACCAGGAGGTGGGGCGGGGGAGGGGTGAGGTGGGGGAAGTAAGAAGCAATAACAGGCTAAGAATTAAACCTCGGTCTCGAGTCACCTATTACCTTCAGCGCCAGAACCTGCAGAGGGGAGGATCCAGGTGGGGGAGGAGCCCCCTTCCTAGACCAGGGGTCATCTAGGGCTCTGGACTTCGATAAGACTCGCAGCAGGTGCTCGAGGCTGGAGGAAGCGCGGGTCTAAGAGCCCTGGGGATGCTCCGCGCCTTCCTCATAGCTCCGCCGACCGCTGCGCCCCCACCTGTCCTCGTGTGCGCTTGAAAAATGCAAACACTTCCTGTCCCCAACTTACCTCGTCAGTGGTCTGGCTGGGCTGGAGAAGAAAAGATGGGGAGAAAGTGAGAAAAGCACCCCCTCAAACTCGCTCGCAACTTACTTGAGCCGCGCACAAGCAGAGCCCTGACAGCAGCAGCCCCAGTGCCCCGCGGTCCCGCGCAGTCCTGGCCATGCCCGCCGCCCTCCGCTAATCCCTTGGCCTGGCTCTGCAGCCTGCTTCCCCTCTAGGCTTCCAGACCCGCCACTAGCATAGGTGGCACTTCGTCCCTGCAGGAAAAGCACCCCCGGGAGTAGCGGTTGCCAAGGTGTACAGGCCCGGGAGGCGCACGTTCCCCCTGTTTATGAATGGCCCCGGAGAGGGTCCTGGGATTGGAGGAGAGCTAGGGGGCAGGGGAGGACGGATAGAATGACAACAGTCGCCCTTAACCCCTTCCCTGCCGCCGCACAGGCAAGGCCTGAACACGCAGCTCCGCCTCCATCCCATCCACCCCAGTGCAGCTTCTTGGTGTCCTCGGAGCCTTCCCGGGTGGCCTATGCCAGTGTTGCCCAGTAGACCTCAAGTGGTCTTGGATATGTTTGAGAGTGAGGGAGGAGGGTCCATAAGCTGCCAAAGGGAGAACCACACACCCGCAGGTGGTTTCTACCTGCCAGGCTGCAGGTGGTTTCTATTCACCAGGTCGAAAGTATGACCTGTGCTTCCCTAATATTTCTCTAGTCAGTACAGCAAAGCACAGGCTGTCTTAGGGAAAGAGAGTGGGGAGGAGGGGTGCTGGGGAGGTGGCAAGATAGGAAAGTGGTGAGGTGGAGAGCTGGGTAGAAGTGGCCTTTGCAGGTAGTCAGGGGACTCACCGTTATTCTGGCTGGCAGCTCATGGCAAGTTTCTCTCCTGGGCCGCAGGGGGTCACAATGGATCAGCATCCATTGAAGTTCAAACTGGAGAAAGGTAGTAGACAGTCAGGTAAGGTTTTCTGGATGACTGAAGCTGGTCATTCAAGAGAGAGATAAGTTTGTACCTGCGGTCTAATTGTTAAATAATTGGAAATCAACTAGAACTAGTTGAGCACACTGGACCAGGACTCTTGCTTTTCCTTGAATATGAGTTTTCTAATGAAAATGGGTTGGAAGCCTTTCACAAGTTTCTCTGATTATTAGGTATAGATGTCTTTAGCTTTGAATTATTTCAGCATACCCCTAGCCTGCAAATAGACCACCAGCACTGACTTTCTATTTCTGCTCTGATGACAATCTCAAGAAGTAGATTCTATTAAAATGAGATTCAGAGAGAACAGAAACTGTCCAAGTCACAAACCAATAAGTGTCAGAGTCTGGGTTGAAACCCAGGGCTATTGAACTCTACAGGGAATATATGCTCTAAGATTTTAGACAGGAGCTTAAAGACAGACAGAAAAAAAAAAGCGGCAATCAGAAGGACAAGTAGAAGAAAAAAGATCTAGTCTTGGAAAAAATTTGCACACTGGAGAAGACACTCTCCATGGAGTGATCACAGCTTAAAATGGAAATTTAAGGACTGAAGATGAAGGTAGTGAGAAGGAAATATAAGACTCAGGAGAAAAAGATTTAAAATATTTAATTTTATATAATCTTATTCATTGGTTGAAGAGATGTAAATTTCTAGACACTTGAAATCCAAATGTGTCCTGATAACTTCTTACATTGTTAGCAGGTGTTACAGGATAAAAAAGAGGGTAACAGGAAACAGAGCTAGGAAAGTGTTGCCAGGTCTGAATCTGAAAAGATCCTCAGGTAACAAGGCAAAAAAATTAAAATGTCATATCCCATAGGAAGCCTATAGCCATGCACCATGCTGGCATCTCTTAATTAAGGAAGCTTTCTGGCTAGGCATTTCAAATTGGATCAATATTTCTTTGTCATTGATGTTATCAAATGTCTGGGTAACCGTCCAGGTCCTAAATCTAAGCATTACTTCTTTTCTTTCGTGCAGTAGAGATTTCCATGTCATCCCACCTGCCAAACGGATTCTAGAGCTCCTAAATCTAGAGTGAAATTACATGCTTTTTGTTCACTGTTTTGGAATCATCCAGAGTTGAGATCACTGGACAGAAGATCAAAATTGGAGAGACAATGAAGAGTGAAGTCCTTCCTTCCTATCCACAGAGGAAGGGAAAGATTAACAAAAGGAAGTTTTGGCTAACCAGAAAACTTATACCTTTTGTTTAGATAGTTCATTAAAGTTACTTATTGCAAATGTGAAGTAATTCATTAAACTGTTTTCTCAAATATGTAATTCTCTCTGGATAAACTGGTATACCCGTTTAAATATGCGAGCTGCAATTGTGGCACAGGATAATGAGGAAATGAAATGTAATTCATCTGTGCATACAGGCTGGGTTGTTCAGAGTGCCACATATGATCAAGAGTTTCTGAACACATCTGCGCATCCACATAAACACCACCTACGCACTAATAATCATCTATACAACAACCATTTTTTGGCATGAAATATGAATTCCAATTTGCATGCTAATTATTTTGAAGGAAGATTGGCAGAGTACCTTGGTAAAAGTCACTTTCGTTATACATGTAAAATGCTGATTTTCACACATTTCTCATTTTCGTACCTGGAATCATTCTTCTCTTTGAATAATTTAGTCCTTTTGGCTGGTGTGAGTGCAGTGGTGTTTACAACTAATTTAGTCCTTTAGTCAACATTTGTGATGTCACAATAGAAGTCAAACACCAAGGAAACATTCTAGTGAAACCAAATATATTCCCCTCTCCACACTGGGTTTATAATTTGCAGGACAAGAAAAATACAAATAAATAAATAAATAAATAAGTTTGTTTTAAATCTACTAAACAGAACATAAAATGCCCTAGCAAAGCCATCCTTCTCAACATAAAATGTTATTCAATTATTTTCTTTTTTTTTAAGACGAAGTCTTGCTCTGTCACCAGGTTGGAGTGCAGTGGCGCAATCTTGGCTCACTACAACCTCCACCTCCTGGGTTCAGGCGATTCTTCTGCCTCAGCCTCCTGAGTAGCTGGGACTACAGGAGCATGCCACCACACCCAGCTATTTTTGTATTTTTAGTAGAGACAGGATTTCACCATGTTGGCCAGGATGGACTCGATCTCTTGACATCTTGATCCACCCGCCGTGGCCTCCCAAAGTGCTGGGATTATAGGTGTGAGTCACCACATCTGGCCTATTCAATTATTTTCTATAGGACAATGTAAAGGTATAATTCAATCCTCAAGGTTACAATAATGGTCAGCTGACAACACATTTAAGCAAGGAATTTTGGCCCCAACTCTCTGTTCTTTTACCACGGTTAATGATTTCTACTTATTTTGCCAGGTTGTTAAGAAAGATTAATAAGGTATTTAAGCCCTTCATAAGAACTAAACAAAAACTAACTGCAGACAACTATCTTTTCCTCCTGAGAGAAAATGCTAATGACTATGAAACTTGGCTCAATGTTAATGAGATTGGCACAAGGTTTGATTTTTGCAAACTGAATTATGATTAAATTTTACAACTATAAAACACCAAAAAAACTAGCTCTTTAATAGGACAGATGTTTCATTAAGCTTTTGTTTTCAGTGACAACAAAGATTTAAAGGAACACTTGTATTCTCAGATCTCATCTTTCCTTTCACTTTATGACCAAATGTTTGTTAATACCATCATAAAAGACCTCCTCCAAGTGAAGCTTCCTGATTACTGAGCAGGAGGCTCTCAGCTGCCTCAAAATTAGAAAATTTCCTAATTCTATGTAGACTAAACCATGCTTATCTCTTCAAAACCAGCTGGTAGCCACCCATCTCACACAGTGTGAAAGCCAAAGTACTAACACAATTTCTCAACCACATCTCCATTATGTTACCTCTCCAGCCTCAATACCTCCTTTCTCAGTCTCATTCCAGCCACACTGGCTGCCAGGGGGTTCTCAGACATCACACACCTACACCAGACCCTTTTCCACTCACTGTTCTCTTTTCCTGGAATCCTCCTCCCCCAGATATCTGGATGCTAATTCTCTCAACTCCTTCAGGTTTCTGCCAAAATATTTTCCTCTCAATGAGGCCCTTCACTCAAGGCACTCCAATATCCTGCTTCATTTTTCCCCATAGCATTTATGACCACCTGGCATACTCTACATATACTCATGTATTTATAGTGTCTGTCTCCTCTCCCCAGAATGTAAGCGACATTGGAGCATTAATTTCGTCTGCTTTCACCACCACATAAAATAAGGCCTATACCTTAGCAGATGTTTAATACATAGTTACTGAATATTAATGAATGAGTACACAGAGATGGATAAGAAATATAGTGAAGAAACAATTGATAGTATTTGCCTTTCTGGTTTGATCATGATTTGTGGCAGTTCCCTTCCTCTGTCTGTGTTCTAGTTTCTTCATGATAAACTGAGAGGTTGGGATTAGATGCAAAGTTTCCTCCAGCTCTGAAAGCCTATGATTCTACTGACACCACATTGTAACCAAACAAACTAACCAAGCAGAGATTAACATAAACAAAGATTTCTTTATGGTCTTAGCCCATGTACATTTTTTATAGAAATAAAAAAAACTAATAGCACACTGATTTTTTTTATTGCAACACTATGGGCACAGTTGAGGTCAATAAAAAAATTCAGTGTTTTTAGCTTTCTGTTAAAAGCAAGTTTGATCATTATTCAGTTTTTATTCTAGCTATCCACAGCCCCTACTTCCAATCATGGCTTCTACTGTGTCACCAGCTCCAGTTCTGTGTTTCCTCATTTCATTGCCACCTAGTGGAAAACCCAGCTGAGGTTGTTAATATGGTCTACAATGCAGCAGGCTGAGTTTCATCTCCAAAATATAAAATAAAATTGTTTTGACAGCACTCAAAAACGTTTTAATTAAATCAAAGTTTTATAAAAATATTTCCTATCAATATGTATAGAAAATATTGCCATTTTTTCTTTTTAATTTAATTTTTACTTCCAACTGAAAGAGTATTTGTAAAAGATGTACTTGTCAAAAACAACTTAATAAGCAAACTTAATAGTTTCATGCATAATAGATAGTATGCATTTCCTAAATTACTAAAAACACAACTTTCCAATAGTATTTCTCAAATATCAGAAATAATATTAATCACAACCTCACAATTTATTTTTCCCATGTTATAATTCATGAAACTTATATTGTTTTTACATGTGGAAGTTAGTGTGATTCAATTCTGTGGATGGAGAAAAGTACATATAGCTTTTCCAACAACAGTTTTGCCAGCTCTCCTCTGAATCTAGTGAAAATAAACACAGAGCCACACATTTGATAATATACTTTTTAAAGCAGTGAGTCTGTCCGATTAATCACATTCCATGTTGGCTTCTTTGGAATATGCACAGGTAAAAAAAAAAATGGTTTGAGCCATATGTTTGTTAAGCCACATAAACTTTTATCCTCCCTCAAACAAGCCCAGACTCCCAGCATATATCTCTGAAAAGGGAGAAAGGCCAACTTTGTTTTCTAATAGAGCTGTACCAAATAATTCTCCTAGGCTATCATGCTGACAACAAACAATAAAGAACCTGTCATAAAATAACATGTTTTTATGGTAGGCTGCCAGGAAACCAAGCTTTGCAGTGGGATAAATGGCACCATCCGAAAATATTGGCACACAGGAGAATAAAATATATGGGATTTATTGTTTTAAAATCAAACTAACAATGTATTACAGCAGTGCATTGGGAAAAAATATAAAATGCTCTGAGCCCACTAAATAACCATGAATGATGAGAAGATGTTTGAGATGTAGACCACGTGAACAGCTATATCACAAGCTTATGAAAACCTTTTGAAATTGGCTTTCTTTTTCAACTTAGAAAAGAAGGGGACAAAAGATAGGATAGGCAGGGGGAAAACAGCAAACAAGTACCATATAAGTGACTCTTTTAGCATCAGTGATCTATCAAATGTTGTTTTCAATTGCATTTTTTTAATGAAGTTCCTAGGGCTACTTTTTGACATCTGATAATCCCTTTAGAAGGAATATTTTGCTTTTGATTTATTTACTAAAGAAAAGCAAGGGTTGACGCTGAAAAAAATTATTCAATTAATGTAGAGTGTCAAAGATTAGAATGAATTCAATTCCATAAAGGAAAATGTAAAACTACACTTTTTCTTATTGTTTTTATGGTATTTTTGTGCTATTTCATTTTAATTTAAAATTTTGAACACAGTAATATTGAATATTTGTGTCTTCAAGTTGAGAGAATGGTGACCTATCAGTACAGTTCTTCTACCTCTCAGAATATGTACATACCACTACCCATCACTCTCTAAGTCCTCTAAGGGACAGGTAGTCATTGTTCATCTTCAGCAATTGTCAGCAACTTCAGATTTCAACCAAATTGGTGAGAAGTCTAAGAAAATAGGCCATAAAATTAAAACAAGGGGCTAAGGACAACTCATGGACACACAGGCTTTGTCTGTGGGCTTCTATGAGTGTTTGACTACCTTCAGTTTTGAAAAATAAGGAACAATGTGGGAACACTAACAAACCTTGAAAACGGAAGAACTGATACACATGGGAATTTCCAAACGAGTGTCCGTCTGTCTGGGGCATTGTACCTTGTCTTCTCCTGGATGATGTTTTCATCACCAGGACTCCTTTCAGACATCAAATCCCTTAGGAAACATCCCTGGCCCCCACTGTCATGCCTCCCTGCTTTTATCTGAGTGAGGAGATTTATTTTCTGTGTGTTTCTTGGCATGCAGCACTGGCCACTATCATGGTACTTATCATGCTATATTGTGATGATCCTTTACTTGTCTCAACTCCTTATTCTCAATAGACTGAAGAAAAAGTCTGTGATTTAATTCTCTTTGTATACCCAATATTTACACACTCAATGAAAGTTTACTATGTAAATAAGCAAGGTGGATTAAAGTCTGAGGACATGTTTTATACTGTACAAATTTCCCACTTTTTAAAAATTTATTTGGTTTTTCCTGCAAAGTAAATTCTAAAGGCAAATCACAAATGCCTTTCAAAGTAAGAATAATGAGATTCTTTATAAGGAAAAATATGGGGTTGCATGCATTTTTCTTTATCCCAAAGGAAAGCTAGTTGGCATAGCAGAAGATAAGGTAGATTAGAAATATTGTGCCTAGCACTATTTCTTACAAGTGAATAGATCTGTGTGAGTTCACTTCCTCAGCTGAGAAATGGAGATAATGCTATCTGTACTTTCTATCTTACAAGGTTGTTGCAAGAATCAAATAAGTTAATGGGAATAAAAGCATTTTGTTCTAATTCTTTATCTTATATAAAATGAAGTTTGAGAAATACATTTTGGTGAGAAGTTTGAGCTTCACGTTATCACTTCCAGTTGTTAAATGTGGACAGGATTGTTTTGGCTTATAACGTTGATCCAGTTTAGCTGCCATTGTCACTGTCACACTTCCGCCATCATCAGCCAGTATGGAATGTTAATGGGCTATTAGGCTCAAGTCTTTTTTGTGTTTCCTGATAAGGGAGTCAGAATTCAGTCTGAAGGAAGATACTTGTACATGCCTATTTCAAGTATTTTTTAACATTGGCTATGGTATACTGATTTAGAAAAGCTTCTTGGAGGACCAGAAGCTCAATGTAAAGCCAGCTGCCAGGTTTCTGGTTGCACTCCTGCATGTGGTAGAATAAAATAGAAAGTAATTGGTACTAACTGGTCTCCATTGTGATGAACGAATAGAGTTGGCAGAAAAATCTACAATCAGTTCTGACATTATTGGCAAGGCTATAGGATAATGAGGTAATAGTGAGACTTCAGTTTACTGCTCTGGCAATAAGACAATTTAATAGCATCTTAGCTCACAGAATTTATGTTATAAAGACTTAAGTTTCTTTAATCCCATGAATAAATAAATAAATGTTTAAAATACTTGATTGATGTTTGTAATAGTGAGGAGGTAACTTAAGTATCTTCCCCTTCACCCATGGCCCGGAAATGAACAGCTACTTGCAGAAATTCAGTGTTGTCTGAGAACCTTTCCAGTGTCATTGCAAAGATCTTGCTGCACAGAATTTCAAGATGGCACAACAGTAGTCCAAACGGCTTTCTAACCCAGCCACTTGAGGTGTGATAACTCATTAGATGAAGAAATACTTTCTCAAGAGTCTACAAGCCAGAGAAGTAATATGGCAGTTACAAATTGCTTCCTGTCCATCACAGAATATAGAAATTTCACACTACCCTTCACACTAATCACAATTCTTCCCTTGAAAACAAGTTATTTGAACAATTCCATTACTGAGATCCCTGATAACCTTTTATTATTTGGAGACGTGCACAGAAACAATTTGAAATCATTGTATCACCCTGCTACACTCCATGATATGGGTTTTGTGACTAGAATTTAACAGCTCCATGCTAGTATGAGAGAAAGAGAGGTTGGCATCAATGGTTTATGTATTGAGCTCTAAATCCTTTGTTTCCTTCAAAAGAACACTTGTCCTGTAAGATACATTTTCTAAATTCCTATCATAATATTATAAAACATCCTTTTAAAGCATTGCTCAGTTAAAGTATAATAATTCAAAATGATAGAACTATCTGGTACTAGTTGGCACAATTATTGTGTCAACATATAATTCCTTACATTTATATCTGGGGATCTCTGCAGCAAAATCATGAACAGAGCTCTAAAATCCTTCACTTCTACCACACATCATGCAAGACCTACTTCTAAATAAATCCACATCATGCATCTATATAACTTTCATTCTTGCTGACCAGACATCTTATGGCTTTCTACCCTCATCTCTCACCACTCTGAGGATGGTATCTCACCCTCCTCTCTCCCTCTCTCTCCCTCCCTCTCTCTCTCTCTCACACACACACACACACACACACACACACACACTTTTTCATATATATATATATATCATCCAAATCAGTGAGTCCCTAGGCCTTTGAATGTGGTCTACTTATTCTCTTTTTCCCTTAATGGTGTTTCCCTCAGCTAGAATGTACTTTCTCCTCCCTTTTTGCCAATCCAAATCGTTTCATTTCAAAGTTCATTGCTTCCAAGAAGCATAGGATTCTTGACTAACTGAATCTGTCACCCACCTCAACTTTACTTTGAAGATTCTCATTAGTTATGTGTACACAATATGCGCCACATTAGTATGGCTTTCTTTCTAAGTTGCCTCAGAAAGACTCTGGGTGCGCTAGGTGGGCATGTAACACTTTCCAGCTTTAAGCTCCCCGAGACCAGAAGCTATCTACCTAACTTCCTCTGATTCCAAATTCCATCCAGGACAGGCTACACTCAGCTGATTATCAAAGATGCTTGAGATATTCATTTTTACCAATTTAGTTTTGCTTTCATCTGCCATAGTGTGTGGTTTTATACTTACTGGAACAGAAACTTGAGGATTATCTGCAAGTTTTCCCAGCACGGCAAAGCCATCGGTGTCAATTGGGCCTCTTGGCTTTATAGGTAAAGATTCAATCCTGTTGCAGTCAACAAAAAGAGTAGCACTACTCCTCTCCACGCCAATCATGATCTTATGCCACTGGGAATCAAACAAGGAGGGCAAATTTGAAAAAGCTGCTGTTTGGAGACTTCCATCCAGTCCCTTGTATGAAAATGCAACAGATTGTGTTTGGCCATTAATCTTTATGCCAACTTGTTCCTTCCCAGAGGAATCCTGAATCTGCCAAATGTTCCAGTTCTTTTTGAGTGTGCTTCCAGTCATTCGAAACGTCGTCAAGAAGGAGTATTCTTCAGGCAGTCCACTGGGATATAAATTCCTGAGTAAAATTTTTAAATGGTAAATATGAATCTTGTTTCCTGTACCCATATGTATTGACCATATTCCCTTTTGAGGCTGCAGTGTAAAAAACTATGTACCGTTTGTTCTTTCATGACTGTTCATAAAGACCTTTACAGAAGTTCAATCGTTCGTGTGCATTCATGGTCCATCTTAAAATACACATTTTGAAAACACTCTCCCTCATGGCTAAGGAAGGTTCCCAATGCCACATAATCCCAACAATATTACTATTTATACTACCCAAAGAGCTACTGTTCAGCAATTTCATCTCAGCCAAAAAATACATTCTTGCAAAGTTCTTGGCAACATTTCATTCACAAGTGAGAGAGGGGATCATTAGGAATGTAAATCAGCAGTACTAGCTTATGAAATGATTTAATTAAAGCAGCTAGCAGCTTCTAATTTTTTTTTATTTTAAAGTAACATGTTAAGATTATTTGTTATTTCCATAATTGCTTGTGTATTCACTCCACAATTATATCCCAGACCCATATAAGTATTTTGAGAATCAGTAACTGAGGACTTCAGGAGCATCTTCACACTGAGGATGTTTGTCTTTTTTTAGGGAGTTCAAATTATGATGTTAAAGTAGCAGTTTGTCACACTGGATGTGTGACAAGGGAAAAGTGACCAATTCTTACTTCTCTACTACAACTCAATTGTTGCTTTTTTTTTTTTTTTTTTTTTTAAGATGGAGTCTTACTTTGTTGTCCAGGCTGGAGTGCAATGGCGCCATCTGAGCTCACTGCAACCTCCACCTCCCAGGTTCAAGCAATTCTCCTGCCTCAGCCTCCCAATTAGTTAGCATTACAGGTGCCCACCACCATGCCTGGCTTATCTTTTGTATTTTTAGTAGAGACGGGGTTTCACCATGTCGGTCAGGCTGGTCTCAAACTCCTGACCTCAGGTGATCTGCCTGCCTCAGCCTCCCAAAGTGCTGGGATTACAAGTGTGAGCCACTGCGTCCGGCCCAGTTGTTCCTTAATCTGCCAACTAAGTCTGTATCATTGCTAACTCCTTTACTGCTTTAAATGGTAGAATAAAACCAGTAGTGTCCCTGAGGCATCTCTACCCTATACAGAGACTGTGGTCTGGACCTGCACCAGCTACCTGGATATTCTTCTGCTGAAGCCAAGCTGCTAAAAGCTGAAGACTGAACTGTAAAAATCAGCATGTTAAATGTAAGCATCATCTTTCAAGGACTTGAACATTATGTCTTTTTACATTTCTCCTTCTAAGCATAGAAAAATTCCTAAGCAAGGAAGAAATGTTAGGCAAACTAAATGCTAATGAATTTTCTGTGCTAAACAATAAAAGTTTTATATTTTTGAGAACAGTTATGGACCAGGACCCAGAATCCCAAATAACTTTCCTTCAAGTCAAATTCTTGTTATGTAGCTCTCTTTAACTTGCTAAGATCTTCTATCTTTACTATGATTTTAATTATAAAACTTTATTATGTCTTATAACAACATAAACAAATCAACTTCTTTCTATGCAAGTATTTTTATAAGCCTTCAATAAAATGGGTCATCTATCTCAACAAATTTTATCACTTTGTTAGTTTTCTAAAGATAACAAAAAGATTAAACTTTTCATCTGAATACTCTTTCATCATAAAAGTATTTTTTTAACCATTACTTTGTAATATGACTGGTTTGTATTTAGGGTGCACGATGAATAATTTTATCCATACACATTTTTTTCACTGGTGATGTGTATTATTCACATTGCAAAGTTTTCAGTTCACTGCCTATGTTTTATATCCATCAAGTGTACATTTTAAAATATGCAATATGGAGCTAAAGAAAAAATTATATGAGAACCATTTACTGACTTTTTTCCCCTATATGCAACTGTCTACTACATCACTCCAGATATTTGTTTTTAATATATTTCCTGTTTATCTATCAGTTTGTCACATTTTCTTTGACTTTATATCTTTCAGAATTACATCTATTCCAGAATAACCTCTAGAAAAAAAGCTAAGATTCACTATTCACAATAAAATGCACTGAGTATTGTATACTTATAAAACCTTATGAAAGTTTGTACATCTTACCTAACTTACCTCAATAAATTTGGAGCTGGGAGATAGTTTTCAAGTTTTACTCAATTGTGAAATTGGGCAAGTGTCCATTTAAATTATAAATAGATTATTTTTAATTAATGATTGGGATTTAACCAGATGCTTAAATAATTTATTTTCTTATTTTTGTCCAAGATAGTTATTGTTGAAGGATGAGGTTTTTTAAAAGGACAATAAAATCTAATGCTTCTTCTTCTCTTCCTTAAGCATTATTTTTCCAGGCTTCAAAAATAACCTAATCTGTGTTATCTATATATCTGTCTACAGATACACTGAACAAAACTGTAGAATATAATCAGTTCCCTTAAAAAATCTATTTTGTTTCAATTCTGGGAATCCCAGTAATGTGTTTAGGTGGCTCTTGTGAAAATACATCCTGGGGTTAACTGAGGGAGTTCTCCCAATTTGTCTTTCATTCAATCTTTCCCACTCAATGAAGAGATTATGTTAAAGGTAGGAAAGGACATAATGTCTTAATATATCTCTGACTTGGTGTATGTAATGCCAAAAACTAAAAAAAGAAAATAATTAACTTAAAATGATGGAGGGTAGGTTTGAGATGGCTAAATGAATACCTCATTTATAGATACGTTGTTAAACTAATGGTATCTGTCTCTTTCTCTCCGTATATATGAAGATAATATATGTGTGTGAATATGTGTAGAAATAATCTAGATTATCCTGTTATTGATCACTGATCTTTTTATTTTTATTTTTATTTTTATTTTTTTTTGCATGATACAGATCACTGATCTTTTAAACTAGGCTAGCATAGTATGTCAATACAGTAAGAAGAGAAAATTCATTTTGGTATTTATACTAATAAAACATATATGTATTTGTATATACCTAAGACCACTTAAAAGTCTCACAAGTTTAATTTATGGAAGAGTCAGTCCCATTGTCTTTTCTTGGAATACCTGAAATTCTGTTCTTGCAAATATGCTATGCACATCAGTAAGTAAACTTGACAGCATGCATAATTTAAAATAAGCTGTACCTATAAATGATTTATTTCATTGTATTACAGCCTTCAAAGAGTACCTTAAATAAAGAATCATAAGGGTTTGAATGAAAGATTAAATAGTCTTTGGACCTTGAAACATTTATTTATGACCTTAACCCAAGAAAAGACTGTGTTTTTAAGGAAAATAAACATAACATGTTTGTTAGTGGGAGTTGAGAGTGTAAAACGATTATGCCTAAAATAAGGAATAAAAAGCAACAACAACAACAACAAAAAAAAAGTATCTGTCTCTTAAGTCTTTCAAAAATAGAAAAGATAAATAAGGATAAATTGTGACTCTTTCCCATCAGTTCCATATACCGTAATATTTTCCTCCTACAAAGATCCTGCTAATAGTTTATTTCACTGTCTGGGAGCCTATGTTCCCCAGCACAGAAAGTCCCTTTATACCAACATTGTCTACATCCTGCATGGCCGAGAGCAATTCCCATCCCTAGTCTCCTTGTCACCTGGCTTTTGAATTAGCAGGACTTGGAGGGCAGATTGTAAAGAAAGGATCCTCTAAGGAGAAAAGACTTTCATATCCATGCATTCTTTCCTTCTAGTGCTCTTCACCACTAATAATAAACACTTACCCAATACCAGCGTGGATTGGGTTCTTCAAGCACTCTCCAGTTATAAACACCTACTCTGCATAGCAACCTTATGACATAGTTATTATTCCTAATTTTAAACTGAGGGAACTGAAGTAAAGATAGTCTAAGTACTTTCCCAAGAATAAACTTTACTTGGAATTCCACGTCTCAGTCCTCTAACTTTCCTTCTTCTCTTTTTATTCTCTACTTTCTCTTCCTAATTTCTTCCTCCTTCTTTCCTTATCTTGTAATAAGGCTTGACAGTAAAACAAGATTTTTCAGTCTTTATGGGAGCAGGGAGTCAAGGGTAGCAAATGTGAGGCATTAGATATAGCCTGGGTACACTATTTAGTGATAGCTCTAGGCATTTCGAGAAAAGCAACAACGAAGTTGAGCAGGAGGTAAGGAAGCCACGTGGCAGCACATTGATCAATCTCTGAACTTAAGATTTAATGACAGTACCTCAAATCTTAGAAGAGAAAATCAGGTCAGCACTGAGGACCTCATGTTTTGCTTAATTATTTAAGAAAGAAAAAACTGAATTTGTAAAGCTTATTTAGCAGCACAACTGGCACTTTCATACATGAAAAGAAATTATGAGGAAGAAAACAGTGAGTGTCACTGTTATCATGTTCTTAATCTTTCCAGATGTGAATGGTTTTCCAGAGTCAGTATGGAGTAGTGGTTAGAAGTACAACCTTTGCAACCATTCTGCCTGGGATTCAGTCCTTCCAGCATGTTCCAACCCACTCACCTTATGCAAGTAAATTAAACTTTTGGGGATCCCTGATTTAAGAAAAAAAGTTAATAATGCGCCTATATCACAGGATTGTGATGAGAATGAGATTATTGTTAATTAGTAAATTTATAGAAAGAGCTCATATAATGTACTATTATTGTATTATGCAATAATATATAGTATGTTCAAAACATGAATTTCTAGCTGTAATCTGGTACTATTATATCAGATTGTTCTAATTTGTTCAATTTTTTTATATACGTTGAGTTTATATATTATTTTATTGTTCTAATTAATCATTACTTACCTTTACACCTTAATTTCTATTGAAGTCCTAATTGTCTCATTTATCTACTAAAGGAATCTTAATTCTAGCTTTTTTACATTGTGCTAAAGCATATAATAATTATCATAATCATAAATAAGGTATTTAGGTGATATCAAAACTAAATTGCCGAGATTCATTCACAATGATGACAGGACTCAACACTTATACACTAAAGTACCTCAGTTATAAATAAAGAGCAAAAGGCTTAGTTCCAGAGAAAGAAATCAGTGAAGTGCAGGATTTGATGTTGTTAGTATTACTATCATTGTTTCTATTAAAATTATTTTAGTTTTGCTTTGGTTTGATGTCTGCCAGGAGCCAAGCAGTGGACGTGTGGCTCTATTTCAGCACCAGGACACTTGAACAGCACCATTGTGAGTCTTCTAACCACTCTGTGGCTCCTAGTTAAATTTATGCTTACCCTCTGGCACTTTTCACAGAGGGTCCTTTCAGTCAAAACCAGACAAATTATAGAAAAACAGAAAGCAAGGTAATAAGAACATGTCCTGAATCAATGTATAATAGTCTCAGTGATGCTTTTTCCTGGAATGGAAAGTAAATTACATACTGAAAACATGAAATGCAGTATTCAGGCACTGAAGACAGGTAGGTAAATAAATTTCTTCATCTTTAAATACAATTATAATCCAAGAAACATTGATCATAAGAAAACCCTAACATTGGATAGCTATCCATTTTAATGCATTTGAGTCAGATAATTAGATTAAAATATTTTTGATAGATTACCTAGTTGGAATCCTGAAGTCTACATTATTTCCCAACTTGTAAGCCACCTGCAATGTAGCTGATCCCACTACTCTCTGGATAGCTCTTCTAGATGCTGCTTTATCTACCTGGAACTGAGAGATCAGATCAAACCCTACAGAATGGGAATACAAAATGAAAAGTCTAAAATGAGATTGGTTTTATTCCTTTCCGCAACTTTCCCAAATAAAAAAATATATATATCAGGCTTATAGAAAGCATGCATTTTCAATGGGCTACATTGCTACTCACCTGGTAAGTCATCTTGGCCAATCCTGATCTTAGGACAGAGTTCATTTTCATCATTAGAATTGGAATTGGCAGGGAATCCTGCAAAAGAGATAGCATGTCATTCTACTTCATCCACTCTAAAGATTTCAGGATGTATCAACAATAATAAATATTTAAAATTCAATGTTATACCAGCTTGCTTAGAGGTAGCATGTTTGGCTTTACCTCCATGCATCTATGATTATAATCCATCCACCTGCAACTCATCCTGGAAGGAGTGGATGCAAGGCACAAAGTTTCTCTAATAATCTGTGCTGGAAAATGTTCGTTTTGGAGAGGTTAGGCATTTGTTCCTTTTGAAACCAAAGCTGAATGGTGTCCTGAATGGCACAGGGTCAGAAGTCTGTTTGGAAAATTTCTGGTGGTTTGGGCTAGAAAATATTCCTTAAACACCACAAATATTAGGATTCCAATATTGAGATTCCAGAGCCAATCTTGGTCCAGTTCAGAGGGGCTTCTGGAGAGTAGAGTTCTTAGGAATCTTTGTCAGATATAGGGGCCTGGGGAAGTCTTGAGATTCACTAATCCTAAATAAAATATAGAGGATGCATTTGATTTCATAAATTCATTCTAAGAGATCAAATAAAGGTCCCTACTAAATTACTCCTAACATCTTAGAACTGGGAAGAGTAAAAAGAAGAAGAAAATAATCATGAGAAGGATTAAATCCTCAATTTGATAAGAAATCATAGAATGGAAATTGTGTTCTCCTTACACAAATGGAAGGTCAAGGGAAGAGAGTTTTTCACCACCACGGAAGGCTTCTTGGAAATATCTAACCAAGTGCCTTGCTAAGATTCATCTGACAACAGAGATGCTCTAGAATTCAGAAAAAGTATTATTAACGTGCAAATCATGGGCCTGGCGCCATGGCTCACGCCTGTAATCCTAGCACTTTGGGAGGCTGAGGCAGGCGGATCACCTGAGGTCCGAAGTTCAAGACCAGCCTGACCAACATGGTGAAAGCCTGTCTCTACTAAAAATATAAAAAATTAGCCAGGCGTGGTGGCACATGCCTGCAGTTCCAGCTACTCGGGAGGCTGAGGTAGAAGAATCACTTGAACCTGGGAGGCAGAGGTTGCAGTGAGCCGAGATCACGTCACTGCATTCCAGCCTAGGTGACAGAGTGAGACTTTATCTCAAAAAAATAAAAATAAAAATACAAAAAGCATGGGCTTAACCATCATGGTACATCAAACATGCTCTTTATACTGTCCTCACCCCAAATTGTTAAGGTCCATCCATCCATCAATCTATTTATTTATTCATCCATGTATTCACTCAACATTAACCAATCACCATCTGTCCTAGGCACTGCACTAGGCACTGCAGCACACAGATTAGCCTTCCTGCCAACTGTGATTACTGGCAGGACTTACTTTCCATACCCAGCATTGACCATGGAAAACCAGCCAGTAGTGTATCCCCAGGCCCCAAAGGTGGATTGAAGAGTGAGGGTGTGAAGGACCACGGATGCCTCACTCAGTCTTCAGTCAGCCACAACCCTGCCTGATCATTTCTGGGAATAAGTAACCTTTGAAAGTCTAGGAACTATGGCCCTTACTGGGGCGACGCTTGACAGCTGCAGATGCCCAGGGTTCCAGGAAACTGCACACAAAGAAGAAAACTGGAATTTTCCTGAAGAAGAGAGAAGAAAAGTGACTCAAACAGGAGTCCCTGCAGATGGGAACTACTTTCATATTTTCAAACCTGGTAAAACCTAATTAATATAAGGTGATCAAATCTAGTATAGTTTATTTATTTTTTCATTTCTTTTTCTGTTCTTTTTTTTTTTTTTTTTTTTTTAGATGGAGTCTCACTCTGTCGCCCACACTGGAGTGCCATGGCGCAATCTTGGCTCACTGCAACCTCCAACTCCCGGGTTCAAGCGATTCTCCTGCTTCAGCCTCCTGAGTAACTGGGATTACAGGCATGTGCCACCACGCCCAGCTACTTTTTCTATTTGTAGTAGAGACAGGGTTTCACCATGGTGGTCAGTCTGGTCTCGAACTCCTGACCTCATGATTCGCCCACCTCGGCCTCCCAAAGTGCTGGGATTACAGGCGTGAGCCACCGCACCTGGCCTTCATTTTTACTTTGAAACCCTACTGAGAGATGTAAGGAACTCATGTTTCCAGCCCCCACTGTCCCTGTTGTTTTATTGATCTCACTTTCTCGATATTTACCTGTCTCACTGTTTTGGTACCTATTTCTTTGTCTCTGGTTTCTTTCATCTTTGATTTTCTTTCTCTCCTTTTCTGTGATTATCACTTTCTCTCCCTTCCTCTGTCTCTCTTTTTTTGCGTCTCTCTTTGGTTTCTCACGCTTACTCTCTCATCAGTCTCTCTTTCTGTCTCTCACCTTGCGGCTCACCTACTCTCATCCTACCACTGCTACAAAAATACAGACCCTTGCTTCTGAGGACCCCCCAGCCCCATCTCCCCACCACTCTTTCCAGGGTTATTGTCTTACCAGCAAGTCTTCATTTTCCCAGTTGATTTTCTTTGTTTGCCAACAGTCCCTATGAAGAAGGGGTTGGAAGGGAGTCACTGTCCCCTCACTACCCCTTCACTGTCACCCTAGGACTATGAGTTCTGGGCCCAGCCTTGGTCCCTCCTGCCCCGGTGAGGGCTAAAAGCAAAGGGAGAGAACCAGAGGAATCTCGTGACACTTTAAACTGAAGCAAAGGAAAGGGGTGGAGAGAAGCCGTGCTGTAAGCCCAGGCCTAGGGGTGTGTCCTCAAAGCTAACAAGGTTACACTGAAGGAGGGATTTACAGGGGAATGTTTGTTGAAAAGAAAAAAATTAAATCAGGATGTGGAGAAATTCACCAGAAAGATCCAGGCAAGGTGCTATAGGAACACAGTAGATGCTCTTAGATCTGCTATAGGAGTACAATGGCAGCTTTCAGAACTGCTATAGGAATACAGTGGAAGCTTTCAGAGGGCTGAGGTTCCAGTAAAAATGTGCCCACTGGGAGGTGGAGGTGTAGAAACTATGGGAGCCTTGGTGCCCAATCAAACTAGGTTTCAATCCCTGTTTATTCTGAAGCTTACTAGTTGTGTGTCCTTGAGAGAGTTACTTCACCTTTCTGTAACTAGATGCCTTAATTGTAAAACAGATTGAAAATACTTACATTAAAACAATGGTTTTGAGAATTAAATGAGGTATCAAAGGCAGAGGGTCTAACACCCAACAATCATTATTTGTCATCGTCCTCATAGCTAACACTTCATTATGTGCCTCCCTCTGTTGAAAATGCTCAAGGCTTAATGCCACTGAATTCTCACAACAACATTATAAGGTCAGGCTGAAGTTACCCTTATTCTCCAAATAAGAAAGTTGAGGAACCAGAAAATGAAGTAACTTTTTCAAAGTGCCATGCCTATTACTAAATACACATTCTCTCTCT
The DNA here is from genome assembly GCF_002776525.5 of Piliocolobus tephrosceles. NCBI lineage: Eukaryota > Metazoa > Chordata > Mammalia > Primates > Cercopithecidae > Piliocolobus > Piliocolobus tephrosceles. The sequence continues at coordinate 101,931,638 of NC_045438.1, read as the reverse complement.
CTACCTCAGGGCTGGAAATCCTGATAAAATGTAATATTAAGCCCCCTAGTTGTTGTTTCTTCTTAAACTCTGAGATTACCAGAGTTGAGCAGAGGACACTGTATCTGGAAAGAAACAACATATTATCCTCCATTAACAAGGTGACAGCAAGTTACAAGGAGCACAAGCCTAGAGAGATACATGTTATCAGCATCGCTATCACACATATCATGCCCTCTCTCCAGAACCTGAACATCTCAGGAGAATTCCCAAGAGCCCCCACATCACCCACCTTCCCACCCACTCAGCATGGCCTACCTCTGGCGTTGTCTTGAGGGACATGGGTAGTTACTCCAAAAACAAAGACTCTAAAGGTCAGAAGATCCAACGATCTCAAAAATCACAATGCAAGCAAAGTAATTTTTAGGTGAACTTTTTTTTTAAAGAGACAAGGTCTCAGGTCTTGCTCTGTTCCCCAAACTGGAGTGTAATGGCATAATCATAGCTCACTACAGCCTTGAACTTCTGGGCTCAGGGGATTCTCCCACCTCAGCCTCCTGAGTAACTAGGATGATAGTCATGCACCACCGCTCCCGGCTTCTTGAAATTTTTAAATTTAGTTTTCTAATTGATTTAATTTTTATTTAATTACAAAACAATAGCGTTGCTTCTTGTTTTTCATTTGTTTATTTCTTTTCCAAAAAACTCCTTTCATCTTCTGCCTCCCTCAGCTCACTGATGAACTGTGAATCAGGCAAACTTAATATCCATGCTCTTGCCCTTTTATTTTCTACTCATAGCCCACCTGTTGGAGTCCTGTCTCTCTTTCCCAGAGGGACACCCATTTCTTTATGCTGTTTAGGGCTTTCTACAAGTCCCCGTCATTTGCCTTCTGTCTATCAAAATTCCCATTCCCTAGTGCAGCCATCCTGGCTCCGTGACAGAACTACAAATGACCAGATCCTAGCTTATTTGTTTAAGTCAGTCAGGGCTCATGTGAAAGAAGTGCTCTATTAACCTACGAGGAGAAGCTGTGCAGCTGGGGACCTTCCTGACATCCTGAAGTCACAGGAGGTAAGCCAGCCTGAGAGTCACAGGGGAAAAGGCATTTTCCAAAGGGACTGTTCATTAAAGCTATTTATTTGCATGATTGATCCTCTCATATTACTTACTCTGGTAAGAAAGGAGAGAGGGATTTTTCATTATAACGAAGTGTTTGGGAAATCCTTTCATTGCTTTAGAGATCTCAATTCTGCATTTGCCCCTCTCCTTCCCACTGTAATGAGTCCTCTTCAAATAGAATTTGAAATCAAGTGAGGCTGCCTTTTAATTAAAAATGAAAGGATAGAGAGAAAAATAGGTTTGCTTACAATTGGTTTGGCTTTTTTCTAGCTTGGCAGTTTTATTTAAGATGGCAGAAGCAAGCAAGAGCTATTTTAAGGAAGAAAGTAGGCTGAGGGCAGTGGCTCACGCCTATAATCCCAGCACTTTGGGAGGCCGCAGTGAGTAGATCACCTGAGGTCAGGAGTTCGAGACCAGCCTGGCCAACGTGGCGAAATCCCGTCTCTATTAAAAATACAAAAATTAGCCAGGCCTGGTGGCACGTGCCTATAGTCCCAGCTACTTGGGAGGCTGAGGCAGGAGAATCATTTGAACCCAGGAGGCAGAAGTTGAAGGGAGCCGAGATCATGCCACTGCACTCCAGCCTGGGTGACAGAGTGAGACTCCATCTCAAAAATAATAATAATAATAAAAAGAAAGAAAGAAAGAAAGTAAATCCAGGCCAGGCAGGGTGGCTCATGCCTGTGGTCCCAGCACTTTGGGAGGACAAGGCAGGCGGACGGCTTGCACTCAGGAATTGGAGACCAGCTTGGGCAAAATGGTGAAACCCCATCTCTACAAAAAATACAAAAATTAGCCGGGCACAGTGGCACACACCTCTAGTCCCAGCTACTCAGGAGGCTGAGGCAGGAGGATCTCTTGGGCCTACGGAGCTTGAGGCTGTAGTAAGCATTGATTACACTACTGCCTAGACAACAGAGTGAGGTCCTATGTCAAAAAAGAAAAAAGAAAGAACAAAAAAGAAAGTCAATCCAGAGAAAAAAAGATATATACAATCTTATTTAAGGAAACTTTTTTCCTCCCTCCACTCCTATTTTCTATTAATTTTGTTTCCTAACATGACATTAGAATCTCACAGACAGCAGTGCAAATGCCACACTATTCTGGTCTGGGCCAGTTGCACCCTAAGGTCAAAGATGCGTAACCTTTTTCACCCTTAGCATTGTTTCCTCACCTTACCTAACAGTTCGGTTCTGAAAAACCATGTAGAAATGAAACATGGTCAATCACATCAGATTGTAAATGAACTAAGACAGCTTGATACTTAAAATGATCCATTTTATAAATAGAAGTGTTTTGTATAGAACAATTATACTTTTCTCTGTACTTCCTCTCATCCCTCCCCCACATACTTTTTACAGAATGTACACACACTAATCTCCTTCTTCTTATAAATCAAGAATATGATTTACTTAAAGCTTAAATCAGGGAACATCATCACAAATAATCATCTTTCTTGATCATCCACTTTCTTTTGTTTATTCAGTCATGTATTGGATAACTATATACAGTAGTATACGTACCAAGTATGTGCTGGGAGTTGAGGAGGTAAAAAGTGCGAATAAACATAGCCTTGCCCTGAGGAAGCTGATAGTCCAGCAGGGAGGACCAATATGAAAATGACCACAATTCAGAGAGTAAGAAGGCTGTAGTGTCACTGAGAACAACACTATTCTGGTCTGGGTCAGTTGCACCCTAAGGTCATAGATGCACAGTCTATGGCACAGTCCAAAGGCATCGGGAAATTTTTAATACAAGAGATAAAATCTTAAAGGATATTAAGGCTACCAAGAGAATAAGTGGGTGCAGTATGTTTTAGACAGAGAAAACAGAAGATACTATAAAAAAAGGTAAAAGAGGACATTTGGGAAGCCAGAAGTCTAGTGCAAGAATCCTTTCATTTGGTAAATATCTATTGGTGCCTCTTCTACATGCTCCCCGACTGACCTTAACACCAGAGAGACAACCAGAGAAAGATCAGGTCTCTGCTCCTATGCAGCTTACACACTGGTGGGAAGAGAGGTACTAAACACATTTACAAGAATAGACAAAATAATTTCAGGTGGAAACATTATGAAAAATACAAAAGAAGACAATGTGTTATAGAGACTGTAGAAGGTTTAGAGGCTGGTGTAGGTTGAGGGGTTAGGGAAGGCTGCTTTGAAGTCGTCAATTTTGACTCAGACGAGATGAGAATAAAGAGATAACATTGGTGGATAGGTTGGAAAAGAGGTGGGGGACAGAAACACTACCTGGTTTTGAGCTTGAGCAACTGAGTAGATGGTGATGTCATTTTCTGAAATCACAAGTAGCAGGACCATGGGAGAGGAGTTGAATAAAGGATCTTCAATGACATCAAAAGAAAGCATAGACATTATGCTGGCTGTTATGGGAACTGAGAGAAGAGTTTGAGGCCAAGAATGACTTTTTCGGATGTGCCTTTAGAAAGACAGTTCTGCTGTTGCTTGGAGAATGGATTGAATGGATTTTATTAGCATGTATACATATACACAACCAGAACAAAACTTTCAGAAAACAATAGTTACTCACATAAATGTAATATATTCTCTTTTCTGTTTTATTATATTTCATTTTTGAGTGATGATAACCGAATCAGTGAGTAGATTTCAGGACCAACTGATGGGTTACAACTCACAGCTTAAAAAATATTCGATTAGAAAAGAGTAGACACGGCCGGGCGCGGTGGCTCACGTCTGTAATCCCAGCACTTTGGGAGGCCGAGGCGGGCGGATCACAAGGTCAGGAGATCGAGACCATCCTGGCTAATGTGGTGAAACCCCCGTCTCTTCTTAAAAAATACAAAAAATTTGCCAGGCATGGTGGCGGGTGCCTGTAGTCTCAGCTACTCGGGAGACTGAGGCAGGAGAATCGCTTGAACCTGAGAGGTGGAGGTTGCAGTTAGCCAAGATTGCGCCACTGCACTCCAGCCTGGGTGACAAAGACTCCATCTCAAAAAAAAAAAAAAAAAAAAAAAAACAGAAAAGAATAGACACTAGAAGTGCCAAAAGATCTCTTTCCCCTTGTTTCCTGGTATGGACACAACAGCTGGGATGCCCCATGAAACTCATAGAATAGTAGGGCAAGTTCCTTAGTTTTAACATGACTATATATGTTTTAAAACATTCTTTTGAAGTAAAGTAACTGTAAACTGAGAGTTTTAATTAAACATACCACAACCCCCATATTTAATTAGTTCATAGGTTAAATTAAAGAAGAAGTATTTTTAAAACTAGCTTCCTAATGGTATTTTGTTTTAAGCTTTATTCCATCTGTCTTTACTTTAAAATAAAAGACCCAGGATGCCTAATGGCACCTACCAGTTGTGTGAGGATGCTGCAAATTAGCCACAGCTAGAGCCTGAAATTTATCACAGAAATCTCTGGCTGAGAGCTGATTAACAATCAGAGCTGCTAAAACTTGGACTCCCACAGTTTTACGTTGGGTTCAGTTTTACTGTAAAGAAATTTCACCATAATCAAAGCTCTATTTTTAATCTTCTTATTTTGGCCCTGTACTTGTAATTGTAGCCTAATCGCCTATAGCAAGCAAATAGAGCCCCATGGTGATGGCCATTTTTCTCTGAAATCATTCACAAATAAATGTGTTCTCACCGTAGAACGTTAATACAAAAACAGGTTATTTAATGTAAAATTCCCCCACTCCTAAGCTTTTTAGCATATTACTTTTGCTCTCTCTAAAGTATGAGCATTTCCATCTCCCCAAGGAAGAGAGAAATCAATTCCTCTCCATAGCACACGTGCTTCCAGGAACTGTTGCTGCAATTGCTGCCTTGTGAGTCTTAAGTCTACAGCAGCTGATCCATATCCTAAGCCTCTTTTGCTCCTTTCAGTAAAACACACATATTGGCCCATCAGTATGTTTCTTTACCTACTGTAAAGCCTTCAATCTTGTCTCATCCATAATACCTTCCCTCTTATGCTCTATGGCTTTTCAAGACCGTTTCTTACCACAATCTCATGACTTGTTAAAAACATACTACTGGGCACTACTCCCAGAGGTTCTGGTTCAGGATATTGAAGTTCAGACTGAGAATTTGCATTTCTAGCAAGCTCCCAGGTGATGCTGATCTCCTGCTGATCCACGGAGAGGTGCTGCTCATATAGGTCATGTTTTCAACACCATTAGGCTACCTCTCCTTTGTTATCATTGGCATTGACTTGTAGACTGTAAGTGTATAAGTATTTGCTGAATAAAATTTTAAAATAATTATGAGTTGAACTCACAACACCTACTGAGAACTTTTGAGCTCATGAAAAGAATTGTATTAATTTCCTTAGTAGACATTAATTAAGGAAATTTACATGGCAGAATGAAGTATAGAAACCTAAGCCTTCTCTTCTGCACTATTGTGATTTAACAACCTACTACTAATAATAAAAGTGTGTACCTGATTTGCATGTTAAACTTTACCAATAAAATGTAAAAAGGTCATTGATTCTCAAATACCTCGTTCTCTTTATGAAATAAACTTTAAATATACCTTGTTTTAGGTTGCGTCTATGAAGTTTCATATGCATTCACTAGCTTTCACATGCTGGGAAAATGTTTTCTCTGCACTAGGTGGCAGTATAGTCCTGAAATTTGAAACCTAAGCTAAGGCATCAAAGACGAATTTGATTTCCAGTCTTCAAGTAGATAACTTTGATTTTAAGAAAATATTTCATTCTTGGTTATTTTCCATATGTATAAACTGAAATATTATAGTTGACTTCTTTTTAGGGTCCCTCTCAAAAAAAAATTGCAAATACAATGCACTCTGATGTTCATGAAAGCCTACTGAAGGAGAAAGACACAAAATGAAAGATTAAAATTAACTCTGCCTTCATAGGTGAGCCATCCACTCTGACCTCACTAACCACCACCAATTTGAGCCTTATAATCAAACAGAGCCAAACCCAAGGTTAAGAATGTGAACTCTGGAACCAAATGGCTTAGGTTCAAATTTCAGCTCCACCACATTCTAGCTGGGAGACCATGGAGAGGTAATTAACCTTTCTGACTCATCTTATTTATCTGTAAAAATTAGTAATGAAAGCACCTTCCTTTTAGGTACATTATAAGGATTAAACTAGAGCTGGAAATAGTACCTGGCACTCAATAAATTTTAGCTGCAATTTTTCTTATAACTCACTCTCCTCTGCTTTCTTCTTAGACTGAACCCCAATCCATCCAGTAAACGGTGGCTCATTTAGATCTTAGAAGAGTGTGGCTGTGCTAGATACCAAAAACTATCCTAGACAATATACAACCCATTATAAATAGCAAAGTAAATCAATTGAAAGCCCCCTTCTCCCTTCCATGTGCACATCTTTGTCTGTTTGCTACACTTTTATGATTCTTCCTCCTGTAATACTGCCCTTGATAAGTCCTTCAAGCTCTTCTCATCAATAATACCTTCCCTCTCATAATACTGTATGGTTTTTGAAGAACCTTTCTCACCATAATCGTACCTCGCAACAATCCAACAAGACAGATGTGACTCTCCTGTTTTCCTGGTGAAGAAACAGGTGAAGAGACCTGTATGAGTTCATAGTTATATGTGACAAATCTACTGACTGATTCCTGAACAGATAAAAATAAAAGGCAACTCCAGTAATCACTGGTGAAACAGTCAAACAGCTATTTACAAAACATTGCATACAGGATGACTGATGCCTACAGATTAGTCCCATTTTGGGTACATATGTGTGTGCATATATATACACACATATATATACACACACACACATACACACCACACATATGTATATGTATACATATGTGTATATATACATAAATGTGTGTATACATGTATATAATTGGTTTCTTCATTTTAAAGTATTATATGGAAAAGTTATATATGTATTTGGTAACATGCATTATATTTAAAAGTAAGATATGTATTTGGTAATACAACAGGATGACTATAGTCAATAATAATTTAATTGCACATTTTAAAATAACTAAAAGAGTACAACCGGACTGTTTGTAGCAAAAGGATAAGTGCTTGAAATTATGATACCCCTTTTACCCTATGATTAGTACTTATTGTGTACATGTATCAAAATATCTCATGTAACCCATAAATATGTATACCTATTACATACCCACAAAAATTAAACGTTAAAGAAGTAATATACGAACATTGTGGAAAAGTGGAAAATATAGAAATAGAAGAAAGAAAAAAAACAGTCTCACCACCTAGAGACAACTCACTATTAACATTTTAGGATGTTTTCTTCCAGGCCCTTTTCTACAGACAAGCTGTGGTCATACTCTACACAGTTTTATAACTTCCTTAAATGCACATCACTTAAAACACTCATGCGCTTGCTTTCACAAAATGTCAATGCAATCACATGGCACATACAAAAAGATAGCAAAACCCAGGTGTAAGAAATTTGCCTTGAAGTCACAATTACAGCTTTTAATTCTAACTGCTGTAACCTTGAGAGAGAAAACAACTATAGAGAAAGAGACACTGAATATCTGAGAGAGGTTCTTCCAGCAGGTCTTGCTTTTTGAAAGACATTCTTTTTCTCACCCAAAGCCATGTGGGACTATAAACTTGAAGCCAACCACCTAACCACAAAACCACAAAGGCATGTGTAGACATTCCAGTGGCACCAAAGGGCAACCACAGGAGAGTCCTGCCCCCTACCGTTTCTTAAATCCAAACATCTCTAAAACCATGACTAACTCCAGAAATAGCAGTAGCAACTGACATGTGGGCAGGTGAGAAAGAGTCTTTGTTCTTAAAGACTCAACTTAGAGCCACGACAAACTGAAAGGCTCTAGCATTCGCATACTTACAGTGATTCCGGAGAGTGGTCAGTCCAGGGTGGAGCAGCAGAGATGGAAAGGCGGAGAGGCAGTACCAGGATGGTGACAGAGGAGGAACAGAATCACAATTCATATTATTTCAGCCTGTCCTGGCCCAGAGCCTCTCCAGGACTCTCAGGACTTTTTCTAGAAGTGCAGTATAAGGAGGAAATGTCAGAAACTATACTTCATACTTTTTAAAATATATTTTTTGATCTATATCACTCAATATTTTTCCTATTTTCCAGGTGAGGCAAGTAAGGTTCAAAGACGTTAAATAACTTGCTAAGGGAAATTCCAAATGGCAGGCCAAAACCAAACTTGAGTTTCTCTAATATCAAAGCTGATGTTCTTCATATAATTTATCATCTTCTGAGTACACATACATGCACATGTACACACACACACACATACATATGTTTAAGGACAGTCTCTGCTTCACTCTGCATCTAGTTGTTCACTGTTACTTTCTTTTCTTCATAAACTCTCAAACTGGAAAACTTCAAGACTTGCTAAGAAGACTTGCTCTCATACTAATCACCAACTTGGTGCTGTAATTGTCCAAGGGTTTACTCTGCTAATGCTTTGCTAAAAGCAACAAAAAAGTAGTGCTAAAGTTCTCTCACACAAAAAAGCTCATGGAGAGTGATCATTCCTGTTTGAGTGTCCCAGCCTTTATATAAACTCTTTATTATTGACTCGATTTATAGAGCATTTGTGAATTTTTTATGTATTTCTGGCATTTTTTCTATATTTCCCTGAGGCTCTATCCATATGTAAATTTGTCTCAGCTTCTAAACTCTTACACATTAGGGATCTTGATTACAATCTCTCCCATGCTCCATTTATTACCTACCACAGTCAATCATTTTGTATATTCCTAGGCAGTCAAACTTCAACCAACATCGTATTTAAACACAGTGCTGGCTACTAAGGAGACTTTCAGAGCCAAATAATGTCTTCTTTGTCCTCAAGGAAGTAGGTGGGACACCCACACACCCCAAACCTATGGAACACACTTTGGCCTAAAAGGACTCCCCAAAAGAAAGTAGAACCATAAACAAAGTGTTCTAGAGATAGAAAGGCAGAAGTGGCTGATACTCTCCAGAAGGATTCAAAAGCGTTTCGCAGAGGAAGTAACCTTAGCTTGACCCTAAAGAATGAATTCTATTTTACAGGTAGAAAAAAGATAGAAAGTTTTACAAGGCAGTTGGAATAATGTGAGCAAAAGCTCAGAGGCTTGAAAATGCATGGAGTGTAATAAATTACATTTCAAACATAACTTAGTTTTTTTGAAAATATTGTGTATCATCAACCCAGAAGTTGAGAAAATTCATGTTATTAAACAATATCTAGTAACTAAATAATATGCCAACAATGTTTATGACTTTCTTATATTAGCCTACCTTTCATATTACTATTTTGCTACCGAAAATTAAAGCAACAATTCATCTGCTACATTGGAAAATTCGAAAATACAGATTTTGATTATAGAACAACACAGTTCTAGGAGAACCCTTATTTTGGCCCACAGTCAATTATCTGTTTAGAGATTCCATCAAGACATAAAGAACACCAGGTGCCCTGATGTCAATGTCAAGGGAAAAGAGGCAAGACGTCTTTATTAGGATGTAAAAAGTTATTTGCTATCACTTAAATTACAATTCTTTTTTTCTGTTAATACTAGTAACAGGCTACTGAGCTTGCTGAAGTCTGGTGCTAGGAAGGGTTAATGGCATAGGCAGAGAGCAATGCTTTCATTTCCTTGGAGGAAAGCTGATGGGTAAATAAAGTATACCTTACTTCAAAAAAATAAAGATCGAGGAGAATCTTGTGTCCATACTAAGTGAGGCTTTCAAGCTGCAAGAATGAAGGCACAGTGCCAAGAATGGGAGATGTGTTATGTGCAGGGAAAATTTGAAATTGAAGTTGCTCTGAACGGTGAAATGAGCTCTCAAGTGGAGCCAAAGGGAGACGGGAAAAACGCAGAATGTAGCTGCAGCAACTCAAATGGAAATCAGCATGCCCATGGTGAATTTCCTAAAAACCTCTTCAGTCAAGTAGAACAAAAGAGTAAAAAAGCAATAAAAGAATAAATGACCTAGAATTATTGGCCTCACCAAGCATAACCTACTACATAGCGCTGGTTTCAGAAGCAGATGTAGAGAAACTGCAGCCCCACAAGGCTTCCATCACTATAGATGTTCTTTTAAGCTTTGCTATCTGACAGGACACTGTTGGCCGTGTAAAATGTTATTACAAGAATCACAGGAGTAATCAGTAGAAATCTGTCTCTTGGTACAGTATTGGGAAATGTCATTTGGCTATGGATTTGTACCATAATAAAGTTGACCATAAACACACACCATAAACACAGAAAACAAGAAAGAAATAACTTTAATGTTATATCCAGAGGCTAAATGATACATTGTTGGTATGTTATTGTGAGTAGCTATTTGAAAAGAAAAGAAAAAAACAAGTTAGTTGACCCTTGTTGGATTATAAATAACCATAAAAAGACTTTTTTTAAAGCAATTGAGGGATTTCAAAAAGCCTCCAGGCTTTGCTGTGTTGCCTAAAGAGCCCTCCGTGTTCATTCCTATTACTGTGTCCAGAATTACGCTGGCTGTGAATTCAACTGTAATTTGTACAGTTGCAATTCATGTGTTACCTTTAAAAATAAACAGTTTATGTGAAACTCAAGTACTACTGTTTTCTCAAATGAGAAATAGCGAAACTAATTTTAATGCAAGACTTGTCTCTCCGTGTACTATAGTTCCAAAAGATCACTCATCTTCTCTCTAGCATGCTGCATGCCCAGTGTTTCCAAGCCCTTCTCAAACAAGCCCCCACCTCTTCCACAAAGTTGATCTGGCACCTCCAGCCAGATGTTCTCTGTTCCGCTCAATCATAGGAAGAACTATTTACATGAAATGACATTACATTCTGTTTTCCAGGCAGAAGGATACAGTAGAGAAAGCAGGGGCCGTCTAAAATCAGGAAACTTAGATTTGAGCCCTTGTTCCTTTCATATGTCTTGTAACACTACTGAGCCTGTTTCCTTTTTTGCCCAACAGGAACTTATCTTAGAGGCTCATTGTGATGCTCAATGAGTTAATCCATGCAGGAGAGCTGGATAAAGTGTAAAGTGCTCTACAAAGGTAATCATCATTTCAGAATTAATATTTAGGGAGCATCATTATATGCAGGACATAGTTCTGAGCACTGCATAGTAATCAAAGCTGAAGAAGGCAGATTCCCAACTCTCATGGACCTTAAAATATAGTGGAGGTGTGAAAACATTTACCTCAATAATTAAAACACAGGGTGTTAAATAGTAAGTGCTTTAAGCCATATCCCCAGAACTTCAAGTCAATTTGACAAATATCCATGGAACAGGCTCTTGAGATACAAAGGTAAACACGATGGGTCACTGTCACTTATCCAGTGGGAAGGACAGATACACAACAATTATGATAATACCGGGCAGATAATGATAAACACTGTAAAGTAAGTGCATACATACTGGGAATTGGTTAGGTCTGGGTAGATAAACACACAGAAAGGTTTTTGTCTAGTTCAGTGGTAAAGTTTGATCGGCGATAACAGAGCTTAGCAACTGTTTCTAAAGATTGAGTTTTTACTTCCAAACAAGATAAAAAAGGACCAGATCTGACATCAGATTGATCAGCTCTGTGAGGCAGGTGGATGCTGGGAAGATGTGGAGGTGACTGCAGAGATTCAGCTGAGCTGGAAAAACACTCAAGTAAGATTTTAATAGTGAATTAGGAACTTCTGCATGGCCACAGTAGAAATCAAATAGCAGTGGGGGTAAGAAGAGTATGGTGTAAGCAGAGGTTAAGGAACTAAGGGATAGGAAAAGATATAACAGTGGTTAAAGGAGGACAAGATTTTTTTTCTTCATTTGTTTAAAAATGATAAATTTAAAAATAACTAACACTTGTACTGTTTACTACATGTGGGTATTGCTAGAAACATTTACGTATTATTTACCTATATTACCTATATTAATTCATTTATTGCACAACCATAAGTTGTAGGTGCAATTACCCCTCAGTAGTGATGGTGAAAGTGAGATGGGGAAAGCTAACATTTGTAGTCTGAGAAAAAGGGGTCAGTGCAGAGAGAGATTGAAGACAAAAGGGAGGATGCCCCTGAAACTCAAAATAGCAAAAGCTCAGGAATGAGGAGTGATTGTCATTTTCCTTTCTATACTAGTCTTTGACTCCTTCACAATAGGCATTATCTCACTCTATTGCCCAGGCTGGAGTACAGTGGCATGATCTTGGCTTACTACGACCTCCGCCTCTCGGGTTGAAGTGATTCTCCTGTCTCAGCCTCCTGAGTAGCTGGGATTACAGGCATGTACCACCACGCCCAGCTAATTTTTATATTTTTAGTAGAGACAGGGTTTTGCCATGTTGGCCAGGCTGGTTTCAAATGCCTGACCTCAAGTGATCTGCCCACCTTGGCCTCCCAAAGTGCTGGGATTACAGGCATGAGCCACCATGCCCAGGCTGCATTATCACTTTCATAATTAGAAAACTAAACAATATAAAAATAAGAGATCACTTAAATATAGTTTATATTGTTTTTAAATTATTCTATATTTCTTCTGTGTTAAAATATGCTTTCTAATAAGAAATTAGCTCCCTGCAGGTAGGAAGGGTAACTTATTTCTTCTTCCACCCCATCAACTAGCACCTGTTGTGTATATGTGTGTGTGTATGTATATTTTAAAGGGAACAAAATTAAACCCAACAAAACCCAAACCCTTGTTAATATTGCTCAAAATTTAACTAACTACCCTATATTGCTGTCTTTAATTACTTTTTAGGGTCTGTTTTTAATTCTTTTTTCTTCCCTCTACTTCTCCTCTCATTGTATCACATTCTGTCACCGCTATTATTGGACCTTAAAAACAAAGAAAACCCTTCTGGGGCTATCCAGATAGCAGGTTTGTTCTTATTGCCTCTTATTTTCCCGTAGTGGAGATTTATAAGACCTAGATAGCCAAGTAAAAATTTGACCATACCGCTATTTTGTTTCCTTGTCATTTTCATAGGCCAAGGCGAGTTAACAATTAAATTGCAGTCTTTTACATTCAAGCTTAAAATAATTTAGCTTTCCCTCAAGCTATCGATTGTTGAAATTGGTTGTTTGTTGTAGATGTTGTTTATTTAGAGGAGAAAGCAAAAGTGGCTTTTTATATTGTTTTCTATGTTATTATTTTCTACATTTTCTATTCCTCCCTTTCCCCTCCTTCCCTTGTAGTGAGCCCATCCCCAAGGTTCATGTTTCTCTTTATTCCTGTGAGATCTATTCCTCTTAGCTTCCTGGTTACTCTACATTAAAAATTCAAGAAAGGCAGCCTAGATTTCCAGTTGCCATATATGAGTACTTCCTTTCAAGTTCCATTGTGGGTCTAGTAGAGTTTTGTCTGGGAAAAGTCATTGGGGAGGAATAAAGATAAACACCTTGCTTGCCTTGCTTGTCTTCATATCCTGGCCCTTGTATGGACCTACATTTAGTACATTCACAAAAGAAGAATATGTTGTAAGTTTGCATATACTTCACATTTCTCCCTAGAAGTGCAGGTAGGAGGGTTCCCAGGAAAGTGAAACAAGAACCTCCTTAAAATCGAATGTAGGTTCTAATCTCAGTATAATTATTTGAATCTACTATACATTGCCTGGTATTCTGGAACTATTTTTCTCTTGAATATTTCAATCCATTAGAGTCATTATAGCTGTTAGAAAGAGCATATTAGGCCAGGCATAGTGGCTCATGCCTATAATCCCAGCACTTTTCGAGGCCAAGGCAGGAGGATCACTTGAGTTCAGGAGTTCAAGACCAGCCTGGCCAACATGGTGAAACCCTGTCTGTACCAGAAATACAAAAAAAATTAGCCAGGCATGGTGGTGGGTGCCTGTAGTCCCTGCTACTCAGGAGGCTGAGGCAGGAGAATGGCTTGGACA